>NC_137641.1:20549017-21119017 GCF_963383615.2 Lipophrys pholis
GTAGAACACCAAAAACAGGGCTTCAACAAATTGTGATCAGCTCTAATACATCAAAACGTAATAGTGTCAGTGTCAAATGCTCTCACTAAATGCAGCCGAAGCTTAAAACAATTAGTTCCCTGAACGTTAAAGCAAGGATCTAGAGAAAGCTGAAGCACAGTCATAATATTCAACTGCGACTAGCTGGTATCCACCTAGTCAGGTCATTTAATGAGCATTTTCTTACTATTTAAGGTCAAGTCATTAACAACAACAACAAAAAACCTGTTTAATGACTATTCAGGTCATGTATGTTTATGGCTTCTATCTTTGTTTTACAGAGGGAAGTTTATGTATATATATTTTGGGACTGATTTACAGTTTATGCTTACTGGCTGTAAAAAAACCAGATTTATACCATGTTCTCTTATTGTATTGCAATTTTCCAGTTTTGTTCGTTAAAGTCAATTTTTGACTTTCACTTAAGATTTGAACTTTTACTGACCATCACATTTAGTCGACTCATGATTTTCATTCATCGTTCCAACCGTACAAAACACTGAGTTCACAACTGAAATCAACTTTGCGTTTAATAATTTTAATGAACACACAGAGTAGCGGTCAGCACGTTGATGCTGGTGTAAAATTCCAACCACTTGAGGGCCAATGTGAGGAAAGTGGGCTTCAAAAGTAGGTTGTTCACGAGACAGAGGTTACGAACATGTTTCAGAGGACGATCTGAGGGATTGTGGTCGGCCAGTGAACATGGCGCCCCCCCCCCTCTAAGTCCTCAGACTTTGTGCCAGTTTGTTGAGCTCCTGTGACAGAGCCGTGACTGTATCCAGAACCCGCTGCTTGTCCTCCTCCTCCAACCGAGCTTCACACCGTTGAGCAAATTTGTCGGGATGCCACAGGGCCTGCTGCTTCCGAAGCACTTTGCGAAACACCGCCACGTCCTTCCGATCGACGCCGTGCAGCATCACGTCGACCATCTCCTTCACCGTGCCTTGCGGAGCTGGCCACGGGATGTCGCTGTAGCTCAGCTTTGTGCCGTCGGCCGAGGAGCCGCCGTGAAAAGTGGCCGCGCACCTCTCGTCGTAACGACGCTTCTTCCCCAGACGGGTCTCTTCCTCTTTCCGCGCCGCCCGAGCCAGGTACGCTTCGTGCTCCCTGCGGAGCTTCTCCTGCAGCTCCTTGTTGCTCCGCTCTTCTTCTTCTCTCTCTTCCTTGGTCTTCCTCTTCTTCCATCCACTCGATGATGCAGCCAGTCTCTGAGCCTCTGCATGTTTTTTATCAAAGTACTCTTTCCTGATGCGATCAGCCCAGTCCCCGAAGTCTTGGTCGTCATCATCGACAGGGAGAAAGTCATCAGCTGTGGAAAAACAAACGCAGCAGTTAGCAGCAAATGAGAAAAGACTAAAGGCGGGAGACTTTAGGTGTCAGATTAAAGATAAGCAATTAATTGATTTTGGCCCAAAAATTCTGGTTTCATGTTGGGAAGTGAAACAGGCTCACAGACCAGCGATGTCATGGCCATGTGACCACTGAAAGCCTGACATTAATTTTCCATAACTTAATCAAAACACAATGGTGAAGAACTGCCAATAGCAGTGATGTAGCAAAATGAAGCAGAGTAAACGCCCCGTAAAAAGAGGGTTCAATCGCTCTTTGTAACAGCGCCACATAAACATTTAAACTTTATGTGACCTTGACTTTAAGAGCACATTGATAAAAGAGAGAGTGATGGTGCAGAGAAGCAGCACGTAGTTCGACAGGCAACATAAAGTGCTCAGGAAACACCAGTCAGAGGCCTCATAAACACGGCGCTCACTATGTCGTCATAGAAACATGATTAAATCGGTGTGAAGGCAGTTTGAAAGCCCCCTGAGTGAGATACAGCATTACAGAGTAGGTTAAATATTTACCATCATACACGCCAAAGGTTTCACAAAATTCATCCTCGCATTCATCGAACAGCTTCCCCAGCCACTCCTTCTCAGGATCCGTCTCACGTGGACGGCTCATTGCTTCTGTAGCCTGTGACGAGAATAAAATGACATGCAAATATCATGCGAAATACCAGCTGGAGGAGAGACTTGAAAGATTCAACAAGGTGGGCTGAACGGTTGACTAGTATGTGAGTCATGTGTGGCTCACAGTGTAGATCAGGTCTGTAGAACTTCGCTTCACATCTGCATAAAGCATCAGTAAAGATGTGGAAGCACATGTTTGAAATGTATAAAATGTAAATATCAAGTAGACATTGTCATCAGGACGATGAGCTTCCTCACAATCGTGTCGCTTCACCAAAAGACAACTACATGGATCAACTTTCTATTCGTAGTTTTGTCTGCACTGTTGTGGTTTGAGCAGGCGAACTTCAGCACTGCCCTGTTTACAGAAGGAGACAGTAATGTTTTTGTTGTTGTCATTATCAGGAGGGCTCCTTACAAAGAAATAATATAAACCTGACTACTTGAGAAGGAATACCTCGCCATCATGGGCACAGATCCCAATCAAACGCGTATTTAAAGCAGCTAAATTAGGAATCTATATGTAATACTAATGATTAACAAACAAGAAATCAACTGCATTATGATCGATTCACTCTACTGAGTGAGAGGCAGATGTGTTGATGGTTTGTTCAGGGTGTGTTTATACTTTTTATGACATGCGAGAGAAGAAGAGGTGTAATATCAGCATTATGATGATTGTTGTTGTTGTTTACCTTGGACTGTTTGATCCAGTTCAGCAGGTCTTGAGGAGTGACACCGGCTCTGTTTTCAGCAGTCAAAGCATCTGGACAGCTCCTCTTCAGAGGAACCACCAGGTCATCAAACGCTGAAACAACAAAAACGCCCCAAAGATTAAACACGACATAAACACCCAGCGGATTTATCAACGGGGCCCTCCTCACCCGTCTTCCCGTGTTTCAGGGCTCTGTTGGCAGCGACGTGCAGCGCCGTGTCTCCTCGGTGGTCCCGCTGCAGAACGTCGGCTCCATGGCGGAGCAGGAGCCGCAGGGCGGCGTCGTCTCCCAGGCCGCAGGCCAGGTGCAGCGGGCTCCTCTGCCTCTTCCCCTGGGAGAAGTTCACGTCCAGGTCCCGGTGCTTCCGCAGGTACGACTTCAGCTTCAACACGCTGCCCTCCTCGACGTATTTCCACACTCGCGTCTGTTTACGCGACAACATTCCCTAAGAAGAGAGGCTAGCCGTTAGCCAGTGCTAACAGGCCTGGGTGCGTGCTGAAATATGTCCGCCAGCAACAGTACACAACTCAAGAGTTCCGGAGACAAATCTGTTCCTATGCCTGCCGCTAGGTGTCATGATTGAATGCTTTTTTTTTGGTAGTTCATTCAGACTGGATTTGCTCTTCTATGCCTGGATTTATACTATACCTGTGGGTCAAAGCATAAACTTCAAAATATTACTTTTTCTCTATAAAGCTTGGAATGTTCTTGGGCCTAAATGCATCACTGAAAATACATACTAAAAATACATCACTGCAAATACATTACTGCAAATACATACTGAAAATACATCACTTGAAAAATATGAAACTTACACAACAATTAGGTCCTCAGGAAGGGGTTTACTTTGATGACATCTTTAACTGTCAGAGCTCTGCTCCTCTGTCTGCAGCATCTCCATGGCAACAGACGTTGATCTGTGACCCCCCCCCACACACACCAACAAAAAAAAAATAAAATTAAAAAAATCGCGGAAGAAGTAAAATAAAATCAAACAAATTAGGATAGTAATCTTTGCGCCTTGCCTCTGAGGCTGGCACAAGAATGACAAGATTCAGAACACAATCTCTGACAACTGATTCTGAGTGAACCAAGAATTGTGATTTTATCTGTAAGGATCAATAAAACAAATCAGTCATAAAGTCTTAAAGAAATCAAGGTGTCATTCAAGGGAGAATATTTTTTTTTCTGAGATGCCTCAACTGGACACAAACCCCATCCACAAATATCGCTTACTGAAACTTAACCCTTAGACTGACCCTGAACTCACTCTGTGCTATTAAAGTTAATGATTTATATTCTAAGGACTGACTTTTTGTTATCTCAAGGAAGTTGAGTTTCCACACTGTGACTGTGTAAACATCAGTGTGTTTGTACAAACAGATTTATGTCAAACACAAATACAAATAATACATGCAACCCCCCCCCCCCCACACACACACACACACACACACACACGCACACAAACACACAAGTCTATAACAACAGATGACAGTGACTCACTCTAAAATCATTGCATAATACACAATTATGGTTAACTGCAATGCGGCTTAAATGCCGATTTTTAGTTTATAGTCAACTTTAGATTACAATTTGACTGTCAGATATGAAAAGTATTTGCGCTTTAAATCTTTGAGAGTGCCGACTTTACATAATATTGAAATTAGTAAATATCCATTTGTTGTTGAATGACAGAAATTTTGCTATTAACTACATATTCTGAGATGTGGTGCTATGTAACTGGATAATCTGCCTATTTCTTGCAGTAAATAGCATATGAGCTTTTGCTACAAAGTTTTTATTAACAACATTTACAATAGCTCCAGTAATTCAACCTTGAGAACATCAGAGTTTCAGAGAACGATTGAGGAAAAACTGCTTGTATTTCTTGATAATTGCAGAGTGTCATTTGGGACCTTTTTACACTCTGGGGGGACCATATTGCAGGGAGTCGGTGTAAAGGAGGCCTGTAGTTTGTCTCCTTTTCTTTATTTGTTCAATGGTAATGGGTTTGTGCCCAGTGTAAAGCTTCTTTTTTTTCACTCTACAAAGTTCACTTATAAAGAAATACAATCAATTGATTTCATTAAAAGATAATTTCGTAATAATGTCCAAACCCTGGCTTTGGAGGAGTCTGTTGCAGGTTCTACTTGCAAATTAAACATCATCATACATCAATAAAAAATGTTTGCACTAAATGTTTTTTTTGTTTTTTTTTACCTGTAGCCCTCAAATTGATGCAGCTGAAGCTCTTAACCGGCTGAGTCCTGCTGTGGCTGACAGGGCCTCCATTTAGAGCCGAGAGAGGGAAAGATGCACAATGGGGAGGATAGAGTCGGGAATGAAGGGACACTTTGTGCCCGGCGAAGAGGATGATCTCCTCGAAGAGTCTCATAACCCAAGATCCGGAATCAACCGAAGCTTGGGCACTTCCGCTCTTTCGGAAACGACGTGTCTTCACTAACGATGGCCGTCTTGTTTGAATGCCTTTGATATGTCTGCCATGTCAGAAGGGACAGAGAGGCAGTGAGGGGACAGTGGGAGAGGGGGGAGACACATCGGAGTTGTTACTTCAGGTGTTTGAATCACATGCCACTATAAATATATTATAACATTTTACAGTATATTCTTATTAATATATTCTAGCATTTTGCTGTCCATTCTTATTTACTGTGTTTTTCTGTTGTCAAACACTTAAAAAAAAAAAAAAAAGATGACTTTTTACATCATTTGGGTGTTTCTTGACGTAATAATTGTAAAAGAAAATTTGAACCACGCACACAATGCCTTCCAAGACCTCAGGTAGACCCAGCGTCTCTGGCAGAGGGCAGAGATGCTGCTGAAAGGCAGGATATCCCCCTTCCTTGGCCACCTTCCATTCACTCTTCCTGCATGGCCTGCTGACTCCTATCCTGTCCGTCAGGTCTGTCACTCTCCTGGGACGAGTTCTGGAGGAGCGGGTGGCAGGAAGCCGAGGGTCCTCCAAGACTCTCGGGGGGTCAGCATCTCATCCTACCATGCATCGGCCAGAACAGGCTCCAGGTCCGGTCTGCAGGCCCCGCCGCTCAGCCCCTATTGTTAGGACGGAGCAAAAAGCGTGTGCACACTTCCTATGTCTATTTTCTGCCTGGCCTGGTTTATTGGGTTCTGATTTATAACAGTTGGACATGTGTTTGTAACATACAGTAGACCTGGCTACAAGCCTGGTCTAAAACAACACAATGACGCAGGCTATTAGTCACCCATTCATATGACAATGGATGAAAGAGGGTGGATAGCTCAACAGAAACTCTTAAAAACCCCATTTACATTTCACTGATAAGGAAATTGGCCCTGGGTTAGAGAAGGGTGGCAGTTAAACCTTTTCACACTGCATCACTGTGTGTTTTAACACATCACCTGAAAAGCCAGAGAAGATTTCCGTTAGTTTCAGTTGGCATGTCACTGGACTCATTGTGCAAATGTGACTGGCTGGTAAAAGCAACTACGAATCAAGCCAAAACCCCTTAACGCTTGACTCAGCAAAAATATATCTTGAAACAAACCCAAATATAATTAAAAGTATACTTAAAAAATGAAGTGGAATTATCAAATGTTGAGTGTTTCAATTGTTTTAATGAGCATATCATTGCCTTTGTTTTTCTGTTCAACCAGTCACCACCCTTAAAATCTTCGCCTTCCTCTGACATGACCAATGAGTTTATTTTTTAATGCTCAGTCTTTTCATTTTGTTTCCTTTTCTGTGGATGAAGTTGGTGGAGCTCCCCTCTCGCTGGACACCAAAAAAAAACCTGCAGTGTCCAGGTAATTTCGAAACATATTTAAAAAAAAAATTGCAACAGATTTTATTGCAAAACCTTTAACACGTATTTCTAACCTCACCCTCACTCAAAATGTCATTCCAAGAGTGCGGAAATCTGCCCATGTGCTGCTACCGTTAAAAGGAGGAGACCCTAACCCTACTCTACTCAACAATTACAGACCTATTTCCAACTTGTCTGCTTTGTCGAAGATCCTTGAAAGATTGGTCAGTAATTTATAGAAAGATTTCATGAATGCTAATAACATTATCTCCCGGTACCAGTCTGGCTCCTGACAACCACATTGTACCCTCACTGCATTCTTAAAGGTTGTCAGTGACATAATTAAGTAAATAAGAACATTTGTGCCATTCTCTTCATCGATCTTTCAAACGACTGCTCAATGTAAGGATGTCCCTGCAGGCAGCTGGTTGGTTTGAAACCTTTCTGAGTGAAGCCAATGTGTTAAATATAATAATATTGTCTCTGCTGTATTAAATGTCATATGAGGGGCCTCCCCAAGGTTCTGTCCTGGGTCCACTTATTTTGACTATTTATGTTAACAACCTGGGTCATAACATTCCACAAGCGCATCTTCATCATTATGCTGATGATTCTGTCATTTACTGCCACGGCGCAACCCTTGCTCAATCCCTTTAGTATCTGCAAGCTGCTTTTGATGCTGTACAACTACACCTGTGTGGCTGTGTTGATTGCCTCAAAAACCAAAATGATAGAAGCTCAATCTAGGTTTTTATTTTAGAAGACAAGTCGTGTTTTTCATAGGAGAAAGTTGGTTGAGGCGATGTTTATCGCGGTGCTTGACTGTGGTGATCTGCTGTTTACCCCCGCCGAATGCTTGCACTGCCTGGACACTGTGTACCATGATGGCTCTCTGAGGTTTGTCACAGTGTGCAAAGCTCTAACTCACCATGGTACCTTGAAAAAGAGATGTTGCAATCTCAACGGTTAAATATAGGTTAAAAAAAACCAACAAGAAAAACGAGATTATAGCTGTTAAAAGTAATGTAACAATGATCTTGAGATGTAAAACTGCATGAAAACCTTCGAAATGATAATTTGATCAATTTGTGTAAAAAATGTGTATATATTTAGACCTGATATTTACAGTCGTCTCGTGTTGTTAGAGCTGGGGAAAAAAAGAGGTGCTGTTGATAAGCAGATGACAGTGGCGTCTACGCAATGAAATTATAGATATGATTAGAAGTCTGAGTCTGGTAACTGCTGTTTTATGTGACTCTGCTGCAGAAATGCCTCATACAAGTACCGGTATTCAGCTTTAGGATCTGTCTGAGAGGGGGGAGAAAAAAAAATCCCAACTATACCGCTGAAAGTTGGTCTATTTGTTTTTGTTATTTGTTAGAAGGGAAAAGAAAGACTGTCTCTACCATCAGGATTCCTTCAGGCGAGTCTGCTTCCAGTGCAGACACGCTTAATTTTCACACTCAGTAATTACAGGAGTGAGGAAACATTTGTGTTTGTCATCTCAGACAAACACCCAGCTCAGCGGATGATCAAACGGAATAAATCACGTTTCTCTTGTGGCACTTTTGGCAAAGTTCACTATGTGAAATGTGTGTAACACGATCACGTAAGCCCCACGGTACTCAGAGACTCGTGAAAAGAATCCGTCCATCTGATCTTTCGCAGCTCGCTCTGGTTTTTGATGCTAACAGGTGGAGGATAATGTGACAAGTCGTCTTGTAAAAGCAAATAGCTCATGTGTGGGATTTCAAAATGTACTGTGTGCTGTTTCACCCAATGGCACATTTTGTTGTGCTGACCCTGGGAAGCATGGGGCCTGTTTCATGCAGTTTCCCTGGAGAAAGTTAGTAAAATCACTTTAGGACGGTCCCTCTTTTATTTAAAAAAAAACAACAACAACAACAAAAAAACAAAACGGGTTGTACAGTAAAATTCAAGCTCAGTTTGACAGAGATTTTGTTTGCATATCTGCGTTTGCGCCCCGACTCAGATTAGATTAAGGAGATCCGAGACAGTGATGAAGGAGGCCAGATGAATGTGGCTGCAGCTGTTGCATTTTCTTTTTTCTTTTTTTTCTTATGCACCGACAAACGCCATGTCACCTGTTTGAACCTGAATTCACAGCTAAAAGTTTCTGTCAACAGAGAGTTCAATCCAGTCACATGTACCCAAAAAGTGGTCCCCTGATTCGGACCTTAACTGTAATTGATTAAGACTAAGCTACATTACAGGCATTACAATTGAGGCAGAAAGTCGACAGCCATTACAAATGAGTAACCGAGGATTAGTCCAATCCCTCTGTGTCCCCGCTGGTTCTCCTGCAAAAAAGCTCATTACGGTCCAAATGGGTTAATCAGTGAATTGTAATTTAAAGCTCAGCAGCCCGTGGTAGTGTTGACATGCTGAAAGCAATTATCACACCGTTGATCACATTAGATAACAATAGATTACATGAAGAAATAAAGAGGCTGGACTGAGGTGAAAAGTAAGAAAACAAATGTTTTGTAATTGTACTTGAGAGGAAAGTTTAAAGACTCATATAGAAGACTCTTATAGAAGACTCAATAGAGGCGTGTGAAAAGAATGGAATGTCATTTTAAAGGGTGACTTCTTTTTTTAGTTATTTTGATTCTCACACCGTGTAAACTATAAACTTTCATAAATTCTAATATAAAGAAGTTTGACTGTTTGATATAAATATGGGGAAGATTAATGTTTCCAGTTAATGCCTCTCCAACGTCAAATCTTATTTCAACCTTATAGAATTTAACAAAAAACACACAGGAAAGATCTTTACTGGGCATAACATTTCATTCATTGTGGGTGAAAAAGTGAAAATGACCCACCAAACGGAGCAGACACGAGATGGATAATTTGCTGATGGGAGAGTTAAATGTGAATCTTTGACAGGGAGAACAAAAAGTCACGTGGCTGAAACTGCACCAGAAGACTGAGCCGATCCAGAGTAGCATCACGCATCCCATTCATGGTTGGATGTAAGAGAAATGTTTTAAGATGTTGAAGTTATTTATATTTGCTGAACCAGAGATGAGCAACTTTAACCATTGGGAGGGCTGCAACACTCCATTCTTTACTACCAAGGGCCAAATTGGGACTTCTCATTCAGGAAAAGTTGATCCCAAGTTTAATTCAGCCCTGCGGTTACAGAGTTTTTACATGTGAAACAGTGTTTGCATGTGGTTACAATGACTTCAATGTTCTCATAAACTATGAACCAACAATGTTTCACTGAGCATGGAGGGTCACGTTGAGCCTGCGGGCTGCTGGTTGTATCTATTCATTGTAGGCCATAAACACTTAAAAAGATGAAGGCTTTTGCAAATAAAAAGGTGACGTGAAATGCAAATTGTAATTTTCTGTTTCATTCCTACCTCCTTTCTTAAACTTACATGAACAAAAACAACTTTGAAAGGGGATTTTACTTGATTAAAAAAGAAATTGTAAGCGGTATTTCTTCTGACGTACCACTGTAATTTCCAATAATTACCACTGAAGGTTTTAGTATCTCTGGAACAGAATCATCCATTGCACATTTTTGTGCGAGAGAATGGAAAGTGAAGAAACAAACACGTTGGGAGAGGGAAACAGAAGTGGACCGTGCATTTCCTGCAGACATATGCTTTGATTTCGGCCCTGTCAAACACAATGGAAAGGAGACGGCCCCCTCGCAGCAACACACCAACAGGAAGAAGCATATTCACCAGACAGGAGAAAATACATTCCAGGGAGCCTTACTTAGCAGAGTGACACTGGACAGAGAAGAGCTTTTTTTGTTGTTTGCTTGTTTGTTTTTCAGAGCACCTTTTTTAATAGCAAATTATAGACATGAGTTCAAAAATAATGTGTATTCACAGAATGCTTGTCAGGAACAAATTCATTGATATTCTGACACACAAACGTAGTCCTTCACATGCAGATGTGCCAGGAGACTGTCAAAACAGTCACCTTTTAATTGGGTCTTTCACCAACCTGAAAACATTTGTCAGCTGCCATTTGTCTATCTGCTCTGTCTACACACACACACACACACACACACACACACACACACACACACACACACACACACACACACACACACACACACACACACACACACACACACACACACACACACACACCCACACACACACACAGTCTTATCTGACTCAAACACGTCTCGTTGACTGACACACCCATCCCGCAGATATAGCTCTTCTGTCTGGGGCACAGATACTACAGACTGATCCACGGAACACAATGATCTATTGGTAGATATCACACTCCACACTCAGGTGTTTACTAATAACAACAAGAGCAGCAGGGGCAAAAGCGTGACTGTTACATGTCACTGTGACTTCAGGACACAGTTTCAGAGTTCAAAGCTCAGTACTTTGCGTAAAAGTCCACTTGCAAACTGAGACAAACTTGTGAAAGTGTCTTTCTCCTTCCATAAGTTTATCCCTTTTTTTTCTTTTCTTTTTTTTTTTTACAAAAGTTTGTTTTAGGCTTGTTCCCTTGTTTTAGTTCAGTTCTGCCTTCCTGTCTCTGAAGGCTGGATTTTCAGCGAGTCCAAAACCACAAGTCTTCCCTAGCCAAGTGCCTACAGTCCACAGCATCAGAGAGGAGCAAAGGTGACACCCTGAATGTGACCGTAGATGATCTGTAAGCAAGCACCCACCGAGTTTTGATTTGCCTTGCATAGTTCTGCATTGTTCACCTCCTCCCCAGCATGCCTCTGGGCATCCTGGGTTGGTGTCACACCTTTGTAGCCGGAGACTGAGCCTCTGTCTTCTGTGTGGACAGGGAGTTGGCCGGGCTTTCCTGCAGGAACTTTTTCAGGTTGAGCAGGCACAGGCACTGGGATCTGAAGCGCAGGTCGAAGAAGGCGTAGAGGAAGGGGTTGAGGCAGCTGTTGATGTAGGCCAGGCAGGTCGCGTAGGGGTGAGCCAGCAGGAGGAAGCGCAGGAAGGCACAGGTAGCAGGGAAGAGGTCCAGGTAGGACAGGGCATCGGCGCTTTTCACCACATGGAACGGCATCCAGCAGGCAGCAAAAACTACCACCAGCGTTGTGATGATCTTCAGCAGCCTCCTCTTGCGCTGGTCCTCTTTGCGCAGAGTGTTGAAGTGGCGGGTAACAGTACAGCCGATGAAGCCGTAGCACACCATCATTGCCAAGAAGGGCAGGAGAAAGCCCAAAGTCGAGGAGGAGATGCTGAGGCCGGCGATCCACAGGTTCTCCTGTTCCTTATTTGTCACCACCAGGCTGAAGTCCATGGCGCAGGACGTGCGGTTGGTTTCTCCATCGTACTTGGTGGTGCGGAGGATGAGAGTTGGGGCAGCCAGCAGCCCAGACAGCAGCCAGATGGCCGTTAGCGAGCCGTGCATGTGGCCCCGGGTTCGCAGCTGGGTGCTGGACAGCGAGTGAACTATGGCCAGGTAGCGGTCGAAGCTCATGCAGGTGAGGCAGAAGACGCTGGCGTACATGTTGAGAAGGATCACGTAGCTGCTGATCTTACAAAGGGCCATTCCAAATGGCCAGTGGTAGCCCATGGCGGTGTAGACGGCCCACAGAGGCAGCGTTACCACGAAGGTGAGGTCAGCCAGGGCCAGATTGCCGATGTAGACATCGGCAGCTCGCCGCTTGCCCTGGGCTCTCCACACGGTGAAGATGACCACCCCATTTCCGGAGAGGCCAAGGATGAATATGAGCATGTAGAGCACCGGGATGACAGAGTATGACGGCGTCCACTCTGAATAGTCACACATGGTGGAGTTTTCTGTCTCTTCGTAGTCGTAGTACTCGTAAGGACCCACCGTTGGCTCCATCTCCAGTCTCGGTTTTCTCTTTCCAAAGATGAATAAAAGTCTTTGTACGGGGCAGATAGATCCACGATAGCTGACAGCAGTCGGAACTCTGTTGCTATGTGTGAAATCTGCCCTCGCTTATATACCCCCACCCGACTTGCACCCTCCCCTGACATCCCCTCCTTCTCAACTCCTCCTCCACTCCGCTCTGCTCTGCGTACACACCCACTCTACTTCCCATCCATTTGATAAGCACTTCTCTGTGACTTTAACCTGCATGATACTATAAGTTTTTCTTTTAATTTGGTTTCTTAAAACATTTCTTTCTTTCTTTCTTTCTTTTTTTTCACATTTTCTACTTGAACAGAAATCTTCGCTTTTTAACTTGCAACACTTACAGTTTGTTCACAGGATAAAAGTTCCTTGGATCTGCTGAAGAGTTACGTCTGGGCAAGATGACTCTAAATTTTAATATCAATGGGGAATCGTTTTGAAACTGGAGCACCCTTCAGGTGAACCTACATTTCTAGGTCTCTCCAGTCCTTCGCCTGGACACGCACCAACAAGTTAAATCCACAAAGTAAATATAAAATAAAAGATGTTTGCGTTTCATCATTTTCAAGGTATTTTTGACCTTTTTATCTGAAAGCCGATACAGCTTATAGAGCTTATACATCTTCATCTACAACCTTCATATGGTGTTTCGATTTTAAAAAAAGAAGCCAGAAGTGAAATAAAGCTCTTATTTTATTTAAACTTTTTAAATTAAGAAAATTTATTCAGACTTAATTTTGTTGTTGTTGTTGTTTTACAGTCACGCATTGGATCTTCTTGTCAATGTTATGTTAGAACAATAGACCTGAAGCAAAATTCACACCTTGTAAACTTTTTTTTTTTAATCAATTCCATTTCCAAAGCAAGTTCCTGGTTAAAAACGACAAACAAACAAACAAACAAACAAACAAACAAACAAACAAGAAGCAGATGATTTACTGAATTGTGTTTAATCAAGGGTAGAATTAAGTGGCCAAGAATTAAGTACAACAAAATACAACATTTGAAATAAAGTTCCTTGAATATCCTGGTGGCTATGAAAGCCTTAAATGTAACAAAAAACAAACAAACATCCAAACATGTTCTGCCAATAAAAGAAGAAAGAAAGATCCTAATTGGATGAAGTGGTGTAGAAGATGAATGTATGGTTCTGATAGGCTTACAATGTGACACCTCTGGTTATTTATATTGTTAAACTTATATTCTACCTCTTTTTGGTTTGTTTTTTTAATTAGTAATCTTCGGATCTACCAGAAGAGAAGAATCTCATGTTGAGTGGAGATTAAATCTAAATATCTCTATATCTCTATATCTCTATATCTCTATATCTCTATATCTCTATATCTCTATATTTATATCTAAATACTGTGAGCTTCCGACTGGCTGAGTGAGAAATGTCTGAGAGCTTGCAGCAGCAAATATCGCAGCATTAACCACAATATTTTTATCTACTAATGCAATCTGTGTTAAACGGGCATATAGAAAAGTGACCCTGCAGAAACGTGCCTGTACAACACGCTTTCCTTCAATTGCTTCTCAGTTTCCTCTGAAAACCTCAAAACTAAGTTCCTTATTTGACCACGAGATTAAGCTGTAATAACATTAAATATAATGACAGGAAACGTTTGATTCTTGACGTTTTATTATTAGCACATCCAATGTTTCTTCATAGTTATGATTTTAAGTTGGGATGTGTTTTTATGGTCCTTCAAAATACTAAATTGTCCCTCCTTTATACGTAACGATTAATCTCACGTCTTGCTGATTTTTAGCACAAATGGGGAGTTTATAAAGTGTCCAGCTTGTGTTAATCAAGTTGATATTCTAAACTTTAAAAGCTCTTAACTGGGGAAAAAAGGGAGGGGAACTCTTTTAAGACGTCTTCTGGTCTGCGTTTCTCATCTTCATTGTATTTTTCTGTCCCAGGTGGGACGTCTCAGTCTGCAGTCTGCTCCGTCTCTCAGCAAAGTGGCAGCCGTGGCGCCAGGGCACCGACCTTTAGACACAACTACTGTATCACTCAGCATTCATCCTCCACCCATCCCTTCCTCCACCGCTCGGACTCTGCCTCCTCCCTCCTTCTCCCAGTTCTCTGCTTTGGCCATCTCACCCATCCTCTGATTATCAAGATGAGGATTTATTCCCGTATCCTCTGCTGTCACCAACGTCATTTACCCTCAGGGAACCACTTGTTGTTGCCAGTTATTGTGATGTGAGCCGGCTGTATTTGTTCATCAAAACCCAAGTGATTGTGTGCCTCCATTCGAACGTCTTCTCGCTGCTGCAGGATGTTGGCCAGAACAGGAAAAAAAAGCAAAGTGGAGTGAACGAATGAATCAAAGCAAGTTTCCTATCTGTACTCTGGTGGCATAGTGATCTGTTTTTAGCCACATTTGTTGATGAGGATGTGAATAAAGCTGTCGTCCACCCACATTCCCAGAATCCACTTATCGTCATTTACGGATCAAGTTTCTCAAAAATGAAATGAGAGGAGTTGTTTTGCAAGGATGACCTCCGAGAGACAAAAGTCCCAAAACCTTTTATTTTTAGCTTTTAGGAGGGACAACTTCCGATTGGACTGAGCTAAGTCTTGTAGCAGAGCATCCATCCTTGCTACCAGCATACCAGAGCTCCTGTTCTCACAACATTCAGCTTGTTTTTCCTCTTGATTGCCCACCTGTGTCTCATATTGATTGTTGTTGGTGTTGTCTTCTCATGTGTGGCCTTCCGCTATAAACCACACACCATGAAGGCACCGTGACGTTCCTTTTATTTAACCACACTGAGGCATATCAGCGTTCATCCTTTCCCTTCGTTCAATTCAATCAACACAAACCACTGAATCACTGGCAGCATGGAGAAGAGTGTGTGGACGTTCCTCCGACGCTACACAAAGACATGGAGACACGTCACACAGTGCTGCAGTGTCAGTCCGTCTGCAGCGCTGCGCAGCATCACTTTGATCTTTTATCGTGACCTCGTGTGTTTGCGTCTTTATGAGTCTGGTTTGGTGACACTTGCACCACCAGTAGAGCATGAGGTGTGTGTTCTTGTTGTTTAGGTGTGTGTGTGTTTGCTGGTCGGGGTCTGACAGTTGTTTGATGTGTGTGTTAAGCTGTCAGACCACATGCACAGAGCAGCCCCGCCCCCCGTAGTGAGACAGCTGACTCCTGGATGCTTCACATGTGATCCGCTCTGACTCAGACCTGCGCACCGCTCAGAGAATTCGTTTCTTGTTATCACACGCCCGACAGAACACCTGAGAGCAGGTGGCAACCCAGAGGCGAATACTGAGCCATCAGCACCGCTGACATTACTCATCAAATCTGCAGTCTCATATTCAGGTTTAATTATCAGGATGTCGTCACAATCAACACTTCCAGGAGGCTGAAACCATCTGTTCACTCCTCCACTCCTCCCTGTCGGCGAGGTGAAGGAGGTGATTGACGCCAAGATGTCAAACACAAAAGCCAATACAAAGACCACTTTACTCACTTGTCTAAAAGTCTTGAACTGCGGATTTAGCACCACATACTCCGTACATACACACTCAAACAATATCACCCAAAACTTTACTTTCCGATATCGGTATTTTTGCAAAAACATTTTGTTTATTTAAAGAGATTGCAACACATTCTTCTGATATAGACTTACATCTACAGGAAAGGTCATAATCATTCCAATTCTATACATTATAATGATTCAGTGCTGAAAAAGGACTGTGTTTTCAATTTTATTTCTGCCCTTGATTCACAGTTGTATGTCATCATTTTGTCCACTTTGCCTTTCCTGCCATAGATAAAGAGTTTTATAAAGAAACGTGTGCAGGTCCTGCATGTTGTCCAGCTGATGGACCTTTTTTGTCGAAGGCCAGGAAGCAGCAGCCGTTCAGTCCCGTGTACATCACAGCAGTGCTCGGCCCTGATTCAGTTTAGCAAGATGTTTTCATGACTTTATGACCCTGATGACCCAGCGACACGACACTCAGTCAGACCTCAAGATCAGCAGCAGCTACTACTCGACATACTGTGAATTCCGAAAGAGTTTATGCATGGATTAAAAGTCTGGAATAAAAGATGTGTCAGCTTTCGTGGCCTGACATGCAGTTACACCAATTAAATCAAGTAGTTTTATCTTCTGAGTAGTAGTAGTACTCTGTCGAGACCATCACGTGTGAGGGGTCTAATTTCATTGACCGTCTGTGGGTCAGCTGACCGGAATTGCCTGTTGACAGAAACCTTCCTGCTTTCAGCGTGTTGTTGTCTCCTGCAGCCAAATGCTGTATTTTTCAAAAAGAAATATGAGTGCAGCAGAGGGAAATCCCTGACAGTTTGCACAAAAAGGTATAAATAACTGTTGCATGAACTCACTCAAGGTCAGTGGAGAAACCTACTTTGGGGTGGGGTGGGGTGGGGGGTGGGGGTCTCATCTTCTCTTATGGAAGGCCAGCCAAGAGTTTTAATTGGAACAAAACTGAGAGGCTCGTGTATCACCCGAGGCAGAAAGGTGACACCGTAATTTGTTTACTCTGGCAGGGAGATGTATCAGTGCTTGTATTTGCCTTCTGTCTGACACAGGATAAAGAGCGGTATGGTTTGTTTATTTGGTGACCTGCGCAAACTCCTGAGGTAGGAGGCAAAATATTTCTAAGATAAGGCAGATGTCTAGAGAGGATGGCAGTTATAAATCGGATCTGTGAGGGTGTTGTCTCTTGTAAATCAGATTTTTATTTACAAATGAAGGCAATGACTAAACTAATTACTGAAATCAACAGTCACATAACATATTCTAACCAAGAGCGGAGTGAAACAAAGCTCAAGAGGTACAATTTCTTTTCAAAATACTCCAAACTACTCACTAACTTCTAAGGTTGTCCATCTATCCATATTTAATAACATCAGAAACCCATCACACACACACACACAGAGGCAGACAATCTCACAATTTAAGGTTGCACATTCTCCAAAAGAGGAAATCTATTCTAAGTACGACGGCAGTAAAAGTGAAATGCACAAGTAATATGAGTCTCAATTTTCAAAAAGCAAAACGTAACCAACACACAAATTAACTGTGGGTGAAAGCTGTATGCATAAATGACAGGCTGCACACTGTTTAACACTGCAACTCTCAGGGAAGAATGGAAACGATAAAGGTTATCAAAAATGACCCATTTACTTTATTAGTCACTCATTTGCTGACATATTCGATTACATCACTTTCTGTTTTTCTTTTCTACATTTCCCAGATCTCTCAGATGTCTCTAAAAACACAAAATCACCCACGCCCTGTTGAAACATGCAGAAATACAAAGCAATGGTGGCTTTAAAGTGGGAAGTTTGGAGGATTTATTAATTGAAGAGTCAGTGGTTTTATGGATCTGAAGATGAGGAAGGAAACTCAACACATTCAGAAAATAACTCCAGATGTCCAGGACATTAAAACATGAAGCATTTGAGAAGATAAATGTCTAAAGTCTGTGTTATCCTGCAGTCTAAACACAAAAACTGCAGAAAAGTCTAAACCTACATGTCCCTCCTCCTGCAGGGAGCAAGGCGGGAAAACACTCTTCCTCTTCCTCTGTACTGCTACTGGATCCAATGGTGATTCCCCCCCCCCCCCCCCCCCCCCCCCCCAAAAAAAAAACTATGTGAAACAGTGATGTGTCAGAGAACAGTAGAACAGTCCAGGAACAGTGCGCTGCTGTGCTGCAGGATTTAGAAAGTGACTGAATATTTTAACTCCCACATGTAATGTGAACTTTTTTATAGAGCTTTATGGCTGTCCGAACTTCACAGAGTTTTTGGAAACACAAGCCCTCTGCTTGGTTTCAAGGTTGCAAAAGGCACACACACACACACACACACACACACACACACATACATGTGCACACACACTCGAAAGTGCACAAAACACACTACCGAGTTTGACATGTTCACACACTATGTAACAGCCATGACTACACTGGACGCAATACAATAAGCTATTGTAACCTCAAACCGAAGGTCCCGATGCACATGTGCTTTTGTCGTTAGTCTCAATTATATCAGGCTATGAGGTCACCTGCCTGTGTGTGTTACCACATAACATCCCTTACTTCTTCTCACTCACACATCCTATATTAATGGAACGTCTCCATTGTACGTTGCCTCATTTAATGTGTCAGTGCCCACAACAGAAAACATATGTTCCTTTATATTGCTTCAAATAAAAAGCTTATCGTTTGTTCCAAGTTTGCACATTGGAACTGTCGGTCGTAAAGAAGCAACACATCTGAGGGTTTCTAGCAGAAGCGACCACCGCATACTAGTTGATCCAGTAAAGAAAAGCAATCAAAGAATCACAGAAGAAAAATCATGAACGTCACATCAAATTCTCTTGACAACAGCAAATAAAAAAAACATTTCCTGATTTGACTAATTCTCTCTTTGAGCCTCAGAATAGTTACAAACCTGATCCTTTGTTCAAGATTGGCGCCGCTGTGGCTCGGTCAACAGAGTGGATTGTCTCTTAATCAGAAGGTTGTAGGTTCAAATCCCCACCTCCCCCTGTTCGTATGTTGAAGTGTCCTTGAGCAAGACACTGAACCCCAACCTGCTACCAATGGATGGATTGAGTGCCTTGCATGACAGCTGCCTCCATTGGTGTGTGTATGTGACCATGATTTGTAGTATTTAAAGTATTTTGAGGTTAAGTGAAATCCATTTATCATTTTATTAAGGTTAATTATTTTTTTTAAAGGGCCAGAAATCATAACTCGGGTTAGTATGGTTACCTAAGTTAAGCTGAGTTTAAACGTTGGTTGGAATAAATGATGGGTCACGCAGTGGTGTAGTGGGTAATACTCTCTCTTCATAGTAACAATAGCTCTGTTTGGGCTTGAAGGCTCTTTTGTACAAAGTTTTCTTCCACATTCCAAAACCATATGTTCAAGGTTAACTGGTGACTCTAAGTTGTGAGTGAGTGTGACTGTTTATCTCTCTGTGTTTGCTGTGCGATGGACTGATGGCCTGGCCTGGGTCAACCTCGTCAGCTGGGATCAGCTAAAGCCGCTGAACAACCCAACAAAATAAA
The DNA here is from genome assembly GCF_963383615.2 of Lipophrys pholis. NCBI lineage: Eukaryota > Metazoa > Chordata > Actinopteri > Blenniiformes > Blenniidae > Lipophrys > Lipophrys pholis. The sequence continues at coordinate 20,568,482 of NC_137641.1, forward strand.
AAAAGAGAACTCATCTCATGCAGTACTGAAAATGATCCACATTTTGTTTACAGCAGTTTTGATACTCGGTGTGTCAAAGGTCCGATGGTGACATGCAACGTGGTTTTAAATGAATAAAAGTCAGCTACACACGGCAGAGTGTCTTAATGTTTCTCTTAAGTGTTATTACAGACCGCCTGCGCTCTCAGCCCAGGCATGCCGCCTCTCTCCTGCACGCCTGCACCACCCACCACACCCCACCTCTGTGCATCCTCTCTGACGCCCCCCACCCCCCCCAGTTTCCTTGCCGGGGGGAAAGAGAGGACTTGATGGACAGGAAGAGAGGAGACAGTGGGGATGTGACACAACAATGGCAGGAAGTGACTTCAGATCAATACAGATTAGTACACAACCGCATCAACACTGCACGGCCGAGTGAACAAACATCCCCGGTGAAGAGATAAACATGCAACACAAACAGCGCCAAATGAACTTTACAAGGCACGTAGGACAACTTAACGCGACACTACAAGACATGGAGTGAGAGAAAACAGGACTGCAGTCACTGAAAACATAAACAACCAACAGATCAGTTAAAATGACTACTATCCTAGTTAAAATAGTGTTTTGGTATATAATTTACAACCAAATGACTCTACATTGAACAATAAAGACAGATTGCACTTCTGGATGACATTTCAGCCGCTACCAATAGTAGGAAACATTACTATTATTTAGGAAAATAACTTTTACCACAAAGAACTGCTGCTGCTGCTGCTGCTGTCAGTATTGTTATGGAGTTATGGAGAATTTCTCTCGGTATGTCAGCTTTATAGACTAATGATACGACATGATTTGACAGCTTTAGCATCAATATCTGGCCACAACAACAACACAGCTTAATAACACACTCAGCAAGTCAATATTTTGCCTGCCACTAGAGTCTTCTGCCTGAATGCAACTGATTCTTTGAAATAATTCCTGTCGGCTGGAATTATTTTCAAAGTTAATCGGCACAAAATAAAAAAAAAGATTGAAATACATGCAGACCGAAACACTAAGGCACATCAAGAGATTGTCAAACCTACAAAAGCGGCAGCACGTTGTGTAGAAGAGATCTTCAGTTAGAGAGAAGTTTGTTGAACAGTTCAAAGGTCACGACAGGGTCCCCCAAAAAAAGAAAACCTGATAGCTTTGGAGTCTGTTTAGTATGTAACCAGTAGCCGTGTTAACCTAACATGAAACACTTTGAAATGAAAAGGAAAAGACACAACATTGTGGGAAAATGGGTTCTATTATAGCTGGTTTCTTAGATAATGACAGTTTGACTCCAAAAGAAGTGAAAAGACTTAATCTCCCATTGAGAATACATGCTTTTCTATATTATTTTAACTGTGAGTTTGTTAAGTGAACTTATCTGCTTGATCTTTTATACTACACTGCTTTAGTCATTCAGCTGGGCCAGAAGTACCTTTTCATATCGCCTGAATTCTAAGCCGCATAAATCAGTCCCACAATGATTCATTTATCATTCAGCTGGTATTCTCCTGTAATGGAGGATTGGGGCATCCCCATCTGGAACCAACAGGTGTGAGTTATCTCTTTCCAGCTACAAATCATAACCCGGCAGTCAGAAGCTGATGCATCTGGGATTATTCGGGCTGGATGTGCAGCTACTGTTATCTTGAGCGCAGCCGTAACAGGGTACACACACGCTTCCTGTCCACTGCCCATTGACTGAGCATCTGTCTGACCCTCGACACCTTCCAGTCGGCTTCCTGCCCCGCACGTGCAGCTCTGCTACTTGAAACGATTCATCAAAGCTGTTTTTCAGAAACACTGGAGGGTCTAATTGTATATCGTGGGCAGGTTGATGTGCATCACGCCAGCTTTTGTTTTTTGTTGTTTACGTTTGACTAAGAAGGAGAATGGTCGTGTTTAACGTGAAGCATTCATCAGTGATTAGTGAATCCCTTTAGACGCATCAAATAAATAAACCATAAAATGTCTTTTCCCTCCATATCAACCCCCAATCCAATATAAATTAGCATTACTCTCCCATTAAAAAAAACCTTTTCCATAAAATCCTCAATAATTACGCAACTCTGGCTTGTCCTTGTAGTGTGTATCTGATCATTGACTCAAACTGTCACAAGCATTCATTTGAATGGAGAATTACATTAGGATTTACTTTTTTTTTTTAAGTGACTTTAGGCACACAAAAGTAGATTTTAGAATGCCTGTCTCATCCAGCTAACTCACAAACTCTAAAGTTATCGCAGGTGGAGTTCCTCAAGGAGCCGTCCTGGGTTTCTTGGATGTACTCTTTTTAGAGGCTATAATAGAGACGGATTATATTTATATGAGGCTCAATGTATTGATGAGTATATTGGGGTTGCAACCCAAGTTTCAAGCATTGGTAGTATTATTTTTGTATTTCAGTCCTGCTCTTGTCCTCCTATGATCTTCCACTGGCATGAACCAATCATCCACTGTTTTATCTCCCTACTTTCAGACTATTGAAAGAACTCTTGTTCTCCGTTTTAGATGCTGAAACATTCCAACACTTCTTTCTGTCACGTCTTTCTTTGACTGACTCGTCGTCTTTCGTCCTCCACGTGTTCCTCCATGTTGCAGTGACCTGCTGGCCCCTAATTAGTCCTCTGGGACTCTCGTGTCATCAGAAAAGGGCTCCTGCTGGTGCCCCAAAGTTCAAGACCTGATAATGACTTTTCTGACCTGGATCTGAGATTATGGAAAAGTATCTCTCTGAGGGGCGGGGCAAAGCTTTTTCCTGATAGACCTTTAATTTTGTCTGGTTTTACATCTTTAAATGGCTCTGAAGCACTTAGAAACATCCTTTCTCACAAGTTCAAAAGAAATAACGCCATATTTTCCAGGGTTGTCTTTATTTTCTCCACACATCTTGACTTCTACCCCTACATCGAATCACCCCATTGGGCAGAGGGTCTGACAAGGGATGGCAGGTGGTTATAAAGCTGCAGACCCTCAGTCCTTGTTACCAAAAAGCTTTAGAGGGGCTTTGCAGCTCATGAAGCCAGACTATAATCTCCCAGACGCTTCACACATATGGCCTTGTGAGATCATCCACCTCACTGTAATCGCCGGCCCCCATAAACAGCCCCCGGAGTAGAAAGAGTCATCACGTGTGGCATATCTGATTACACAAGCATATTACTTGAGTGCGCTGCAGATATGAAAACCAACCAGAAAGAAAGAGGTTAATTTTGTCTGCGAAGAGGAACTGAAATCATGCAGCGTATTTGAATCCATGTTCAGGAAGCAGAAATGTCCCCGATGTTTAATTCAGGGTCCACTTCTCTTTGCCATGTCTTATCTGGTGTGTCCATAGTCTAGAAATGAAATCCCTATTGCTACGGGAACTCTTCAAATAGTTTCTGTTTTGAAAACCTCATTTATGAAAAAGTTAAAACGCAGTCAGGAAAAGCTCTTTCAGTGAAGTCGTTTTATTTTATTTTAGTTTTTTTTTTTAAGGAACCGAGATACAGAATCCTTTTGGGTTGATTTTACATTAAAATGCAATTTAAGAAAGAAAATATACACACAATGGCACAGGTCAATATCAAAACAAACTGGAGGAGCATTTCGTGATTTATTATGTTAACTGGCAGCATGGCAGGGTATTCAAGTATTATAAGAGTAGGAGTATTTGAAAGAAGCAGAGGATTTCAGCTATAAAAAAAAAAAAAACGGCGACGCACTTACTCTGAAAATTGTGAAAGAGTTTTAGACAAGTGTTTCTCAGCGGCTCATCATGTACAACGCGTGATATCAACAAAATGTTCAGTAGCGAGTGGGTTCACTCATTCTGATTGGAGTTTGTGGACAATATGCAGGTGGTGGATCTCCACTGTACTTTAAAACTGGATTTCAGGATCTATGGTTCTGAACTCACGTTTTCATGAGTATGACTCATAAGATTGTTCTTAAAATGTAAGTTTGATTCATTGAGATGCTAAGAGGAACTTTTAGTTTCACGTGGGTAGCTTAAAATACTAGTTTCATTACAAGTTGGAATGAGGTTTTTCCCTGAAATCAAAAGTCTTATTAATAGGTATTACTAGAATAACTCGACCAACCCGAACCCTGAAGTACAAACTGTATCAGTTATGAGTTGTTGTCTCCTTAAACAACATTCAAGAAGAATTTAATGAACTCAGATTTGTGTGGAAACTAAGAAACAGAATCTGTAACTTAACATCTTTCATCTACCGGATTACAAACTAGTTTAGGATCCGCATGTTTTTCCAACAAACTATACATTTAGTTATTTTATTACCTTTATCTTAATAAAACTTTGACTTTATTTATTGGTTTTTTAATGTCTTTCCTAATCACTCTGTTAGAATGTATTTTGAATGTGAATGGCCTTGTGCCTGAATAGCCCTACAGAAATAAACCTTGCTCGCTCTGCTTTTATTCTGCAGGTCATGGATCATTTTGAGGCTGCACAGTTTTAGCACTATCACCTCTTGGTGAGAAAGTCCCTGGCTCATGTCCAGGTTCAGCTTGGGGTCCTTCCTGCGTGGAGATTTCACGTTGTTCTCAGGTTTTCTCCCACAGTCCCAAAAAAACATGCATTCGAGGCTAATTAGTGAATCTAAACTGCCCGTAAGGTGCGACTGTGATCGTGATTGTGACTGTCTTTCTCTGTTTGATGTGTTCGGGGATTAACGGATGGATTCTACAGAAAAGGGATTGGTTCTATTTATTCCTTTATAATACTTTTGATTACTTGCTTCAGTGTGTGTTGAACCATTGGGGGTCTTCAGTCAGTGAATTAACCTGCTGGTAATCGAGATAAAAAAAACGATTGTGACTTTCCACGGTGGTATAATCCCGCTTGATAAAACGACGTGTTGTGTTTCTGTGTCCGACGAGTCTTAAAAGCTCATGCACGGCATTTCTCCAACTGGACTTCCTGGATCAGGTTTCATCTTCTTGCCAGTGCATGTCGCGACACGTCTGCACCAACATAGCCCCATATGTTGTTGGTTGTTGTTTTTTAAAAACACTGTACTATTTTCAGTCTGAACAAGGGTTCAGTGGCAACTTGGCCTCTGTGAAATGGCATTTCTAAGATGGGCGGGAAATAAATGGTGCTTATATTTTCTCAAAATGACTTGCGCTGTTATTTAAAGGTTTTTTTTTGGGCTGCTTGGCATTTATCATTCTACAGCACTGGACGTTATATTATAAATTGGTAAAAACAAAATCTTGATTAATATGAATACAAATACATGTCAACATGTATACAATAGAGTTCATTCCTCACTTGATTTAACTCAGTAAAACTCCCAGATATTTTAGATTTCTTACACAAAAACTGAAATATAATTGTTCAATTCTACATAATTTTAGCTTAGACGTCTTGTAAATAAACAGGCCAGTATTTTAAAATATTACAGTATTTCGTAAGATCAGACATAGCTAATAATGATAATCACAATTAAAACGTCAAAACATTTCCCCTTTTTAAAGTGTGAATGTAGAATTGACTGATTGACCAACTTTCAAATGATTTTCTCTGTTTTCAATGCCCGTACACAAAATATCCTGACTATACCTTGATGTGCTCCCATACCATATCAAATCTCAGTGTTTGGTTTATGATCCAGGGTCAAAGCACAACTCCAGGTTGCTCTTTTCTCTTTTGTTTCCACTATTAACAATCACGATTACAACGTTTTCTCATTGGGCTTCTTAGTTGCAAGCTTCAAATCCCGGAAATGGTTTTATGACTGTGAAACTCTTTCATATGAAACTGAAGTTTGTTTTTTGTTTTTTTTTCTGATTTCGGCTGATTCCCAAGTAGACTTTGAGGTGACAGCATTTTTAATGCTTTGTGACAGTTCGCTTGTCACATTACTGTAATTATTATAATTTTTTATTTTTTTTTAAATAGAAGTAATATTTGCTGTAAGCAAATAAATTCATATATTGATACTTCAGGTCAGGGAAATTAAGCTGAAGTGAGTACTTATTGCTAATTTGGTTTATTTGCACCATTTCCAGTGTGGAGTGTAGATTTTTAAGTTTGGATTTTTTTTCTTCATTTAAATGTGTTCATTAGTTAATATTTTAGCAAAATCTTTCTGCAATGAGATATGAAAAACATAAGAAACGTCTGTGAAAAGGTAATTATGTCTGTTTCTGAAGTCATATACATACAACATCATAAAACTGAGTTCATGTAGAAAAAGAAGAAAAATTCTCTGATGTTTTGTTTTTCATGAATAATATGCTCAAATTATAAACAAACAAACAAACAAATCCTTGAATATTTCAGTTCGTGTAATACATCACAATGCCATTTGAACTTTTACAGATGCGCCGGTGTCCGTGGTATTTTCTATTTTTTTTTTTGAAAGTACCAAGATGTTGACGGACCTCACGCTGCCTCAATAAGCAGCTTTTATACCACAAATACTCGGAATTCAGCTCAGCTCTTTTGCGAGCGCGGTTATATGGGGGCACGTCTGGGTCACGTCTCCTCCTCCTCCCTCGGCAGATTAGCCATAAAGACAAGTTCTTCTATTACACCCTCTCCAGTCTGGACTCCAGTCTCGCCAGTGTCACCGAGCACGGCGCAGGGGGAAAGAGGGGCAGGTGGGGGATGCAGGGCAGGGCAGGGTGGGGCGGGGTGGGGCGGGGCGGGGCGGGGTGGGGTTGGCTCAAGAAGGGGGCGGACAGGCAGCCATTGTTTCGGGATCGCAAGAAGCCCACAAAGGAGATGATGAGTCAGGACAGAAATGCAAAATCCCAGTGATGGAAACCACCACAGTGACGGCTGCGAAGAAGCAGGAATTCTCTTTAATGACTTCCACCAAGTGGATTGTCATCAGTGTTCCCTCATCCAGGCCTCCCCGACTTAAATCCCCACAGTGTCGAGAACGCCGCCGGTCCCAGTGAATTAGAATGTAAAGGACAAGACTCCTGGCCGTCATGTTCTTGGGGCCGCAGCTGAATGTGGTTATAAAGGGGGGGAGGGGGGGGGGGGGTAAAAAAAAAAAGCAGGAAGAATAAGAAGGCCTGTATGTGCGGCGCAAGAAGCCTCCATTCAGGGAGCAAAGAGCGAGTGGCTGCGCGAGGCGCTCTGGACCGCGCTGTGGGAATTCAACCCATTTCAGATGCAAATTCCTCAAAGAGCTGAAAGAGCCGGAGAAACAGGTGTCCGAGGAAGTGTGCTGCTGCTGCTGCTGCTGCTGCTGCTGCTGCTGCGTGGGCGCAGGAGGCGGGTGTGAGGGTGCTGAATGATAACGCAGGGGGTGCGTTCAAACACCGTTTGTTCGGATCTGTCTCTGGGACACTTCTTTTTTTTTTTTTTTTTTTTTTCTCCCTCTTGTCTCGTTTTCTTTGTTTAATGGTAAAAACAGGGACAGTTCAGGGTGGGGAAAAATGATCTGCAAGTTCAAACTGTTTTAAGTTTTATTGATTTGAAAGCAATTTGTTAAAAAAAAAAAAAAAAAAGAAAGAAAGAAAAGAGACACCATTTAGATATGAGATGATTTGAAATGAAAATGAGAAAAACATGAAAATGGAGTACATCCACAAAACGAGTTGCACATTTACAAGCCCCGGACTGAATTCCTTTTAAAATCAACTCTTTGAATGTGTAGAAATATCTAAATGATGTGACAGGGTTACCATCAGACGTTTTCAAGGTGTGGGAGGATGAACCCCTCAGAGCTTCAAGCACATCAAATCTCTCCTTTTCCCTTTTTGGATTTTTCTTTTCTTTTTTTTTTCAGATGTTTAGAAAACAAGTTGGTACATTTGCACCATTAACCTGACTTTTAATAAACTCTCAGCCTTCTTGTGGTCGTTAGAATTTAGTAAGTCTCTCTATCGTCAGTGACTCTTCATCTCTATTACACAAATTCACTTTTTTGTTTTTATTAAAATTATTGAGAGTTTTACCATCTGGTTATATTATTTTTCACTTTTTTTTGAAAACTTAAAAAAAGAAAAGGCCTGACCCCCACAGCTCCACCCTTTGCTTTACATCTTTCTATTATTCAGACGAGTACTGAAACACTTTTTTTTCTTTAAATGCACCAACAAACAAAGAGAACCTGTACAATCCCTCATCCTTCAGACCCAAAGCTTCCCCCAACAGACACCCGGGTGATGATCCGTTTGGTCATGAGGTCAGAATTGTACCCCTAAACATCTAAAGCCTCAGAGGACACATGGCAAGTTAACAGAGCTCCCAACTTATACAGGATTAAACCGGCACCATAAAGAAACACCTCCGGTTTTATACCCACAACCGTTTCAGCGACATGATGAACGGTAACTTGTGCGACTGCTTGTAAAAAGCGTTTATTCCTAAACTGTAACTGTTGATTGGATTCGCTATATATGATTTCTTATTTGCAGCAAAGGTGATTAGATCAGTGTCCACACTCAAAGCTAATTCATACATACATTTGCTTTACTTCATGGTGAAAATGTAGATTTTATTTGTATCGTCACAAACTCCAGCTTTACCTACTTTTTCTTGAATTAAAAATGTTTTACGTCTGACATTAAAAAAACAAAAAACAAACCTTCTTTCACCGTGTCATTTAACATTTTATATCAAAAGATCCACAAACCTTTATATTATAGTACAAAAAAAAATCTATTTCATCATTCTTCAACATTTACCATATTTCAATCACATGTCCATAAATATAAACTCTCTTATACTGAAAACAGTCCAACACTGTAAGACGAGTCGACTGACTTAATTTCCTTGGATTTTACTTTAGGAGCATTATAAATCTTTGGCTTCGTGACACAAAACATCCCTGCACCTTTTTTTTTTTTTTTCCCTTCACGTGAGATCAGTCCATGGTGCTGCTTGATGTCAGGACGCCCCCTAGTGTTCAGGGAGCGCACAGACGAGTCTAAGGAGCGCAGAAGGTCGAGACTGTGAAGTCCAACTATTGAACCGTGTGTCTGCGAATGACAGAGAGCAGCAAAGCGGGACGACTACAAATCTCTGCGTTGGCAATGTACAGACTGATAGAAGCAAAAAGGACGACTATTTAAAAACAAAACAAAACAAAAAAGGCAAAGTGCTCTGAAAGAGATTTCATCGATTAGGACAAAATGTGACTTCATTCCAAACAAAGCAGGTGATAAAAGCACGACTTTCATTTTAAACATCTGTACTGACATGAGAGCCAAGTCGCTGCTAAAAATCTGAGTTTCCTTCTGTTTCTAAAAATATACTGTACAGCCACGATAAAAGCTTTTGGCTGTACTTTTTAGTGAATAAGGTAGAGAATGTAGCAGCACGTATTGTTACTTGACACTAAAAATGTGTTGAGTAAAAGTAAAGTAGGAGCTTCTGAGCAGGCTGCCTGGAGGGAAAGTGTTTAATACCGCACATTTTGATAATTCCTTTTAGATTCCACTTTTTTTGTTTTATTGATAGAATTTATGAAGGTTGCATTGAAGATAAAACTTTGAGAGTCAAAGTGAAATTATCAAGATAATAATAACAATGAGAAAAAAAAAATCTTACAGCTTTAATTCTTATTCCAATTTAATTTATGCTTGAATTATTGTCTTCAGCCCAGACATTCAAACCTTCTCCTCAAAATGTAGGTTCTTATCCTATAGATTGTATTTCATCCCTTAATGTGTCTCTGATGCGGCTTTATACTCCTGCAGTGAATAAAAATCTCAGCGGCTTCAGACACGTGAAGCCATTATAAACCTTTTATCTTGATCTGTGAGGCAAACTGTGACGAGCGTCACCCCAGACCGACGGCTGTATGGAGTGACGTGTTTGTAAACTCTGTGCTGCTACAGGTAGGTGTCAAGTTCTCCACTGTTCAGACTCTCTTTGGACTCCACCTTGTGTTTGAGGAGCGGCGAGCCGTCGACTTGGCCGCCGTGATCAGCTGGAGACTGGAGGCCGGCTTTCTTCAGGTGTGCACCTTTAGCACTGCTGCTCCCCGTGCCGTTCGCAGGATACCCCCCGCCGGCGTTCGGCACAAGAGGGGAGCCTACGATGATGGTGGGGTTCTGCCTCAGGTCTTGTCTGCTTGGCGGGTCGGCGGCCATGATGGCCTTGGCGCCGTGCATCCTGGGAGGAGACTTGCATTGCAGATCTCCGTGAGTCTCCTTCCAGCGGCGCAGCTGAGCGTAGTGTTCCTTCTCGATGTTTTTCTCTTGCACCGGCAACTCGATGACCTAAAGCAGAACAGTCTTTATCAGTCTCAATCCATGCAAGGGAATGTCTGGCTTCTCAATTCATCACAAGTTAAATATTTGCACACTGCGGTCGCTGCAGCCCGAGGAGGGCAAAGTTGAGGAGGAGTCCCGCGTGCAGAAAGTCCGCTGAGTGTGTAGCGGGTTCAGGGGCAAAGCAATAAAGATAACGGTACCTCGTGCACCAGGAAGGTTTCTTGCACAAACTGCGGCGATATCGCTCGGAGCCGCTCCATCGTCTCATAAGGACCGTGGCAGGTCTTCAGCTTCTCTTGAGATCCCAGCATGCATTTCAGGAGCACCAGGCCCACTCTGAAGATGATCTTCACTCCTGAGAAGAGCGGCACATCAGGCAACATGGCAGCAGTATCACAATACATGTTATTTCATGTTATATCACCATGTGGGTTTATTGAAAGTGAAACTCTGATGCTCTTGTGTCGTGTGGCTCCTCAACGGACATATTCTCTGTTAAATGGACTCATCATGGCAGAGCAAAGCCCTCCTGGCGTCTCTCTTTTGAAAGGACACAAAGCGAATTTGGAAATATGGTGGGCAGCGTCTCACCCTCACAGAGGAACATGTCCCAGACACGAAGCACTGACGCCCACGGCAGGGAGCGGGAGAAGGCACACATGAACCACTCCGTCATGTACATGATGGGCTCCACCTTGTGCTTCTTTAAATGTTGGTGGGCCGTGGGGGAGACACGTCGCAGCAGAGCATACAGGATCTCTCCATCGAGCTGGATCGCCTCCTGAGAGAGAGAGAGAGAGAGAGAGAGAGAGAGAGAGAGAGAGAGAGAGAGAGAGAGAGAGAACAGACTCTTTTGTATTTCTATAATCTGATTGTGTGATTATCTTGCAGCCTGGTCAACACCTCATCTTATTAGGCTTTCAGAGTATCAGTGTCAGAGACATGCGGGCCTCAGAGGTCAAGGACAGCCAGTTACCATGGATACCAGAAAGCTGAAAACATCCGAGGTTCAGATTCCATAAACTGACGACAAATGGCTTATAATTGTTCTGTTTGGCTTTTAGAATCATAAAGCACTTTGAATGCAGACGCATTGTCTTCCCTTTAGATAATGTTGTGTGCAGAGGACAGCATGTATACACACATACAGGAACACACACAAAGTCCTAAATGCTGAATGTGTAACGTTGCTCCAGTAAAGATGTTCAACAAGGCTTGACGTACCAGTCCTGCACTGTAGTATCCAGGAAGGTATTTTTCACACATCTGGACAAGAACCCAAAAAGCATCCTAGGACAAAGAAAGACAAAAGTAAATAAGGATGAATTTAAGGAAATATCCATCACAGCTAACAACATTTGGGATGTGTATCCACGCAGAACTCCAACAACTTGAATACATTGAGGGCTCTCTGGAGTCTGCATGTTCTTACTGCCCGCATGTGTGAAGAATGTGTCATGTGGTTGTACCTCAGCGGGCATATGCATCAAGAGAACAGCAGCAATAGGAGCCTGAGCTTGACAATATCCCTCTTCAGGACGATGCAGAGTGTACGCCTTCAGCACGCGAAACAGGTCCTGTTGTCTACATGTAAACAAATACAGAAAATAAGCGGCTTTTACAAACGCGTCAAAATCCTCAAACTCTGCTTTGAGAAGTGCTTACCCATGACCGCCTCTCGCTGCAAACATTTCGTGAAAGGGGAACTGTCGATGAAGGTCCCTCTCAATTATGTCAACCCATTTGGGATCCCCTGGCTGCTCGTCCAGTTCCTAAAACACAGCATTTATTCAATTACCTTAACATTACAGGAAGTGTTTTCAAATGATTTCCTCCATTCATGTAATGTCCGAAATCACAGGCCTTGTTATTCACATCATATCACACACGTAAAATGTACAGTTCACTGGGACCTGATGCACTCCAGTTACTGATGCTGTTTGTGATTCTTGACATGTCAGTTCGCAGAAAGAAAACAAAGTGTCAGTTTGTGGTTTCTAGGTGATGCTGGTCGACTTCAAACACAATACATACACCCACTTAAAGCACTACTGCTCACTACAGCTTACTAACTGAAATCAGATCAGAATCAACATACTTTTGAACAATTTTGTGTTTTTAATTGTTTAATATAATGTCACTATTTCCCTATTTTTTATGGTTTTTTTATTTTTTATTTATCTATGAGGACCACAACGGAAATAAGTTATTTATGACTTTTTTTTATGTCATCCTCTGGTTTTCTTTTTTACGTGTCATCAAGATGATTAATATATTTTTGTATGCACATGTAGAAAATCCAAATACCTATAAATTCATTCATTCAAATCGCTGTCTGCTTTTGCTTTATATTTGCATTTAAATCGTTTTAACTATCAATTGATGCTGCGAACAGAATTTTAATATGCACGTGATTTTTGCTTCTTCTATGTATTTTTGGTAAAGCACCTTGAAATATGTCATAAAGCAAGCCTTGTATTAGAAGTGTGTCAATATGTATGTGTGTGTGAAGCACATACTGTAGGTACGTAAGTAACAGGGACCATGAATCCTCACTGACCTGGAACTTGCCCTGGTTTTGCTCCCGTTTCACTTTGCCTCCCGTGAGGTAGAGCCAGGCCCGGCCGCGCAGGGATGGAGGAATCCCCTTCTGACAGCGATCTTTCACCTGTTACACAATACATAGTCAACAAGTGGCAGAATTCAAAAATTATAAGGGAAACTATTATGACATATTGTAATACTATGAAGATACAAAACATACCCGAGTCATCAAATTAGCATATTTGTCCGAATATCTAACAAGCTGATTTATAGATCTAAAAGTCTAATATTCATTGTTGTTCAGAGTTCTGCATAACTACAGCATCAGGTCCTCAGACACACGAGGAAATATGATGGGTATAACATTGCAGCCATCTGACTGAGCTGGTCAAACGTCTGAGATGAACTGTGACTGACTGAGCATGAAGGAGAGAGGACATGGCAGCTACAAGCTACATTTATATTTCGAGAAGACAAATGCATGTCTTCAATCAAACATTCATTTCATACGACACATGAGCCTTTGTCAAAAGGAGGTTTATGTCTATATGCAGACCATTAAAATGTGCTAGGAAGATTTCCAGCTCATGAACGGACCTTCTTGTGCTTCTTCGCCATCCACTTGTCCCAGTTGTTGAGCATCTCCAGCCATTTTGCCTCCCGCTGCCTCAGCACATCAATATGGACCTCTTCAGCTCTGTGGGAAGAGGAAACAAGGAAGTTGGTAAAAGTTTTGTGATTTTGTCGCTCCAATGTTCCCCGCGACTTCTTCCACTCATAACATGGGGGTTTTGGTCATGGGAGGGGGGCGGGACATTGGCTCATCCCTTCCTTGTACATGCAGGAAACCGACCCTCAGACAAAGCAGTGGAGCACTTTGCCATCCGCAGCAAAACACAAGGAAAACAGGAAGCGGAGGGAGAACTTTCCCCTAGTTCAGTTCTCTTCACCTCTTCCACAAAACACTAACTCACCTCACCACAGGGCTGCTGTCATTTTGACATACACATATATCCGATGCTCTTATAGTAGACATACACCTCGCTTACTTTACTGACACATTCAAACAGCAACATTTCTTCAAGAAAATAATGACCTTAATCTTATCTAATAATCTCACACAGCCTGAGAATGATGCTTTATATTGTGTCTTCAAAACAGAACTAAAACACAAGTGCCACACTTTTTCAAAATATCGATTCAATTCAGTTTCTCTTTAAAATACATTTTAATCCATTTTCATTTCACCAGGACACAGAAAACTAAAATAGAATGAGACAACTAATAGGAGGGCCCGCATTCACGAAGCTGGGAATCAGTAAATAAACAGTAACTAGAAGAGCTTAGTGACACAGAGGAAATTCAGGGATTTAGGAGGAGTCTGAGCGGTGGGTCTATCTATGGATTCCATTCAGAATAATAATAAAAAAAATATATCTGACGATAAATTTTGAGCTTTTTCTGAGTTGATATTTTTGTAGATCAATAAAGGAAATCAAACACAGAAGAATGTGGTTTCACTTTGTTTGGTGCCCGTTGATAAAGCCACAACACTGATAATCATTTTTTTCCTGCAAGACGGCTTTCTTTTATTGAAAGAAGGGAAAATGTACCGACTCTTCACTCAGCACAAAAGTAGACACTTGGATATTAAAAAGTGGAAGTACTGATTGAACATTTTAGACAAGTTAAAAGAAAAACACATGGCAAGACAGCTCTCTCTCTCTTCTTAACATTTCTGGTGAAAAATGAAATATTGAACTCTTGACTAATACACGATTTTCAGTCATGTGGCTCTCAGCTGTCCCTGTTACAAATTAACTCGGCACTGTTCGGCTGTGGTCAAGTCCCAACTCTATTAGTTTAAACAACAAGCACTGCCGGTGACGCAAAGAGCATGCTGTTGTAGTGGTTAGCACTCTCAAATGACAGCGATATTATTCCCAGTTGGAGTCCAGGCCTTGAGGACTTTCTGTGTGGAGTTTTCATGTTGACTCTGTGGATACAGTATATGGTAACTTTGACTCCCTCCCACAAGCCAAAAACATATGGGGATAAATGGCTCTAGAATTGACAGTAAGAGTGATCTATCAGGGGCTCGTTGGTTCAGTGGCAAGTGAGGTGAGCTGGAACTTGCAAGATCATGTGATTAAAAGATTATTCCATTTGTCTTTTTGAGCAAAACACTGTATTACGGTTGCTCCTGGGGAGCCAAAACATGTGTTGCATCAATAGGTTGTTAAAAAAACAAAAACAAAAATAATATTAGACAGATCGAGAATATAATTTTCTTTTCATTTACATTTGTGAAGATCTGATGTGCTTCACATCCTAAATTTATTGAAGCAATACAAGCTTGAAAGCTGCGACATATACCAGGTAAGACATTTGAAGCTACATCAAATCAGAGGCCACAGGTCTCGGTATCAAAGTAGATTTTGCAGGTCTCTCATCGTCTAAATTGTTGCTCCTCTGTTGAACCAAAGAGGAGTGTACTGCTCTTGGTAAACAGACAGTGACCCTGTGAGCTTCTATCCATCCATCCATCCATCCACTCTGTGGGGTACAGGAGGCGATCCCAGCTGAGAGGTAAGGCCATTCACACCCTGGACAAGCTGCCAGTCCATCACAGGGCAAACACAAAGAGACAAACACACCCACACACATACCTAAGAGCGATTTGGAGTCAACACTTCAAAACATGTGTTTGGACTGTGAGAGGAACTCCGGGAACCTGGAGGGGAAACCCACGCACAGGGAGAACATGTAACCTCCACCCAGACAAAAAAAACCCTCATGCCCAGGATTGAACCAGGTAACCTGATGAGGTGAAAGTGCCAACCACTACCACGATGTGGACTCGAAACAAGGTCAAGGGGTGACAAATGAAATCTGGGGGGGGGGGGGAATTCCTGAAGCAGACTGGTGGGGCAGTCTGGGTGAGATAAAGAACATTTTGTCTTCATATCTACACTCCTCAGTGTGAGGACATGCTACCACACACCCTGCTGAGCTGAAGTAAATCAGAGTGGTGATATAGGACACTTACCCGGCTGCGGAGGCCTGCTGGGCTCCTCCTGAGAACCCGTACTTGTCCACATGGTTCTCCTCGTCAATGGCACTGCCGTTCACCCCTGGGTCGGAACCGCCGCGTTCCCCATTATCTGTCAGCTTGTCCGTGCCGTCCCGCACGCCCAGTCCATTTCCCTGCTCGGTTTTGGCCATTTAACTAACATTTATGTTCGCATAAGCTGCCCCGACTAGCCCGCGTTCACATAACTTCCAAGTTAAAGCAGAAACCCGCTGCAGGGAGATTAACCGACTGTCAGCGCCGCGAGCTGCGGTGGCTGGGAGGATCTACACCCGAGCTGCTAACATGCTAATGCTAATAACACCTCACGCACTTTGTTTCCATTTGAAATGTCGTCGCGTGAGCCACATAACCAATGTCGGAGTCACACGATGAAAAAAAAATGCACTGGCTGGATAAAGCGATACAGAACAAAACAAAACGCCGAGACTTTGATAGACGTTGAAGCAGCGCGGCGGCGAACTCCGAAGTTAACCTGCTAGCATCACAGAGCTGTCAGCTGACACACACACTCACACTCTCCTATCAGCCTGAATCTCTGCTGTCAGCAGGAATGTAGGTTAGCTGCCTGCAACAAGGAAGAGAAGCTCCCTGGATCAGATTAGTAAACAAAACAACCTCCATGGCATCCTGCGAGTCTCCGCTGCCCCCTACCGGTGGGAATCACATGCTCACCTCCAGTCGCTACTGATGGGGTAGCTGCTGCTCTCTCATGTGAGTCCATTGAGAATCGTCTGTGTGGGGACAATTATAAATATGTTTTTGTTTAACTCAAATCCATCATCTGAAAGAAATGAATAACAACATACACATGTAAAAGTTTGGAAAATGTGCATATGTAGGCTCTCACTATTCACTGAAGCAAAGGGTGTCAAACGTAAGCAAGCACTAAGCAAATGGTCCACATTTCTAAGCAAACATTGATGTTTCTTTTTAAAGCAAATCTTGTAAGAGTAGCGGACACAACGAAGCACTGAGACCTGAGCTGAGATATCAGTGATGCTGCCATAAAAGGTATTGTAAAAATAATAGCATGCATAATGCAACAGCTATGCCAAGAATTTTTAATTTTTTGGACATTTCACTTTATTTAGCTTGAGAAGGTATAATCACAGGTTCCGTTGTCCGGCCTGTAAGATCCAGAGAAGGAGAGCGACCTTTGCCTCCAATGTTGTTCTCCTCCTGAACTCCAAGGGTTACAGTAACTTTAAAGTTTGTGCAATATTGTCTCATGTGCTATTTTACAATGTTGTTGTTAGATGCATTCTTACTTTTCCTTTACACTGTGCAATATCCTTCTGCAAATTGTGCTGGTTTTTTTAATGGTAATATACTTGCTGTTTTATATGGACAATACTGCCTTTGCAACCTCTGCAGCAACTACTCATACTATTACTTGGTAGCAGACCTACCACTAATATATAATTTGCTTTTGCCCACGCACCTTTTTTTAATTTGTTTTTCTTCCTCTTATTCAATGTGCGGATCTGTACCCACCTAATTGCCCCTTGGGGATACATTTTATTTATTTATTCTGATTAAAATTGACTTTGAGATTGTAGCCATTGTAATTGTTTTCTTTCACAAAAATATCAATGTTTACATCACATATACTCTGCACCACAACAAAGAAAACATTTTGAAGTTTAAATTTAAAGCTTGTGGCTCAATTCTATCGGTTTGAATGAAATTGGTTTGCATATGGCCCTTAAAGTAAAATGTCTTTGACACCACAAAATTTCTATTATTAAATATTCTATCATTATTCCAAAAAACAAAACATCATCCCACCAACAAATTTACATCTTGTTTACACATTTTCCAGACATACATATCAACCCATTCTTTATACAGGTGAGTGGGAACCATATAATCACAAACACATTTTAACTTACAATGAGACAAAAACAAAAGTAGAGTACTCCTGTCACTCCCCTCATTATTTTCATCCCCTTCTTCTTTAAATGGATCTTTTCATAAATGTATTGTACCATGATGGTGCTCAGCCTGCGGCAACTTTGAGGCATTATCGAAGTCCTGGTTGCTTTGGTAGTTGCCCAAGTTGTCAGGGATTTTCTTCAGCCGTTGCTCCTAACCTTGAGGGGTTGAACTGCTCTGCATTTGTCAAAATTACATTTGCACATTTCAAGGAAACCAGCACTTTATACAATCGACAGCAGACCTGGAAGACTGTCCTTTTGCTTTTGAATGCCGGTGAGAGTTGATAGTGTTTGACTTCACATTAGGAAACCTAATTAGTTATAATAACCCTGGAGTCAGAAAACCTGTTCTAAACGAATGACAGCAGGGCAAATACTCACTGGGTGTGGACACTTACCTTGAGGGAAGCTTCACTGCGAGGATGCAGACGACCAGAGGAACAGCCACAGCGGTGCCAAGCTTCTTCTTCCAGTCCACCCACTAACCCTCTCTTCTATTACGACTCAATAAGTTTCTACCTCGCTGCTTTTTTGATTAAAAACGAGTGTGCTTACACTTTCTACCATGCTTGGGACTATAATGAATTTGTCGCGATTTATTAAAAACTGTGCCAAAAGAGAAGAAAGTGTCAAATCGTACAAAGTCCCATGGGAAAACACATCTTTTAGGAATGTTTCAACACAAAACGCAAACAGCCACATGGCACCACAAATACACCCAAAACAAGTTTAGTATAAATACTAGATTCTTTATTTAAATATTGTACATATTTTTAAACATTATTTACATAAATTAGACCTGCATTATTACACTGTAGACAAAAGGTGGGGTCTTTCATTCGCTTGCTTGAAAGAGGACAATCATACCATCCAGACAGCAGAAGCACCTTTTAAGAATGGTTTCACCGGGGCGGACGATCGGGGCACACTTCATTTACATCAAACACCGGGCAACACGACGGAGACGAGACAAGCTTGCAATGACAGGAAAGGCCTCTGGATTACAGGTCTAGCTATTTAAGGCTGAATCTGTGCTCACTCTTCATAAGTTGAAACGTCACACTCCTGTACGGACTCCAGTTAGATCTCTTTAGTCAAATATAGAGCTATCTCTGCAAACATACGCGTTAAGAATCTTCTTCTTTTTTTCTTCTTTTTCTTTTTTTTTTTACAAAAATAAAGACAAGAACAAACTACCGGATTTAGAAATGAACGTTGCAAAATGAAAGTAGTAGCTGAAACAGAAACCATGTGAGAAGAAGAGTACAGAGTAAAATGTGACCACTGCAGAGGACAAGCTTTTACAACGGTTGCACTGCCGCGCGTAATAATTGTTTGATGATCATCATCATGGGAATATTGGTCTCTACCAACCCACGGGTGTCTTTACAGTGGGGCTAACAGAGCAAATCATACTCATGTATCGATATATGGCTTTCCTTCTTTGGTTTTCTTTCTTTCTTTCTTTTTTTTAACACAACCTCTTACACTCGTGCATAACCAGTCATGCATAACCACTTAAACCCTGGAGTTCGAAACAACTTTTGTTCTTAAAGGCATGAAAAATACATTTTAATGTCACTCTGAACATTTTCTACCGACACGTCTGGCCATTGAAACCTACAGTACTGCTGTGTGATGTTTTGTGTCAGCGTTGCATAATGATGCACGCACAGGAAAACATGTCTTTGGTGCAACACACACAAACTATAAGGACTCCTAACAAACTATGAAGGGGGGGGGGGGGCTTATCAATTGAACAGTGTTAGTGTCTGATTACTGTAATTTGGTGAAATCCGGCTCAGAAATCTTCACATACATCTCAGTCACAAAAAGCAAGCGCAAACATATTGGAAGAAGGAAGTAACAAACCGAGACGTTAAACATGAGTTTTGAACGCACAGCCAAAGCAGATTCAATTCATATTAAGATAGCTGGATCTCTCTGTCATCCATCGCACTCATTTGAGGGCAGCCGACGCTTCAGTCGGTAAACCTTTAAAATAAAAAACAATATTTAAAAAAATACATCTTTTCCTTTAGATTTATTCCTCCTGACCTATCATTGCAATAGTAAGCATTTCCAGATGCCGGTTTCAGCTTCGTGACATAAAGAGCATTTAATACACCACACACTCCCAAGGACAACGTCTCACACTTATGCCACATAGACAATCGCACATTTTTAACACTTTCCCGACCACACAACTGCTGAACAATCCCAGCAAACGTCGTTTTGTTCACGCCAGCGAGTGGAAGTGTGGAATTGATGAAACTCCCTCCCGAGATTATCATCTTTACAACAAAAATATATTTAAGAATGCAAGGATATATCCTCCGCGAAAGTAACGAAATGGCTCTTTTCTGTCACGTCCCAATGAGAAACAGAAAAGCCAGAGCGTGGCCCTAAAAACACAAAAATATTTACAACTTATCAGGAAGTGCGGCACTCTGAGCTCAGCGACAAAACCTGATTAACCTTCACATGAAAGTGTCAAATGGCATTATGGTTCCTTTTTCTTTTCTTTTTTTTTTTTAAATGGATTTCTTTGATCAGAACAAAGAACTTATGAGCTCTTCCCTTGTTCACATTCCAAAACCTAACTCTCCCCTTAAGTTTCCCAAAACACTTTACATCGCCAGTATTTCCAGCCTCATCTGTATGTCCACACACATTTACAACAAGGAACCATTTCAACAACAGAGAAGGATAGCCAGGTTTAGTAGTCGCTTCCATCGCTACTTTCTGAAGTATCCACACACATGGCTTACTCCCTATAAGAGGTTGGTTTTTCTTCTTCTTCTTTAACACACAGGCTGCTAGATGTCAAAAAACTGCCCTGGACTGCCTCTTTACCCAAGAAGCCCTGACACCACGCGATGAGACGTACGAGACCCAACGGCATCCGTCGGCCTCGCCATTCGCCCCTCAAAACCGTTCCATCACCGAAATAAAACAGCGGAAGAAAACCAAAATGCCACGCAGGTGGATGTCGGCCGCGACGTGATGAGGGGCGCGTGTGTGTTGCGTTAGTGGGCTTCCCCCGTCAGTCCACGGGACGCAAGTGCATTTAGGGAGGGCAGCAGGTGGAAGACTCAGGTAGAAGGGAGGATCAGCCCGGAGAGAAGTGCTCTCTCACTCACGTGCGCGCAACACACACACACACACACACACACACACACACACACACACACACACACACACACACACACACACACACACACACACACACACACACACACACACACACACACACACACACACACACACACACACACACACACACACACACACACACACACACACACACACACACACACACACACACACACACACACACACACACACACACACACACACACACACACACACACACACACACACACACACACACACACACACACACACACACACACACACACACACACACACACACACACACACACACACACACTCTCTCAGTCTGTATATTCAGCCACAATGGACAGCAGCACTGTGATATCATCTGGTTTCCCTCCTGCGGAGGAGAAAGAAAAAACAAACATCAAGTTGATGAAGCGTTCCAGTTTATAATAAACAGGTTACAACTGACATGACGGTACATCTGTATAATATCAAGTGTTTTTACCACATGCAGCAGAGATGCTGTTAAACTCCACCAACAACAATAAGTTATGTAGAGAGACGCCGTCGTCACAAACAACCTTCGTTTCGACTTTTGGCTCAGTGACTCTTGAACTCCTGGTATTTTTCTCAAAATGAAGAATAAACCAAAGTTGCCCTCCTGTGAGTATCTATAGATTTTGATTTACATATCTGTGTGATAATTTATCATTCACTTGAGTAAAATGAAAAATCCATTTAGGCTTTCATTTATCACATATTGTGGTGCAATGAGGAAAGTCATGGTTCGTCTTAAACTTTGTAACGCCATGGGGAAGCAAAAAATACAACCCAAAAATGTTACTTTGTGGGTTTAAATATTGTTAAACGTTACGCCCGTAGAGAGGAAATTGTTAAACCAACATTTGTTAAAAGAATTCTGAAGCCCCTCCCACTAAGTGAAGGAGAATCTGAACTTGAGCTGACGTTTAGCAAATTCAATAAGGCGTTTTAATTGAATGTCATCTGCGTTGCAAAAGAGCCGAGATACATCAAGGGATACCTGAAACTCTTCCTTACCTCTTACATTCAGGCCGTTGTCACAGGCAAACTGTGCAAAAGGGGACATATAATTGGGGTCATAGGCAAGATCATGAGCTTGCTTTGCAATGCTCTGTGCAGTCTGCAGGACGCTGTCATAGTTGGTGGTCTGGTGACAAAAAAAAAAAAAAAAGTCAAATTAAAACGTTGCCTTTATTAACCACATGTGTGATTAAGAGGACATCCAGTCACGATACCTTGAGTTTCTTCAGCTCCTGAAGAATCATGTAGTCCGGCATATTGTCAAAGAGACCGTCTGTTGCTGTCAAGATTATGTCACCGAGCTGCACGTCGAAAGAAGAGCTGTCAGCTGCTTCGGGACTGCAGCGGACGGGGAAAAGGAAAATGGTCATGTGACGGGTGAAACCAGAACACGGAGCACCTGAGCTGCTGGCAATGAGCCTCCGAACGGAGTTAGGCGGGTCTGAAGTCGGCCTGCCAAATCTTGTAGGTGGACATGACGCATGGTGTGGGTGTTTAATCTGACAGCTGAGTTGAAAACAGTCTGCCCTATTTGCCCTTGCCAGATGAAAGGAGGCCCGGTTGCTTCTGCTCAACGACTCAAGTTTTATTTGTTGGGTACCTTGAGTTTCCGCTGGGGAGTTTTTATTTTAGGACGACATACCAAAGAGCTATAACTGTACTTCAAAAATCACTGTTGACCTGTTAATCTTCTTCAAATGTGATTAACTCCAGACACCAAACAATGAGCCGGTCGGATTTAAACAAAATCCAGAAATAAATCTTGGCGCGTTCATCTGTTGTTAATCAAGTTGACACAAATATGATCTAGATTTCATCTTCTAGGTGATGTCAAGCCGGTATTAAAGTCACAGCTGTTTTTTTTTTATTATAATATTTAGGTTCACAATGTTCACTTTTTCAAAATCATAAATAGTCAATCAAAATAACAAGCCGCACACTTGATAAAGTCAGATTTTCCATGTAGGTGATAAAGTTATAGTAGTTAAGGTAGTTATAGCAGAGACCTGTTCCATGCAAACATACTGATGTTTATTACAACTGCTCTTTTTTCAAAGTGTAACATTCAGCTACTCACCTGTCGCTGAGCACCACGCCCTCGGCTCCGGGGGGAGCTATGGAGAGCTGGAAGGGCGTATTGAAATAGTGCTGCTGCTCGTCTGACCGATGCACCACCTCTCCCCCTCGCACTACAAGGAAGCCCGAGTCGCCAAGGTTACACGTGTGTAACTGGTGACTCCGTCGATCCAGAACCACGATGCAGGCTGTGCTGCTCCCTGAAGTAACACACACAACAAGGCTATGGACGCGCATACGGGACAGAGTATGGTCCAATATGAGGACAGAAGAAGGCATAATAATAATACAAGCTTGAGGATTGTGAAAAACCAAATTATAATAAATAAGCATGGATTGAGAAAAAGCACAGACCAGCTTTTTATGCGCGTCTTTCACGATGAAAAACTTTTGCACACGATTCACAAACGGCAAAACCAACAAGCAGCAGTGTGGTGTCACTTGTTTGCCCCAGATCCCCAGTGACTACAGCGAGCAACAGTCTGTAACCTTGAGTCTGGAAGGTCAAGTAGTGACCTTGTTTAAGCTTCCCAAAATAAAAGCAGGACCAGTCCGTGTCCTGACTAAATCGAGGGACATATGACCGTTGATGCGTGTTTGGCATCACCCGCCCTTTAAAATCTCATCAAAGTCCTGCAGTATCGGTTACAGCTGAATTTCTGACCTTTCGGACTGTGGTACGAGGCAAAACTTTCAGCCTGCATGAGAAAGAATTTACGTATCGCCACTAAGTCATAGAGTTTCAACCCGCAAAGCAGCGCAGAAACAAAACACAGCCTGTTGTGCTACAGCACTCACTGGGTTCCGTGTAAAAGGTAAAACTCACCCCTAAAAAAATTTGTGCTGAAGCTCTGCCTCATAAGGCATTTAAAACTGCTTTTATCTGTGGTATTACTGCTATCAATCTATTACTTCTGTCACTTTCAGTCTTTCGGGCACCTTATTTTTCAAGCTCAAAACACAAATGCGGTTTAAATCGAAGTAAGTTCAGACTTTCTCTCGACACAACGCCACCACTAACAGGCTGACTCATACTGCAGCTATGTTATTTATTTCTCCAAGTATGGTAGTTCAGCACCACTCACTCCACCACTGACTGTTAGTGCATTAAGTGGACTGATCGTTCGGTCTTGAGTGTACTCACCCAGCAGGGGAACTTTGTTCTGTAAGAGCTCGTAGTAGCCAGACGTAAGGATGCCCACGGGATTAGTGGGAGTGAAGCGTCCTTCTTTCACTAGCCGCTCACATGTCCTCATTAACGTGGCCGAGAACTGCGAGGGGTCGACGCCGTAGTCTCGCCAACCACCGACACCGTCTGCAACACCTGGTGGGAGAAAAGTGGTTAAGAATTTTTTTTTGTTCCTATCCACTGACAAAAGCCATCACTTTATGGATCAGTGTGCACTTGGGACTACTTGTGAGCTTTGGAAAAATAAATTAAATGGGGCAATCAAGACACTTTCTAAAAACTAACAGTGCAAATTACTGCTTAGAAACATTACATTCTTTCATTGCTCCAACTGCACCTACACAACAACACTGCACTTGCATTTCAATGGAGCCGGCATTGATTTTTAAAATGACTGTCTCCACTTTCAAATTTCCATCTGCCTCTCCAATGTGAGGGTTTGTGTGGAACAAATCACTTCCATAAAGACTTTGAAATATAGTACGATCATTATACGAGCATTGGTCTCAGGATGTGTACGGGTGATCTACTCATCCACTTTGCTCCTACTGTAGAAATGCTACCGGACAGGCTGTGTGAGTCACAGGCTGATGGCAACAGCTCTTTAGAAAATACCTTGTTGGAATAACCTCACTACATTCTGTAAAAGCACTTAAATGTTTTGTGTCGCCCTCTAATAGCACAATATTTAGCTTTTCTTGATATTCACAATGTAGTTGTGGTATGTAAGAAGAGCTGAGACACATCACAGCAATGTATTTCTTTAATACATAATAAATTGGACCAATAATGCTATAATGAATACTTGTTCAGCCACCTTTCAGGTTGGAACAATATGAAAGCAGAGGTTTCATAATAAGCCAGCCCTTCAATATAGTGGATTATTATTAGTGGCAACAATCTTTTAATAAAAAACTGGGACAAAGAAAACTGATCAGTCCTCAGACTTGGTGCGTTGTAATTCGCCAGAATGACACCAGATCACTTCAATTTGTATCCGCATTGTACAAAATGACAAAATCTACGTAAGGAGCAAAGTATAATAATACTTCTATAATAGTATAATAGTGAATAATCTCACATCTGAAGTTCAGAGGTTTTTGTCAAGACTAATGCAGTTTGATCATCAAAAGTATCCTCAAAAAAGACTTTTAGAAGACTCTGGATCTTTAATCTCAATCGCTTTTCACTCTCATCTAATCAATATTCCCTTTAAACGTCACGTGGAAACGTCAATATGAACGACTTCTTTCTTTCTGTTCCCACCAGAGATGGACATTACCTCAAGAGTAGAAACCGAAAATAAGTAAAACATTTGGGACTCCCCGGGATTTTCCATCCACGCCACAGGGAATGAGAATTATTCGCACAAAAACGAGCATCTGTTACAGCTCTCGGAGGAATTCACAAGACATGACAACCACGCAGTGTCTCCACGTGTGACACGTGAGGGGCCAAGGGGGGCTCGTTCACTGATGTCTGTTATTATTACCTCAAGATTAACACGCACCAACATTTCCGGCGGTGAATGGATTTAAAACTATAAAGCACACAGTGACGGGTGTCGAACCAGCTCCATGGTTAGTGTGTTTTATAAGTGTGCTTACCTCCTGCTGTCGAGACCGAGGACAAAGCAATTACTGCTAAACTAGCTATTGGTGCTAACAGCAATATGGCTGCCTCCATGCTCAACCATTCTGACCTTTGCAAGACATTGTAATGTTTAGTCCTGGATCTTCTTTGAAAGGGCTTTTTTTCTACAATGAACTCCTCCACCGAAGCCCGTTCATTCCCTCTAACTGTGTGTCGGATATGTTGCGTTAGCGACGAGTACGAGACAGTTGAGGCGCATCTAGGTGAAAGGTCATGCGGCGTTTCACCTCAAAAGTACCCGCTGGTGAGAAATAATCCGCCTTCATTCCGACGCGAGACGTTCGCCAGTGCTTCCTACGTGCCATAAAACGCCAGCACTAGTCTGGATTAACGAAATCCAGTTGACCGGACGGGTGCAGAATAGAAAAGTTGTAGTGTCGTGTGTGTGTTCGGGACGTGGGGTGGGGGTGGGGGGGGTGTTGTGTTTTCATGCGAGGGGTCGATGCACGTGTGGCATTAACCCGCTGAAGGTCACCCAGGCACACATCACATCTCACCGCGGGGTCCTTACCCAACACATCGGCGGACCTGTGCCGCGCGATGAAGCAGGCATCATCCCCGTAGCACATCCCTTTCTTGAGGATCCCCTTACGAAAGTCTTTTCCGTAGCCATAGCTGGCAGTGACCAGGCTGTAGTCCCGACCGTCCGTCTGAGAGAGTCCGCCCAGGACAGCCCTGGCTACCAGTCTGCCATAAGACAGTACGGATAACATTCCCTGGCGAGAAGAAACCCCGTTTTGCTTTGAGTCCGGACACGCTGCCCCCGGCCGCCGCCTCTCCAACCGGCTCGGCCACCTGCCTGCGAGGCTAAAGTCTTCGGATCGGGACCAGCGGGCTTTATCCGCCCATCCGCTCCGTACCGGCTCCGCTTCAGTAAAAGCAGGAACGTCGCCACAGCAGCCGCTGTAGAGCGCACGAGACGTCGCGGTGATGTCTTCGCGAGCTGTTCTATGGCTCAAGTGTGCAGATGTTAGACTCAGCTTCTCCGCGCGGCTCTCTCCGTCCCGACATGGTTGCAGGGAGCTGCGCGAGTACATACGGGTCTTCTGCCGTTTACAACCGGGCGTCACTGCCGACTGACGTCATTCAATGACGCAAAGACGTACGTCTCCATGGTCCCGCCCAGCTATCCCAAGGGCATGGAATTAGTTAAAATATTACAACTTAATCAAAACGGAATATTTTGTACGTTAAATGATATAATAATAATAATAATAATAATAATAATAATAATAATAATAATAATAATAATGTTTTTAATAAAATAATAATAATAAATAATCCTTAATATCTTGCTCAAAGTGGGGGTTTATCATTTTTGGTGATAAACTTCAGTGACCAGATCGAACCTGTTTTTCTTTTGTTGATGGAAAAAGCTAAAAAATTGCGTCAAAACTATATGTAATTAATTTAAAAAAGATATTTCTAAATAGCAGCCATAACGTTGTTGTATTGTGGATGTAAACCAAACAAATCGAACAATGTAGTTTTTGTCTGCATGTTAGGGAAATTCTATAGAATACAGTGAATCATATAATAATATAATATAACATGAAATACAATAAGTTATGAAAACATGTAAAGGTGCATGAAGGAAAAAATTCTTTCTTGACCTTCCATTATTTTAGTACAAATAACATTGTACCACCCATTCATCTCCAGTATGCACTGCCTTTCCATTTCATGGGCACACGGAGTAGATGACTATGAAAAGAGGGTGCATCCTCACAAAGAGAGACAGTCACAATCATTCAGGCATATGCACACACAGAGAACCCGCAAAGTCCACCCAGAGTGACCCTGAAGCACAATCCAGACCCATACTGCAACATTCCTGCATTGACAGATCTAACCTCAAGCCCACTATGCCACCCTAATTTAGACATTTATAAATGTGCACTAAAAACAATCAAGCGTCTTAAAAACCGCCGATGAATCACTGCTTCTGTCAATCCTCTTGCCTCATAGGTGAAATATAGAGATTTAAAAACTGAAGTTCTCTGCTGTCATCCATGATTTCTTCCACAATACCTTTTGTTTACTTTCTTTTTGATATTGGTTTCAAGAAATATTGCTTAAAATAATGATATTGTGTTATTTGTTCAGTTTTTTCCATCCACTTATGTTTCAATGATTACCTGAATCAGAAAAATATATGAAGAGAATGTTTTGAACATTTTCCACTGAAACGTTGCTTTAATATCGTCCTTGTCATTTTGGTGATATTACGTATTTGTACATTACAGATCCTCTTTATTAATTCATTTCACATGTGATTTTGTCACAACTTTTTCTTGAAAAATAGACACTCTGCACTTCATTATATGTTGAAATGTCTTTATTAAGTTCTGTTCAACATTGTATGTTTTTACGATCAGATACACTATTGATTAATACAATAATCAGAAATAATTGTTCCTCTTGATACTAAATTAATATCAACAAAAAAGAAAAGGGCCTCTATGCTCTTTAATTATGGTAGGGGGCGCTTGAAGACCGATCAGGGATTTGTCAGCAGCTGCTGGTTGTCTTGATTAAAGAGGGTGACGAATGTCGGGAAGAATTACGCTCACGAGTATTTCCGATAATGGAGCACTTTATTCTTTACTGGAGCGGCTTTATTTTTTACTGAACGCCAAAGCGAGGATCGCCCCGCCCCTTCATTTCCTTTGTGGGTGTTCCTGGAATAGCAAACAAGCGCATCCATTTGGAATAAACCATCTGTAGTTTCCACAGGCTCCGGACGACGGAGAGGCAGGCAGAGACAATCGACAGAATAAACGCTTCGGAGGCGCATTGTACACAAAGCTTACGGAGGACGTGGTAATTCAGGGTAAGGAAATTACCAGTTGGGTTTTATATCAACGACATTGGTGTATTTTAAGTGCTTCTCGGGCAAGGTCAAAGAGAAAAAGTAACGACGCAGACGGTTAGGGTGGCTCCGTTACATTGGCCTGTAACGCTAACGGCAGTGATGCAGTAGCAAGGGGTGCGCTGCGATTATATGTTGATACGCCCGACATCATCCATGTTGTTGTTATTGTTATTTTCCCATAGATTGCGAGATAATGATAATAATATAAACTCAGTGGGCTCAAATCAACGGACATGCCTCTCTCTCTATATATATATATAATATTTACCGCCCTTATGTTGCCTAAGAAGAGAATGAATGAATCATTTCTTTTTCAGTTTGATGCTTTGTGATTATTAACCTGCAGCACTTTTCTCTCCAGAGTCGAGATGAGGAGGTTAAGCGCAGTGGTTCTTGTGTCCCTCCTCATTATGTGTCTCATAAACTCTGGATCCTCCTGGGGTAAAAAAGGTAGCACTGGCAAGAAAACCTCATCAAGCACCAACAAAGGTAGTTCACACAAGCCATCCAGCTCTCCGGGAAACTACCCTCGGCAGCCACAGTCCCCTGCGAGAGACCCGTATCCAGCTGGTGGAAGTTACCCAAATCCGGGAAACACTAATCAAGGAGGATATCCGCGACAAAATCCGCCAAATTATCCAGGAGCAGGTAGTAACCCGCACCAGAATCCTCCTAGAGCCAATCCTGGAGGTTATCCGAACCAAAACCCGGGCGGGTATCCGAACCAAAACCCCGGCGGTTATCCAAACCGAAACCCGGGCGGTTATCCAAACCAAAACCCGGGCGGTTATCCTAACCAAAACCCGGGCGGTTATCCGAACCGAAACCCGGGTGGTTATCCGAACCAAAACCCGGGTGGTTATCCAAACCAAAACCCTGCCTTTCCACCTGGAGGTGGCTACCCCGTCAGAACTGGAAATACAGGACAGGGTTGGGGTGCACCTGCGGGTGGGTATCCAGGGGGATACCCTGGTGGAGGAGTTGGTGGTTACTCTAACTGGAACCCAAATAATAAGATCCTTAGTCCCCGTTTCGGTGGAGGAGGTTATGGACATGGTGGTCATGGAATGGGAGGGTCTCCTTTCTCCCAATCTGTGTCGAAAATGGGATACCAGCCCAAATCCTCAGGATTTGCCAAAAAAGCCATGCTGGCAGCAGGTGTTGGTGCCGTGGCTGGAATGGCTGTTGGATATGGACTGGGGCGCTTCCCTCGACCACATTTTACTTTCCGCAACCCTCAAGAAGAGTACTACTACAACAACTACATGTATCGCCGTTATGGTACCCAGTCCACCGATGAGAAAGACTATGGCCGCGATTATGTCTACAGGCTTCCACCGCGCGCTGAGTCCTATGAGAAATTCATGGATCGCTGTATGAACAGGACAGACCTCCTTAAAGATCAGCGCAGCAGCTCCACAGCCCCGAAGAGTGAAGGCGATAAAGAGGACGACGACACCGTGAGTATTGAGGAGATCGGCTACCCTGCCCTGATTGAGCAGATGAAGGCTCGACGCTGTGTAGAGGAATACATGGCCTACTCTGAGCGCTTTCTGCAGGAAAGGAAAGCCGAACAACAGAATCAGCCAAATCGCAGCAGTCCTGTGGGCTACGGGGTGATTCAGCTTTTCACTTCGCTCCTCATGCTGCTGTCCAGCATGCTCCTGCTTCAGTGAGGAAACATAATGGCAGTGCTTCCACCACACCCAAAAAGCCCTCTCCTGCATTGTTGCTGCACGTCCCACTTCCTGCTAATGTTTTATCTCCATAGCAGAAACCCTTCTTGTATACACAATATATTGTAATTATAGGAAAATATTGGGGTCTGTGTACTAACCAATGGCAGCAGTCTGGTTGAAATGTTGCAGTTTGCTCTCTCTGTTGTTTGCTGCACTTTATTTGAATTCCAATAATTACACATTTCAGATTATTTAGCACTCTCAAAATATATAAAAAAAAAAATTAAAAATTGAAGTAGGAAAAGGACAGTTTCAGTTGTAAGTTTTGTTTTTAAGGCTCCATCAAAGTTGAGTTTCTTAATTTTATTTTAGAAAAAGACATTGTTTGCCAGTGGGTAGTAATCAGTTATATGTAGGATCATAATGAAACAGCTGTAAACAATGATTTAAGGTCATCCTACATTTTGTAAACATTAGTTGAATTGTTGGAACTTAAGAACTAAGTTGTTTTGCATTTAGAGATAAAAACCACAATCAAAAGTTACACATGAGAATGACAGAAGTCAAAATGACATTGTTTTCAGTTAAAGAGAAGTCCTCCATTTGGCTCCGTGTGAAATCCTGGATTAAATGCAACGACCCTTGACACAGATTAAGTAACATGGACCCTTTAAAGATCAGCACATGATGTCGTCAGTGGCGTCGGTATCGCGTCTCCAGCTGTTGAGAACAACCAGTACTGAGGCAATACCATCTTATAATCTGCAATCTTTTGAACAGACGAGCTCGTCCGATCCAAGCCCTGGCTGTAGAGGGACTAACAGTGCAAGTGGAAACAGTGACGCTGGTTTAATGTGTCATTACAGGGTTGTTTTTCTGTCTTCTCATTTCCAGGCAACTTTAAAATTCTAGACTCACTAACTTGTCCAGGATGCTTAGTTTTAAATTAAGTCGGTATATTTCTGCAATTCCTTTTGCAGTGAGGTAGTGGCAGGTACAGCGTTGTACACTATGTAAATAGGTGGTTCTTATTGGTGTGTATTTCTCTGATATTCTGTACAAAAATGTGCTCTTTCTTGTTTTGGAGCTAGTTTCGATTGTAGGTTTACATGCATTTCCTTTATCATTCCTGATTTTATTGTGAGTTGTTTCACCTTATGCTTTGTCTTGGCATATTCTCAAATGCACTGTTCTAATAATAATATGTACATTTGCTTTGCTGACTGACCTATTGAAGTGATACAGTAAAAATACCCTGTTTAGTGATTGTATTTACAATTTTCCACAGTTATAGTCATAATATTCTCTTCAGTTTTTTTTTTGTCAGTCGTTTCTACATGTGTCTCCTTAATTCTCTCAGTAACACATTCTGCATCCGCTTTTGTTGTTTTTTTTTTTTTTTTTTTTTTTTGTTGCAAAACTCTTTTGCAAGTAAATTTTGGGATACAGTTTGTTAATGCCATTCAGGCAGTAGAATATCTGTAAAGTGCACTTATTTCCCCTGTAGGACTGGATATTCTGTATCTGTGTTATTGAGCTCATAATGGGAGTATAAATGTCTCCTGTTTCTGGTACAATGCTAACACTTTATGTTGTTCATAATTTGATATGACTGATATTTGCCATGAATGTTTCTGTGTTGAATAAAATATTGCACAAATATTTCTTTGCAATTAATAGTGTTGGGTTTAGACGTTTCAGGATACAAAATAGCAGTGATATTCAGAAAAAAAGGATTCCATGTTACTTATTGTTGTGGGTATTGTGGTTGTGATCATTATTTTAAATCTCCATGGCCGCAGACATTTATTTATATTTTGTGCCATAAGTTGTATTGATATTCATCAAGTGGTTGTATAATGTTTTGGTCAGTTGCTTTTGTTATCATGAATATTTTGTGGTTTTAGATGAGCTTAGACTCAGTCCAAGTACATCGGATCTAATTCAATATGCTTTTCCTCTCACTGCGGCCTACCGAGATGAATGAGAATTATACATAGATTGCCTTGAAAACAGTTCACACATACATTCACGGGCTTTTTCAGTGTGTTCTGATGTTTATGAGATGATTGACGTAAAAGAATTAATGACATTTACATGGATAGTGAAACAAATTCTTATTAAATCCCTCCTGTGATAAATTGTTATAGTCCGCCAAATGTGAGGATTTATAATTTTTCTTTAAAAACATTTTTGAGAAGAAATCATGATTAAAACACACATTTTTCAAAAAGATGACTACCTAACCCTAAATGTTATGCTTCTTTGCCTTGGAGCCTAAACAGCCATTATCAATTGGAGCGGCGTTGAACGGGTCCTCGCTCACCCACGCAGGTCGGAACCTGTCCCATGTTGAGGTTTTGTGCACGTACGCCTCACTACCTGTTACCAGCAGGTGGCGCTATGCCCAATGGTTGTATCTCTTGACAGTGATCAGATGTGGACTCTCGTGCTACACGTATGATAAGTAGCGCGTATGCTGATGAGCGTGGATGCTAACGTTAGCCCGTATGCTGACGAGCACGGATGCTAATGTTAGCCCGCGTGCGAATTAGCGCATGCACCGGTTGATGAAATCAGTCATCATATCAGATTCATACAAATATATCACTACCATTCACATATTTCATCATTTTGAAAAATAACTATAATGAGGTTTAAAGAAAAAAACAAAACAAACCGCTTCAATCCTGTAGTAAAAGACTCGTGTCAGACGAAGTCGTGTTTTGTACTCGATAATAAAGAGGCAGGGTGACTATCAGTTTAAAAAAGCTTTAATGTGCTTTGATGATTCTTTCAACCTCATTGGATTAAAAATCTTGGATCCAGGCTGCTGTCAGGAAAGGCACCACGTGACCAAGCGTGAGAAAGACGTTGGGCCCCGGTCCAGAGGCCGCCCCTTTAACAAACGCTCGCCACAGAGACTGGTTGTTGTTTCCTTGGCTTCCCCCGCGGTGAAGGTGTTGCTCTTGTTCTGAGGAGACAGTCTTGTGGCCGTAGTGATGATTCCCAGACACGTGCTTCGGCCTCCCGAGGAAGCCCAGGCCGTACCCTGTGCCCGTGCCCCCCAGCATACCAGCCGCTGCAGCTCCTGCCCACTTCAGGCCCTGCTTGGACAAACCTCCACCCCGAGAGGGAGGAGCTTTGTTGTCATCACCTTTACTGCGTCCCTTGAAGATGCCTCCTCGCTTGCTGTATGCGTACTGTGCACCCGGGCATAATGTTGCAATGAGCAACACCCAAACCCAAAAGGAGAGAAGCTTCTGCTGACCAGCCATTACAGTAGAGCTGAAAACACACACCACACAGTGAGATGCCCCCAAAAAGACTTTGAAAGAAGTAAAAGAGATGTTTGTTGGCAGAAATCCCAACTGGCATGAACGCTGTTGAATCAACAGCGCCCTGCATAACAAAAGTCACATGCTCACTGGCACCAACACAACAGACATCGAGAAAGATCCAGGCGCTCTGTCAACACAAGGATTAGCTGGGTATTGTGCGATGACAATTTTTTTCTTTCATGATTATGTTTGTTTTTCTAGGGTAGCAGTGGGTATTTCCAGAAGTGATTACAAAACGTACCGGGTATTATCGAAGTGCGAAGGCAGAAATGACCTTAGAGAACTTTAACTCAAGTGGATATGGTGATTAAAAAATATGCTTTTTTAAATTTTTTGTCTGAAGCACACTCCATCAAGTGTTAAAAACAAAACAAAATTAAAAACAATCTTTTTTTGATCAAATAACAGGACTTATTTACCTTTTCAATCAGGGAGTTTGTGACACTGGAGCGGCAGTCCGTTTTCAAACAGTGCAGCTGGGCAGCATTGTTGGTTTCCATTATTATTTCTATACTATGATCCAGGTAACCTGGTCAGCGTAGCTCCTCCCCCATACGAACCCTGCTCTGCTATTGGTTACTGATCGATAATACAGGAGAGTGGCCATGGTTTTTGCTGATGGTAGTGAGTCCTCTGCTGTTATTCAGCAAATGGAAAAGCCAATGAAACAACACATTTATGACTGTGCACATTCCAAACAGCTCCTATCTATGAGTTTGTTGCAGTTTTTTTTGTTATACATGTTTGGCTGCAGTGAAAATGGCTTCTTAATTTCAACCTGGAATTATTTGTTTTAGCAATGAAAATATGCAAACTTGGTGATTCAGAACAATAATTTTTTTTCTCTCCAATATTTGCTTATTATCCGTGTTCTCTTACGAGCTTACAAAGTAGGACCAAACTGTCTTTAATGCGGCCTCTTCCGTGTGTGGTCCAACGAACTCCACGCTTGTTTGATCTCCTCATCTATCGGCCGCTGCCTAAACAAATTCTTCTCGGCTACCTGATCTGCAGTCTTTTGGTCAGCCTCCGTGTTTCCGGACCAAACCAGATCACTGCCTTGACCCAAAGCTTCTCAATCGTGGGTCTCAAGAGTCGCAGACCAAAACATGTGAGTTAAGCAAACATTAACCCAGATTAGGATAATCCAACTGTAAACTGGTATTTCTCATTTGAGAATAATTCACAATGTTGCTGTGCATAATACGTGGTTACAAGAGCAAAACTTATTCTGAATAAGCATTGCTTTTTTACAACGGCCCCTGAAATGGCTGTGGGGTGAAAAATGGAGGCTGGATTCTAAACTCTTAAACTTTATATGTAAGAAATACCAGACAGTGGAGCGATAACAGGCAGCCTGTAGAAGAAGATACAAAACTGTTCCTAAAATGTGACCTTTCAAAAAGCACAAAATCCGGGAGCAATTATTCAAGCACTATTAAATATGAAGTTCTGCTTTGTGACGGGGGATTTCGAGGGTCCTCTTGAGAGTACATTTAGGACAACTGGGGCTCTGTTCATTTTAACTCATTGGGTGCCAAAAGCCAGGGAAACATCAAGCTCGATGCACGCAACATGTCACTCAAAATCTTTTATTGCTTCTTTTGCTGCTTCACAGTTACACAACACCAAACACAGAGTTACTTGTAAGACAGTTCAACTTGTATGCGGTAAATATCTATGTTTATTTCAGATTTGATTCTGCGCTGTGTGTCACACTGCTTTTTCACTGACCTCAGCCTTGTGTGTGGTCCCGGTGGGCACCGACACAGGAAACAGAGAAGGTTAAGAAATAAAGAAAAATCCATCTGGAAGCTGCAAACCGTCAAAGTGTCTGAGCTAAAGACATAACATTAAAGGATTTGGAATCATTACAGTAGTAGGCAATGGTCGATTTGTTTGAGTCTTTTAGCATGTTTTCCACAAACGCAGCATTGACCAAATATCATGATCATATAAAAATCCCCCAAAAAAAGCATTTAATATGCAGTGAAGAAAAGATTCTCATCTTTCCTAGTTTGTAATTGGTAAAAAAACAAACAAAAACAAACATTGCTTGTGCTCAGAGTGGTATGCATCACATGCTTTTTAATAACAGGCAAACTATCATGCTCATTTGGCAATGGCACTTTGTTTCTTTCTGGTGCTCAAACCCGTCATGCAAACGTTTCATCTTCAAGTGATGCAGTGCATCCTGTACTTAGTAGTTTGGCTCGATGGCAGTCTGCACTCTGCCACGATATACTGAAATGTGTCGAGTGAGCTGTGTGACCCAGTTTGTCTGTTGCGCGATGAGGGAACGTATTCAGGACCGAGCTCGGCGCTGGAAGCACTGCGCAGCATCACTGAGCCACATTTCTCCATTACAAAAAAAAACAAACTATATGACGTTCTCAAAAAGCTGCATGGACGCCATTATGTTCTCATCCTGTGGAGAAAATAACGAGAAGACAGGAGGAAATATGCAGTCAGCGCCCCCTTGTGTGTGTTATATAACCTGCAGGTTTAACGATGAACTCACCTTTTGGCAAGTCTCTATGAATTCATCGATGGTCACGACGCCGTCTCTGTTACGGTCCATTTTCTAACGAGCAAAATAGATGAATCGTTACTGACCACTTAAAGCTTCTATACACAATAGTAGACTTGCTTATTTCACCTCTTTGTTTTGCTGAAAAACACTCATCAAACAGGATCTTTTATCTTACATGTTCCCTCTGATGAAAAGACTTTGGAGGAGGGCTGACTTTTAGATGCTTTTATATCAGATTCAAGATTGATAGTGAAGGTGAAACCATTGGTTTTTTTTTTTAGTTATATTATATATTTAATAGTATTACGGGATTAAGTATAAGGAAGCACCAACAGGCGTCGTGAAGTGAAGGAACTCTCGAAAGCGATTAGATTATCAGATGTCTCATGTAGTTGAGTTTTACTTTTTGAGTCGAAATTGGATGAGATGAGAACTTCACAGGGCCTCAGTGTATTGGGTAAATAAGAAAAGGTGCAGTAACACTACACTATCTTCACTAGCAGTACTCTATACTGTCTATGTGAAAGTGCATCTTAAAAAAATGGTCTCATATATTTAATACAACTATGACAGGCATTTCAGTTGATATGATTAACAGTTGAAAAACATCTCGTCCTCTAGTTTGAGTATTTTATAGTACTGTGCCTTTAACTTTCATAACTCATGAGCAAAAACAGTGTATGTCTAATGAGTCTAACATCCGTGGAAGTATTACAGTTTAAACAAAACCGTGGGGCAAACGACTGATGATTGTGTTGTATTCTAATTTTTGGGGTACATCTGGAGAGGACATAGATCAAAACGTGTAGCTGTGGAAATTGAGCATACCTGGAAGAATTTCTCCACATGCTCATAAGGGGACTCATCTCGTACACTGGGGAAAGTATACCTGCCCATCATGTCATAAATGGACGTCATTATTGCCAACATTTCCTGCAGGTAAAAAAAAACAAAAAACACAGCAGACAGACTTACAGAAAACTTGCAATCAAATGCAACAGATTGAAATGCGTTCATTTTGTACGTGCCTCTTTTGTAATGTAGCCGTCCTTGTTGATATCGTAGAGATTAAATGCCCAGCGGAGTTTCTCTGTGACAGAGCCTCTAAGTAAGACAGATAGTCCTAACACAAAGTCCTGCGAAAGCAGTTCCGAGATTGTAATTTGGTTTTCTTGAAACGGAAATCAATAACAAACCCGCAGTCCTACTATACTCACCTCAAAGCGGATGGAGCCATTTCTGTCCAGATCAAATGCATTGAATAAGAAATGTGCATATGTGGTTGCATCTGAGGGCAAAGAGTTGAAACACAAGTTGGAATTTAGCACAAAACAGCTTTTGTTATTTGCTTTAAACGTGTGAAGCTTAACTGAGTTTCCAAACTAACAAGTGGCAGGATTACAGAGAAACAGCCACTGCACAGATAACAGATGTTTCTTCCACGCGTTTTTGGTTTGAATCATCAAGGATCATGTGGTACTTTACCTCCTTGAGGGAAGAACTGTGAGTAAATGGTCTTGAATGTTTCTTCATCCACGAGCCCGCTGGGACATTCCTGCCCAAATAAAAAACACAGCAAACACAGAAGCAGATGTTTCTGATCACAACAAATACTTGTAATCCACATACACTATACATGCAGATCTATTTAATCAGAGTTGTTTCTGCTACTGGATAAAGTATATTATATAAGTAATAACATTTTGGCTTGTCAATGACTCACCTATACAAAGTGCCAAATGAAGCCATATTTCATCCACATGCAGTATAAACAGGGACTGACGACAGTGCACAAATATGGCCACTAGGGGGTGCAAGTAGTGAAACATTGAGTTCAATAAATCCAGTTTGAGACTTTTTCAACGATGAATGCAATGTCATGTGTATATATAGTATCTGAACCATTTTGGAGAATGAGTTACAACTTATTGTTCTTACAGATAATGATGACTTTCAGTGAGGTTATAATGTAACCACAGGATGAAGTATCACAAACATCGACTTACTCTAACAAAGCGGTAGTTGCTTTTTAACCAGTGATTATTTTTTCCAAATACACAATTTCACTCAGACTTGAATACAATTTAAATAAGGTAATCTACAGGTACTGGCAAATGAAGCCATTACAGAGCACTCCCACAATTTGAGTTAATGTTCTTTTGATTCAAACGAACTTAATTTGTTTCACTGTTATATTTGTGAATATTTTACTTTCTACAGGTGAAATGATACAACATGTTTAGTAGTGATTCCTGCAGGTCTGATTGTCCTCTCCACCCTAATTGTTTCCACCTGTTCTTTTCTTTTTCTTTTTTTTTATCTTGTGTGTTGTTTGTCTTGTGCCAGTTTATCTTACCATGTGCACTACGGAAGTGACACGGTTCATGTAATGCACCTTGTCAGCAATGTAAAGCTTAATGCTTTAACCAAGTGAATAACTTTGATAATTTATGCAGCCTTTGACAACTGAGCATTTTTTTTTTTTAGCACAACTCATTATGTGCGTTGTTTCTGTCGCCGAGCCCTCATAAAACATTTGCGAGCTTTATTTTTAAAGTTTAAAACCTGCTGTGTTTACATCAGCTTGTGGTCGTCTTCTCCTTCGCTTTAATGGAGCTTTGCCTGCTTTAATGGCACATCACTGCCACTACGTGTCGATATGTATTACCCACTGCTGCAGCAGGCAGGAGTCTGTGTAAAGCGCCCATGTTAGTGCATACTTGTGCATGTATCGGTTGAGCGTAAACACTTAAAATAATACAGGCTCATCGGGGCAAAGCTGCACACGATGGCAATAATCAGGGCGTAATAAACTAAAAGTTCTTGTACTTGGATTGAAAAGAGATGAATGAATGTACATGAAGTGTTCCTCAAAACAGTTTGATAAACACTGATGTCACAGCATCTATGAATGGTTTGTACAACCTTCCTTTTACGTTGATGTTATGTTTCATATCCACCCAATCTTTTTCTTTCTGAGTCAACAAAAAGAGAGATGGCCGGCAGTGAGTGCTTGACCACCACCACCACCACATCAAATGTCTTTGGGATGAACTGAACGACCTTACTAATGCTCTTGTGATCGGGAGCAAAACCCTGCAGTAACGCTCGAGAACAGCCGGGGAGATCGAAAGCTGTTCTAACAACACATGGATGTCAATAATCTTGATATAAGATGATTAATAATTGCAATAAAAATATACAGATGCAATATTTGCACTTCTTTATTAATTCTTTTGGGGTGGCCATACAATTTGTTTTAATTTGTGGTGGTTACTATGAGTGACAGAAACGTAAATATTCTTTCTTCACATGTCTTATTTTTACTGCTTTTTAGTTTGATCGTTACAGAATCTGGAATTCCAATGTTCTACAATGTTATTTCTACTATGATTACTTTTGTCTCATTTCTTTCCAAATGTCACTCTGGCTGAAGTAAAAACATTTTCTGACTGATCATC
Organism: Lipophrys pholis; assembly: GCF_963383615.2. Lineage (NCBI taxonomy): Eukaryota > Metazoa > Chordata > Actinopteri > Blenniiformes > Blenniidae > Lipophrys > Lipophrys pholis. The sequence goes on from NC_137641.1 coordinate 20,608,256, forward strand.
TTAAAGTATTGTAATTTGCCACCAGCATCATCATTGTTTCGTTTGCTGTTTGGTCATGAAATTTGCGATGAGTTGATTTAATATCAGAATTAATAGCGGTTTGTGGCCTGAGCTTTTCTTTCTCAGTCAAGCTGCTCAGGTGTGAAATTATCTCAGTGTTTTTGCCTCGGTTCAATATGTTCACCCAACTTTGTAATATCCGTCTGTGGCAAATAGTCTTATTCTAGTTCACACTCAAACAGTCTGATTGAGTGAAGACGATCAGAACTGACGACTAAATTGAGGATTGAAAGATAAAGTTGAACTGCATCGTTGCAAAAAGCCATATTAGAAGTCATCCTTTCAAACAATATTCATTTGATAAGTTAACGCGATGAGGAGCTCCGCATGACCGATTGTCTTCATACGTTTTTGAAGCCCCTGTAAAGCGACTGCAGCTCCTTCCTGGTGAACTGGGTTTGGGCCTGGAGCTGTTCCAGGCCTTCAGGCTGGTGTCGCACCATGGAGAGTTCCATATCACCATCACAGCTGTCTGTCACAAGAAAGAAAACCAGGGGCCACGCGGGAGGAGGGGAGGAAGAAAGGAGGGAGGAAATAGTAGACAAAAAAGAAAAAGAAAAAAAAGTAAAGAAAGGGAGGAGTTGAAAATACTAGAAAATCATAGATTTAAAACAAAATAAATTCAAAATGCTTACCATCTTTATTAAAAAAAACCCCAATAATAATAATTTAAATGATAGTGGAAAGGTTGACAGAGGAAAGGTTGGACAAGGAAATGGGGGGGGGGGGGGGGGGAGACAAAACAGCGTAAGAAGGATGTACAGTATCAGACCAAAATCAGAGGAAAGGGAATTAAATAGGGTGAGAAAAGTGTCGGGATTGAGTCAAAATGAAATTGGGGAATATCATAGAAGTTATAGCAGGATTAGACGGTGCAAAGAAACGTGGGTAAAACGAAGGGTGCTCCGCCTAAATATAGTGACCAGTGCAGATCTGCAATTTGCTCCATAGTGAAGAAAAACATTCCGACTGTGGACATGTTGAAACGCTGTTTTCCATTCAAGTCTCCATATATTCACGGTAGAAATTAAAATTTGGAGCATTTGACATGAATTAGATGTCATAATGTCAGTTTTAAATCAGAATATATCTGGAGACACGCGAATAAATCCTATGAAACTGGAGAAATTAGCAGATTTGTTTGATTTTGGCTCATTTTAAAGCAGAATTTGACAAAGCCAATAAAAAAAAAGTAATAAATAAGATGGATTTCACACACAACATTCGACTTGAACTGAAAACACAGGCGTTGCTAATAATTACAGGACGATGCCATAAAACTGCTCAAATCCAACTGTATAACTAAAAAAAAGAGTTTTTAGTTGCACAGGTCTCAACATCCACAATGAGAAAATATTTCTCTGAGATTCAAGGACAAAATGTACAAGCTCAGTTTTAAAGTTTGCAGAATTTACGGAATAACTTCCAAAGGCAGGCGGGAAGAAATCAAACTGGAGATACTTACCATCTTTACAAGAATGTCACACAAAGAGGAAAATGGAAAAGAAAAAAAAGAGAGATTAAGAAAAGGTCATGAAAGAATGAGAGGGTGAGAGGGACGTTGTGGTAAAGTCGTTGTCTCAATCAAAGTTTTATGAACATTATGAAAGGTTTGTAAAGTTTCTAAAGTGGTTTAATCAAAGAGTTTGTGCATACCTTCTACGACAAGTGTGCCATTTTGTTACCTGCTCATTAGAGCTTTCCTTTAGATTCACCGAGCCCAATAACAAACATTTCCAACTTCACATCTCAGTGTCACTCGAGATAATTCTGAAAACTATCGACATCTTCGATTGACTTGTGCACCAGCAAATAACAATAGTGCATAACAACTATACTGCTGCAGTGCTACACGGTAAACACCAGAGTTTCATGCAGTAAAAGTTTTCATCTCTTTGATTTGTGTCTTACCTTCCAGTGACAGAGGCTCCCAAATCCCAAACTGTTTGAGCACCACAAAAAATAGTCCAATAAGAACAAGAATAGCCATTATTTCCATGCCATCCACCCCCATTGTCACCTTCGGGAAAAAAAAGTCTTACTTTTAATAAATCTATATTTTCTTAATGCTGAACTGATAACCGCGATGCAGCAGCTTATATCTGCAAACATCACGTGCTGCCTGTCGTCTCCGTCATCCGGCGGGCCCCTTGTCTTTATCAACACTATTGCACGAGCATCAGCAGTTACCTCTTGACCTAAACCACCAACCCGTTAGGAGAAACGCTATTAGGGTGACTGCAGAGCATCCTTCTTTAGGTGAACCAGTTCCAAGTCTGGCGTGCGATCAGGGAAACAACTACAAAACACAGAGACTGTCAAGTCCCCCAAATCATCCAAAGTGTTCTCCCCGTGCATACGATCCATCACTCTTAAAACTCAGCTACTTTCAGGTCCAGCTTCATTTTAGGATTGTCCTCACGGTGCCATCAGCTCGGCGCTCCACCTCCACTTACTCCATCTGCCGTGCGCGTCTCCATGCGTGCTTGAGGTTGGCGGTGGTGTGGTTGTGTGGGAGGGGAGTTGTTACTGAAGGAATTTCCTTACTAATGGCCTCTGACTGACAGTCTAAGCTGTCTTTATTTGCTCAGTCATTTCAAGGATGCAAAACTGTAAAACCAAGCATTGATCGGCATCTGCTGATGGCTGGGATATGAACTGCACTTAGAGTGAAGGAGCCTGCCCTGCCCTGCCCTGCCCTGTGTGGCGCTGCTTGTGTCTACCAGTGTTCGGCGATGCGCACACTTAATAACTCAAAGAGATTCACTCAAAGCTGGAAAACAATAGGAACACTGCAGCCATAAAAAAACAAAACAAAAGTGTTTTGTTTATGGTGTTGTTGTGAAGCTGCAGTAAATTAGATCTGCTGCTGCAGAAGTGCACTGCACACACGAGAAGTAAATACGACGGCCTGTACACATGCTCCACACGCACAAGTCCTGGCGCACACGTTTTTCACGAGTGTCAGTGCTGCTGAGTCTTTGCTTGGTTCTGCTGTTTCGGAGGTAGTGAAAGTAATGAAGAATGTGAGTTTAGTTCACAACTGATGAGTCGGCACAACATAATGGATTCAGTTTAAGCAGGAGGGGAAGGCGGAGAGTGAATCAATTGTTGAGTGGTAAAATATCAATCTATCCACCGGCGTAGTACGTAGACCAAATATGCATTCCCACAATAAGGGAGGGCTTATGAGGGGCGATGAGTCAAAAAAAAAAAAAGCCCAATGTACTCTGATAACATCATAATGAGTGTTTAAAGGCGTCGTTATAGTTCCAGATAAAGAAGGGGAAAAAGGTGCACGTAGGTTTGACTTGATGTCCTTGTGCAAAATGAAAAAAGCTCTATATCACAAAACAATAGTAGATTAACCAGAATGTAAGAGTGAATCTCTTCTTCTTTGTTTACTCTGAACAAAGGTCTAAAAAAACACTGACAATGAGGATGGAAGTTCTGTTTCGGTTGGAGGTTCTTAGTGCGAAGACACTTGCATCTCACATTTATTCACAAAACCACAAGAGCTGCGTTCATTAGATGAGATAAAGAAAAGCATGGTGAGAAAGAAAAGGGCAAATGAGGGACTGATATTACTGTGAAGGTTTTTCTTAAGCTTCCCAAAGATCACGGTTTCTTGCCATGGAACAAAAGTGGACTATCAAGTGTGTGTGTGTGGGTTTGTTTCACTTTCACCTGCAGCCAGCCGCACTGATATTTTGCGGTTTCCTACTCTTGGCGGTTGGGGTCATTTTTATTATGTCATTGTGGCAGAAATCAGGTAAGTGTCTTTGCTCAACAGGATTTTTAGTTTTTGAGAAAATGTCACGACGAAAAGAAACAAGTGGGAGATAAACTATTACAAGCTTGTCAAGACACATTTTTAGAAACCTGCAGTCATTTTAAGTGTAACATACACAGTTCAGCATTTGAATTTTTTGAATATTGTTTTTTAATTTTTTAATACATTTCCAAACATTCCAAAACAACTTTGATCATGCTGTCATTATGGGGTATTGTGTGTAGGAATCTGAGGAAATAAATGAATTGAATCCATTTGGAACGAGGCTGCAACACGACACAATGTGGAAAAAAAATGAACCACGGCGACGATTTTACTTCTAAATGATGTATAAAGGCGTATCTGATTTATACTTCAAGTTAAAGAGCTGGGTTTGACATACCTATGGATCCCGTCAGCTTATATCACCGAATGATGTAAAAAAACATCTTAAAGTCAAACATTCAAACACAAATTACCAGTGGATGGGCAACAACATGTTTTAATGCTGCTCATCTACCTACATGTTGAAAACATCAGATTCATATTGCGTATGATTATTTTTGATGTGACTTTTTAAAATGATGTCTTTGTATAATAAATGAAGATAATAATCAATAAAGAAGACAGGTGAATGGTGCTTTGATGAGAGGATGTTTGCTAAATTGCATCAGCAACAACAACAACTTGTGACCATAAATATAATTCTTTTGTGTATTTGGATTGTCATAATCACACATGCCCAGTTCATCCTGAGGAAGTGCACTTAACCTTTTTTGACTCAGCAGCATTAACATACAGATCAAAGTTGACAGGTTGTCCAAGTCATGAAAAGCTGAATTAGTTATCTCTTACATGCAAACGTGAATTTTTTCTTTTGTTGTTGATCTGCGGGCCAATTTTACTTTACAACACACTCTGCCATTATGCAAACACGCAAGATGTATGAGCTCATTTGGGAGCACGCCTGTCGTAAAAATAATGCAACATTATGTTGTTTAATGCACCTTAAGTGCTGATCTATCCCTGTTCTTCTATTAAATACCGACAAGAGTGAGGTGGCTTAAGCATGCAGAGTTGCAGACGGTGCAGGCATCAGTCTCACCATCAGGCTTTAATGAGTGCACTGAGAGCAGCATTACAGCTCCGAGACTGAGCTCATCCATCACAAACTGTCACTTCTCATCACACCAGTCTCCCTACAATCTCTCAATTGTTTTCACTTTTTTGGAAAGAATTTACATTTCAAGATAAAACGTCAACCAGAACGAGCCACAAAGTTTCTGAAATAGCAGCTGTTGCATTAACTGCCCGCAGTTAAAATAAAGGACTGACAATTATTATAACTACCTCCTCTTTTTTTATTGTTTCTCATCATATGCAGGCTGTTTATTTTTACAGCTGGCATAATGTGTTCGTAGAATCGCCAGCAGCATTCATGAGGAGGCCAACCCAGTGAATAACTCCCAATTATCAAATCTTATTAAATAATCCCAGCTGACTATGGTCAAGGCCTAAGATACATCCTGGACATGTCGCCAGTCCATCACAGGACAAACACAGAGAGACAGACAACCACACACAGTCACATTCACACTTCGGGGCAATTTAGTGTTTTTTGGACGGTGGGACCAAGCTGGAGGAGCCAGAGGAAAGACGGGGAGAACATGCAAACTACTCACAGAAAGGCCATGTATTTGAACCCATGACCTTCTCACTGTGAGATGAGAGCACTAACACTGTGCATCCCACTGCAACCTCCCCAGGTTTTATCCAATCAAACCCTACTATCTTCATCTCTCTCTCTCTCTCTCTCTCTCTCTCTCTCTCTCTCTCTCTCTCTCTCTCTCTCTCTCTCTCTCTCTCTCTCTCTCTCTCTCTCTCTTTCTTTTTGCATATACGTACTGTATTTGAGTGGACATGTCTGCAATGAATTAACTTTTTTCTGCACAAGGTTGTTTTGATATTAATTTCCATTTTTCCCAATTTGGAAACATTTTCTTTTTTCTATCATTTTTCAAAAGCTATTTTATCCAAGCTGTAAGAAAACCACATAAAACAAATGTTCAAATTGTGTATCCATCAGCCCATTTTCTGCACAACAGTCCAAGTGAAAATAATGTTAAATATAAACAGCAGATGACAGAGAGAATCCACAGAGAAAAGGTGCTAATTAAGTGTGACGCCTGTGAAAGAAAGAGCATGTATCCACATGACTAAAAGTGAGCCAGACAGCACTGACGGCAGAGCAGATTTAGCAGCTTCTTCCTCGAGTTTAGCCCGATTTAGAAGGAATGCTTGAAGTTGTAAAGGCAGAGTGAAAATATAAACTTTGAATACCTTCACATTGAATTGAAATTTTCTCATTTTGAAATATGTTTGCTGAGATGTAATTGATGAAAATGGGACGCCGAACTCACACCGTGTGTCAGTGAACGCAGGCCAGCGTCTACTGCAGACTGAAGGTGCTGCAGGACTCACTGTGAGGCTATAGCGTCGCTCCACCACCAGATAGTGCTGAAGGTGTAATGAAGCGAAGAAACCACGCTGCCTTGACAAATAACTCAATTTCAATGGTAAGAATTTGGTGGCTAAAACTATAGATACAGTATATTCATATTTACAATTGAAAAGTCCAGTTCACCCTTTGGTTGTTGAATTATTAATGGGCTCCACTCCTGCTACATGTGGAAAATGCTTTAATTGCTTGATTTTTTATTTTAGGCATAGAGAATTCTGTTTTTGTCCCTGAGGAAAACAGCTAGACAAACAGTAACCTACACAACAAAATAATGTGTGTAAAATAGATTCAAAATGACTTTCTTTGAAGAAAGAATGAAGACGTCATGTAAAACTGATCCGACACAGACATATTTGTCATTCATGTCATGTCATTCAAGGGCTGTGACATTATTTCAGATAGGGCACGGAAATACATAAAGAAGCAGTCAGTGGAAGATGTTTGTCTACTGTAAATAAAAACTACCAGTTCTGTGCATGTACGAGAGTGAAAATACAAGCGGTTGTTTTAGGAGTGAAAGCACCAGCAATTCATTGACTGATTAAATACTGAAGTGAAGTGAGGTCAGGTGAAGAGAGAGGTTTGAGCTGTAATACTGAAAAGTGAAGGCAGAATGGCAAGATAGAATTTTAAAAATAAATCTATAGAGCAGATGGGATTTTAAAATTCATGTATACTGCATGAGAGTGAGGGCATGCACTCCCACTACACATTAATCCTGCTGTCCTGCCACACACAATCATGCAGATATTCAATATAATCAATGGTTTGTTCAGGGAGTTTCCGTTGTGTTTTTCTTTTTCTTTTTCTTTTTCTTTTTGCCTCTACCTGGCCCTTGTTTAGTGGTGCTGGCGATGATCCACTTCACAAGACAGCACTTCATCAGTGATTTCCGCGAGAGCCGAGGTTTCTGCCACTTGGAGCCATCGGACTGGCCACTCGGGTTTGGATCTTTTCCATTGGCGTCGGGCATGAGGCCGCCGTCCACCACCTTCTCATCTGCCTGGGGAAGAAATAAAAGAGACATGGTCTTCAGAGTAATCAAAGAGAGGACGACACGACATGATTGTATGATGCTGTTAGCATTTTTAAAGCCAGACGCTCACAAAAAAGCAGTAATCTGAGTTAGAAACAAAACCAGAGATGCTCATTCTGCTTCCAAACACATTGGATAACATTTGAGTTAAAACATTGATGGTTTGTATTTGGACTCGGGGGGGAATTAACAGGGAAGTATCACTGTCATTCTCTTAAACACCATGCAGTATTTTAATCACAGGTAGAAAAAATACTGAAGAACAACTTCAGCTCCAGAGTTGAAATTCAACTCAACTGAAGCAAAGTTGTTAAAAATACTCAAGTCAAAGTATAAAGCGGTCTTCTGAGAAACTGCTCAAAGAATGTGTTATTATCTGCTCGTAATTCAAATAAATCTCTTGTACAAAACATCCATTTTCAAAAATTAGTTTCTAAATATAGTGACTGACAATAACACAATTATAAACAGTTGTAAAAGTAAGCATCACAATAAAGTCCCAAAAATGCAGATCAGAAATGTTGAATACCAGTTGAAAAGGATTTGGCATTGGCCTGATTATAAAAGTATCATCTTTGACATAGAAGGTGTAAAAATGTTTTTAATGTACGTGTAAAAGCGCTCAGTTGACTCTCCTTACTCACAGTATTGTGGACATTTGTGTTTCATCCCATCCAAATCATTGTAATAATAAAGTAAGTGAAACACAAAATAGCCGCACGTAATTCAACAGACAAACATGAAGATAATAAAATTTGCTCTGAAAAACAAACTTCAGCTTGTTCTCACATCAAGAATGAGGATTTCTCAATGCTGGTAAAATACACAGTGATACCGGAGAGGTGGATCTACATTCAGGACTTTAACACGTTTAAGAGAAAGCCAAGAGAGAGAATATATCGATTTCTCTGATATTCAATCACTTGTGATACAGTATGAAAACTAATATGGATTCTGTCTATGACAGCAGGTCTCAAGCAACCTCTTCTGCACATTTGACATTTTAACTTCGCAGTCGGGGAGCAGTTTAAACTGTACAGATCCTATTTAAATATCCCAAACATGCTGGTTTCTAAAAAGATGGAGAACAAATGAATCTTTCCAGAAACAAGAGCGCTGTAGGGAGAAGGGACAGACATCTTCTCTTCTTTACGGTTATTTCCACCGCCACATAATAGCTTCTCAGCTTACACCGAGACCCACAGACACACACAGTGTTTCTATATTTGGGTTCATACTAGAGTGATAAAATTGTTTCACTTTGTGTTTCTCTATCATAGATTTGACAGTGTTTTAAGAATACCTGTTTTGTTCTTCATTCAGATAACTCTTGTGTCTTTGTACGCAATTCTTTTGTTTGTACGGTCTCGGTTTTTCTATACATTCTTTTACACGTTCTAAAAAAAACCCTCCACATGTCAAAAAGGGTGAGCTGTTTGAGGGTAGTGAGAAATTGATGTCAGGAGTCCATAAAGAACCAAACCGTTCACTTCCCTCTGTGTCCGATTTGAATATGAAGAGATACCAAAGCACACGCAGCATCCAGAATGTCGCTCAATAATTCACACACCTTAAAACTGCATCAATAAATGATCCGAGTTGGCGACCACAGAGGTGAAAGATGACAAGCAAAACACTAAGAGTGATACTTGATGGAACATCCAAAACACAGAGCAACAATGAAACAAATAGACACACAAACATGTACAGCCATGATGCTCACATAGTCCCGGACAAAAACGCACAAATACAGTATTTTACTGCCAGAATTCTCATTCCATCAAGAAAACATTGAGATGCCCTCTGGAACAAAGCCCCAAGCATTGTGAGACAAACTGTGTGTTATCCTAGAAGGTTTTCTGCAACCACATGTTGAGAAACCGTCTTGTAAAGGATGAGGATGGAAGGGGGTTTGGGAATTTAACATCCAGAGTGTTGCATTATTAAAAGGAAAAGAATCCGCGTGTGCTTCTGGAGTGAGCAGCTTCCTGTCATCTTTTCAGTCGCCCTGAAACACTGTGGGCAACCGGCCTCCACTGTCCTCACATATGTCACCTTTGTCACGAACGCCAGCCCGCACGCACGCACGCACGCACGCACGCACGCACGCACGCACGCACGCACGCACGCATATTTTGTTTGTTTGATGAATGTGAAGAAGCCCAATATTAATATTTACTTATACCAGGTAGCGGTTTCATTTCATTTATGTCAAGTACTTGAAGTCAAAGTGGAAGCACAGACTGGACAGAACATTTTTAATTGCTGCCCCCAAAATGTGGAACAATCTGCCTTTACATGTATAGGTCTCTTCTTTGTCCACTTTGAAAAACAATCTTTAAACATTCTTTTATTCAATGGCTTTTGAACCAGCATGAGGTATTGATCTTATTTTTATCTGGTTTTAATTCATTGAATTGATTTTACTGTTTATATGTTGTTTGGGTTCATGTTTTTGTCTTTTTATTGCTGTTTTAGCTGCATTATATAGCTTTATCTCTGATGGTCTCATATGGTATGGTATGGTATGGTATGGTATGGTATGGTATGGTATGGTATGGTATGGTAAGTTGTAAGAAGGAGGATTTTTGCTTCACATTCAGCCAGGACACTGGATTACTTCACAGATGGAGACTTCAGATAGAAAGCATTGCATTGATATTTTTGACTCATCTATGCATCATCTATTCCATATTATCCAACGTGGGTCAGCAGCGGAGCTGGAATCCATCCCAGCCGACACAGTATAAGTGAAATTGGGGTCCACCGTGTAGAGGTCACCATCCCAGTGCTAATGCAGACACCTACACCCACTCACTTTATCACCTATAATCAATTTCGAGCCTCGAGTTCACGTCAAATGCATTTTTTCAAATTACACAGAAACAAAACAATCCTTGACTAAAATCAGGGATTTATCACTGGATGTTCAGACATGAATATTTTCTTGGAATAAGCCAAAACGAATAATAATAGTCATCATGATAACAATAATAATGAAGGATGGGACAATAAAATAAGTAAAAGACGTCTTGATATTCCACGTACAGCTTACTTTTTTAACATCTCTCTTAAATATTTATAAAATAACTACAATAATGTCTTAGTGTGGCAATATATTTGAACTATAAAACATATTTAAAAAAAAAATTTTTTTTTAAAAACAATAAAATTGTTGGGTTTTCTCTGTAAAAGTGCCTTGAAATGACTGTGTTGTATTTAGTGCTGCATAAATAAAGTTGAATTGAAATGAATTGAAAGCATGAAATGACTCTTGAAATTAGAAAAGAACCACGATGATAATGATAATAACAGCATTTTACAATTTGCACGGTGTCTAAAAGACTCTTTGATGGTATTAAGACTGTAAACTTTTTGAATTCAGGACCGACTGTGTGTTTTGTATTATTCAGTACAATCTCTTGAAGATAACCCTACCTCCACCCTACATATCCCTATATGCCTGTCGATAACAGGAATGCTCCACACAGTATTTACATAGTTTTTTTTTTTTCTTAGTTGTGAGACTTTGAGCTGTAAATAAATGATAAAGTAAGGTCAAAGTGAGTAAATCTGTACATCACAAGACATGTAGGAATATTGAAGTGATGATTCAGCTTGAATAATGTTAAAAAAAAATCTAATTAGCCAGACCTATATTTAAAGTCTAAAGTAATAAATGCATACTGTACCTGCATTGCGTCCGGATTTCAGTGGCTGGTTCGGAGAGAAACCGCTCTGCTCTGTGCGCTCCGACCACCAGACGACCCTCGGTGAGCTGCAGCGGCGCGCGCAAGGACGCACAAGACGCACTGAACCCACAGCGGCTATTTAAAGGAGGAGCAGAGCTTCTCACAGTCCCGCACTGTGCTGAGCGAAGGGCGAACAACACCAAACTAGAATCACTGCAGCTGGGATTCTCTGATGGACATGAAAGCAGCCGGCGATCTGCAGGAGCGAGTCGTGATGTGCAGTAGACAGGAAAGCGCTCGAGCGGCTCTCAACAAGTCGAGCAGGTGGATGAGAGGGAGTAACATGTGGATGCTTTGGTGGAGAAGCGTTATTAGAAATCATCAGACACTTTATAACCTGCAGAAACAACCCGAGCCCAAACGCAGACAGACACTAACAGTGAGACTCTCTGAGGAAATTAAAAAGGATTACAGTGATGTCTGAAGCTGCATCCGCCACTGATATAATAATAATACAAATAACAAGAGTATTATGTTTACAGTGCCTCATCACCAGACAATATATTCTGGCTTAAAAGTCTGCAAGGATTCTTCACTTTTACTTTAGTCACTTTGCTTTCAGGGAAGATTTATATGTTTTTTGGAGGCTGAATAAACAACTGTTAAAGGTTAGCACAACTATTATAAGTAATAAATGTGCTTACACAACTGATTGTAATTGTTTTTTTTTAAAGACTTTTATAAGCTATTGGAATCGAAATACATATTAAATATGAAAGTCCTAAATGGTTAATGCCTTAAACACGTTTTAAGTTGGGTTTTTTTACAAACTATTTGCACATACAATGATGGATGTCATTATGATTGTGCTCCAATGCCAGTGTGAATAATTTGGGAGTCGTCTTTCATCACATCCTCTCCTGATCCAACATTAAGCAAGTCTTTCACCTGTTTAACATCTTTGAAGTCAGTAGCACTTTGCCTCAGAATGAGGCTATGACATGACTCCATGCATTTGTTAATTTAATACTGCACCAAAATACCTCTTTGAGAAATCTCATAATCAAAACGATGCAACAAAACAACGAACAAGAACTAGTGGGACAAATCATGTTTCTCCACATATTGACTGATTTTAATATTCAAAGTCTTAACAACCAGGCCCTAATGACTCAGATTATCCCGGTAGAACAGTTTGTTCTGAGCTTGCTGCTTATTGGAAGTTCCTGGAGTTTGTAACAGGAAAATGGAAATGTAAAACAGCCTCTACTTGTCACATCAATCTCAAGACTGTAATATTTGCTAAAGTTTATAGTTACGTCCAGCTCAGGAAACATTGAACATTTTCTAAATGGGCTGCCATAGGTTGAGATGATCGGAAGTTTACTGTCTATTTCTGTCCTTTCCTTTTCTCCTTTACTGTCTCCTAACTACAAACCTCCCATGTCTGATTCTGGACTTGCTGGAGGGAAAAAATGAGTTAATCCTTTCCACTGTCACCTGCGCTCGCTCATATGGGGTTTTTCTTCATATTAAAAATTAATTGTCATGATATGAGCTAGCTGTATTGCATTTGGCACACATATAAATACAATTGAATTATTTTGAACCGACCTCTCTATGCCACGAAGGAGAATGTTGGTGCTTTAGTGGTCCACTAAAAGCCACAAGATTTTGCTGAATCACATTATTCATATTCTTTGTGACTGGTATGTCAAATTACAGTCTCTGCTCTCGGCACGCTTTGTACTCTGCCTCCTTTTCTACCCCCAGTTTCACATTAACTTGAAAGGTGAACGAATATGAGCAGAGGACGCTCCCAAAATATGCTTTGACATTGCGTCTGTGTCTGTTAAAGTGCCTCATTTCAGATTCAAGGAAACTCACGAGGAGGCAGCAGACTTTACTCTTGAGGGAGAGTTGAACTGAAAACAGGAAGCACAGATGAAGACAAACATTGAGAGAAAAATTTTGTTGATGGTTGGAAGGTCCATTCTTTTCAGTCATTTCATTTCATGGTGCAGTGTATTCATGGTAATTCTCTTACTTTAGTCGTCAGGAGTGAACGTAGAAATGAGGCCAAACTGAATACCACAGTATATGTTTTGCAGGTGTATAGCATTAAAGTAATTGATAAATTGAAGTGTGTTTTTTTTTATAGAACAAGTACACGATGTGGATACAAAGGCAAACTCTTCAAAACATGTTTGATATCTATTGAAAAGAATCTCCTCAACACGACAGTCCATCATCAGAGGACTGGAGAAATTCAGCATTTTCATAGCCTCTGTCCTTGTGGCTCTTATCTTCCCACAGGTTTGTCTCACTCCTGCAGACGTCCAAGTTATTTTTAGCCTCACAAGTTCCAGAGAGCCTCCAGTTTCCCTGGTGCCTTACACATGAGCTCCGGGTTTAATTGAGTGTGTGTGTGTGTGTGTGTGTGTGTGTGTGTGTGTGTGTGTGTGTGTGTGTGTGTGTGTGTGTGTGTGTGTGTGTGTGTGTGTGTGTGTGTGTGTGTGTGTGTGTGTGTGTGTGCGCGCGCGCGCAGGCACATATGAGTCTCCTTTATTTTCTCTTTTCTCATAAATGTTGCATTTGCCCCTTCGAATGCCACAAACACTCAAACGCATGGCTGAACACATTTATGCACGTATTCACACGTTGTCTCCAGCTGCACCACAGACATCCACTCTGACTTTCATCCTCTTCTTTAACGAGAAATGCATAGTTACCAACGTCTTGATGTGATATGGTCGGCGTTCAGGGAAAATCTGAGATGAGGCGGCTCAGTCTCTTGTTACTTGCAATTTCTTTGCAAGAAAGATGAAAATAATACATGCTGAGAATATTGCATACGGATAAGTCTATCTGGGACCTCAAGCATCGTTTGCACACAACAGTGCTGCTCATAAACCAGCAGTATTACAATATGATAAATATTTTATAAAAAAAACAAAAAAAAAAAAACAAGGTGTGATTTCTCTTTGGCACAAGCTTGGTTTTACTTTTTTGTCCATGCGGAAAGTCTAACTGTCTTTTCATGTGTCCAGAGAGGTATTTCCTGAAATACATATGGTCTTTAACCATCTGCCTCCTCTTTCCCTCGGCCTCCTACTTCCTTGGCTTCTCCTCAGTACAACCATCAACGTATTTCCATTGCTTTTACGCACAAAGCTGAAAGCACAGCTTTCATTTTTGACATTTACATTTCACATGCTGACGGCTCCTACTTTGGTAATCCCGCTCATATTAATTTAACTTCCTTTTTACAAAGAGAGTCACAGAATAAAAAACCCTCATTTACCCAAGGTGTACCCCTCCCTATAAAATATTGACCCACGAGACGTGCAGGATTCATAACGTAAAGGCATTTAAACATTTTAATTAACTCAACAATGATAATCCTTTCCCTGTGTTAATTAAGTACGTGCAGCCTTGAGCACCCCTGAAGATGCTGCCATGCTCATTTTTCTTCTGGACCAGCGAAGGTTACAGGTTAATTACACTGTGGTGCCATCGTTTGACTTGTTTTCCACACAGGCCGCGCTGAATGTGGAATAGAGGAAGATAAAAGTTTCATATTGTGCCATCTTCCTTCTCTTTCCAGTCATTGCACATCATAACTAATGCAACGCATACATCATATGTGACCTGATTTTTGTGAAGTACTGCATGGTACGTATATCATTGTGGTGCGCAGTATTTCATGTTGACGTACATACATGTGGATGTTTGTTGCTGTACAACAAAATGAAGAAGTCTGAGAACCATGGCGATAGCTTTAACTTTCGACAGAATTCATCATAAATTCATACGGTCCAATTCCAGCAGTTGGCTTCAGTAAAACAAACATTTTCAGTAACACATGTGAGTCGATAAATGAGATGAAAACATTCTCCTATATAAAAACAAAAAACACCTCTTCTTCTGTGATGTTTTTGGGAGTGTTTTGTTATTTGGGAAATGCAATGTTTTCAATCTTCCCAGCATCATAGAGAGACTGAGTTGCTAGTTCATGTGAATGTAAAGCCTTTTTAAAAATTCACAAGAAGTAGTATTAAGTGCACATTGACAATCTTTTTTTTTTTCCCGTTGAGGTGACATTTCAGCAACCATTGACCAATGAATTTATCAGTATCTTTGGGGCTTTTTTTGTGGAGTTTGCATGTTCTCTCAATATGTGGATCTTGGAAAGGGGCTCTGGCTTCTTCACACAGTCCAAACACCAGTATACTGACTGACGTAGTGGCTGTAGGTGTGAACGTGTGATAGGTGATTGACTCCATGTTTGCATCTTGATGGGCTGGTGAGTCATCAACTGTTACTCCCCACCTTTCATACAGCTTATTAATGATGGAACTCCCCGTGAAGCCGACAGAGGCATTGTTCAACATTCATCTGAGTTCTGTGCCGTGTTATAAAGCACAGGAGAGCTGATCTCATCTTACTATGGGCAAAGTGGGCAAAGACAAGGCCAATCCTGGTCAGGTCAATGGTTCAACACAGGTTAAACACCAAGAGAAAACACACTGATGTTCACACTGACGGGACATTTAAAGTCTCCAAATTGACTCTCAATGCATGTTTTTATAATGCTGGAGAAAAGCAGAGAACCCAGATCAACCCACGTATGCAAAGGGGGAACATGCAAACGCGACACAGAAAGGCCTTTAAGCCCGAGCCGGATCATCTCTTAGGAGAGCGCAAACCATGTTTGATTTTTAGTTTCAACACCAGATGGCACTACTGGATCTACTAAAGAAAGACCAGGCTTCCTGTTTACACATCCACAAGGCAAATAGGAAAAATAAAAAATAGTGAAATCTAAGTGTTTAGAGAACAGATCCCAAACAGAAGTGCACTTACATCAAGCAACTAATTTCTTTATTTTTTCATAAAGACTGTATGTGACCAACTGTTACTTAAGAACTTAATGACACAGTTTTCTTTGTCAAAATCAAAAATTAACCCAACACAAAGACGTTATCACAATATTGGCGCGTTCACTCATAACATCAAAACTGTAATCTAACATAGCTGGCAGCCTGTAGACTGTCTGCATTTCCAAAAATACATTTCCCCCTCTATCAGCAATGTCTTCTTCACAAGATCAAACCTTCTGAATTTACTCCTCCCACACCAGACGATGAGAAAAGTTCTCTCTTACTGACTGTCATCCAGCTGTGACTTTACTCCCCCGACGAGTGATTATAGTCTGGTCTGTGTTTAGTTTGCTGTGTTATCAGTCTGATGTAAGATCCTGTAATATCTTGCTATAGTTTAGAGCTCCTCTCAATTGCAGAATCTGTTTGCTGAACTGAAACCAGCAGAACAACATCGATAACAAGCTTGCTTGTGGAAATCAGCTCTATTCAACAGATGTTTCTGAGGCCCCGAGGGGCGAACGTCATGCTCACAGGATGCCTGTTGTATTTGTGTTGGTCGACAGCAGCACTCTCTTCCTGCAGGATGCCTTCTTTCTTTGTATAAGTCTCCTAATGGTCTTGTTTACATTTGAACTATTATAATTACTTATAGGACAGAGAGCCATAAAAAGGAGGAACAGTTGTGCCGGTCTCTCTGTCTCAAACACACTCATTCTAAGAAACGTGCACTTATACACCCACACAGTCACATCAAATGGATTTACATCTTTTTGCCGTTACCCTGCAGAAGATTAGGAGTTTAGTGAAGTAGGACTTTCTGTGCACGCTTCACTTAGCAAACATCCAAGAAAAGAATATCCATAGTCTGCCTTAGTTTCCTGAGTATGTGACGTCAGTCTGAGGGGAAAAGGGGGGCCACTGAGATCTCCTCACTATCTGATGTGGATGTGGGAGGCTGAGGCTGCTTCTGCACCACCCCTTTCATTTCTCCACAGTCAACAGGAAGACTGGAGGCCGAACAGAGCCGCAGCACTCTGCAGGAGAGGAAGGACACAGAGGTCCACCAGCACAGTCAGGACAAAGGAGAATAACAAAGGCAAAGGAATGAGTAAGAATCAGAAGGAAGTCAAGAAAATCCAAACGGCCTATCTGCAGAACCTGGAAAAGCTAAACCAGGGGATAAAGCCAGAGAAGAAAAGTTGGAAGCCAAAAGAAGGAGACTTTGCTGTGCAAACAGCAATGGACAAGCAACGGCAGCCTCCCATAGCTGGAGCAGCAGTGAAAAGCTCAGCTCACAGAATCAGTAGAGATCTGACCTGCTCCATCTGCTTGGATCTTTTCAAGCAGCCGGTGTCTCTGCCCTGCGATCACACCTTTTGTTACGTTTGCATTGAGGGTTACTGGGCTGGACCCCGGAACCCAGGACAGGGGGGCACTGGCTCCTGTCCTCAGTGCCGGAAGGTGTACCCTGGACAGAGCTACAGGCCCAACCGCATTGTTGCCAACATTGTGGAGAGCTACTGTCAGGGTCTGGAGGAGAGTGGGCCAGGAGCCTGCCTGGCAGATGTCGGGGTGGTGGAGAGGGCTCCAGCGCCCATCCCACGCTGCAGCAGACACCGAGAGGAGCTGAAGCTGTACTGTGAGGAGGACCAGGAGCTGGTGTGTCTGGTGTGCGGCGTGTCACAGGAGCACAGAAATCACACCATGGTGTGCGTTCAGGAGGCTGAACCTCAGTACAGGGTGAGTGAAGCTTTTAGCTTTGAAAACAATGATCAACCGGAAAAAATGAACCTGTTTTTCTGTTGTAAAGTGTGAACGGCAGTGTATGCAGTGATGTTATGTTTTGTCCTGACAGGCGTCACTTAACAGCTCGATGGATTCTTTAAAAGCGGAGCTGAATATTGCACTGCAGTACGACAGGGAAGCTGAAGATGAAGTTAAAAAACTCAAGGTGAGTGGAAACCAAATGTCACCGTGTAGATTCGATATTCAACCACAAATAAATGTCAGGGTTGAGGGATTAAAGACCCACAATGAGCCACAAAGTGACATTTCTCAACAGTCAAGAGTTGCGATTGAGCCTATCAATGCATACAAAATATAATCATTAGAAAAAGAAAATGAGTTCATATGACAGTGACATGATCTTATAGGTGGGGTTCAAATCCCAAATCAAACAAACTCTACAGTCTCAGTTGCAATCATGCTGTGCCTCTAAAACGGAACAGACAAATACTTTAGGGGTGATACAACGATACAAATAACAGAAAATAATATAATTAAAAACAGATTAACAGATTCAATACATCACGGCAAACTAAAACCTTACATATGAATGTAGTATAGAAATGCTGAAAAAGACGATGGCTGACATGACGCTGTTGCATCTTTCTTACCTACATGCCTCTCTCTCTCCCACCAAACTGTTCAACATGACCTGCTCCCGCATTTGTATAATAATAGAAGCTACTCCAGTAAAGTACCAGAGTCTATGTCATTATGTCTCCTTGAAATGTGTTGCATGTTGCTGCCAGTCACTGTGTCCTCTCCCGTCCACTCAGGAGCACACTGCTGATCTGAAGCAGCGGATTGAGGCGCAGTTCAGCGACCTGCACCAGTTCCTCTACCAGGAGGAGAAGCTCCTTCAGGTGAAGCTGAAGACGGAGGAGCGAAGAGAGCTCATTCGCCTCGATGAGCACAAGGCGCTGCTGTGCGTGGAGATCTCCCGTCTGCAGAGGGCCGTCCACGAGATAGAGGACAAACTGAAAGAGATCGACCCGTTCACTCTGCTCCGGGTAAATTCAGCCTACAGGAAATTCATAAAGTATACTTCATCTGGAAGTTATTACCGACGTGATGATTCAGCAGCGGGGATTAGGAGGAGAAATGCTGAGTTTGTGATTCATGTTGAAACTAGGAGAAAAAACAACGAGAAAAATTGTCTTGTACATCACTTTTGTAGCAGACACGAGTGTCTCTGCCAATATTTTGAGCAAGCTCCAATAACAACATCCAAGATTTCTCTGAGCAGGGTGTGACCATTCAGACTTTCCTGTTACATTTGCGCTCTGCTCGCAGTGGCTGTCACGCACTGATCATGTCACTATACATAAATCTCAAGAGCAAAGTCTCTCATATTGCTAAAAATACCAAAACTGCTGCTTATTTCTTTAACAAAGCACTTTTCCTCTCAATGGGCTCAGACAGGATGTAGGCCAGTGATCTCACTCGTTGATCTGAAGAATAAGGAGTTTAGTGCAGATACGGAGCAATGCTCTGGCCACGGCTTTGGGACTTTCCCCCAGCCACAGAGAGATCCCACAGGGTGGGATAGCATGAGCTCAGACGTTGATGTAATGTGGAAAATGCTTTCCCGTCTTTTAGACCCAACCAAACTAATCACCAATCTCTGTGTCTATGTGTGTGTGTGTGTGTGTGTGTGTGTGTGTGTGTGTGTGTGTGTCTCTTCCTGTGTTTATTCCTTACGGTCGTTACAGAGCATCAAAGTGCTGCTCCAGAGGTGAGTGACGGCAAAAGTCTTAGCCAATTTCATCTCAGAGGGTGTTTAGTTTTTGTTCTCTCCTTTTACCCTTCGTCTCTGCTTTGGTTGGCAGGCCCTCGCTGAAGTTCGAGAAACCCGTGTTTTCACCACCCAGTCTGTGCGAGGGTCGCTTTGCGGGGCCTCTGCAGTACAGAGTGTGGAAATCCATGAAAGGGAGCATTTATCCAGGTACTTGAAGTTACACTATGGCTTCTCAAATCATTGAACATTGAAACATTACAGCCCATCCTTAAACTCTTTCCCCTCTTTTCAGTTCCGGCGGCCATTACGTTTAACTCCAGCACGGCCAACCCGTGGCTCAGCCTGACCTCCTCCCTCACCTGCGTCCGCTACCAGACCTTCAACCACACCGTGGAGGACAACCCCCACAGGTTCAACGCTGCTCTGTCACTGCTCGGGAGCCAGGGCTTCACCCATGGCCGCCACTACTGGGAGATTGAAGTCTACAGCAGCACGGTGTGGACGGTGGGGGTGGCCCGGGAGTCAGTGCCCAGAAAGGGAGTCATCAAAGCCCTGCCCACAAACGGTTTCTGGACTCTCTCTCTATCCTATGGGATCCAGTACATGGCGGGCACATCCCCTCCCACCGTACTGTCGCTGGAAGATCAGCTGGCCAGAATCGGTGTGTATCTGGACTACAAGAGAGGACTGGTGTCCTTTTACAATGCAGAGAGCATGACGCACCTCTACACCTTCAGGGAGAACTTCACTGAAACGCTGTACCCCTACTTTAACTTGGGCTTCCTGGATAAAGTCCATGAAAATGAGCCACTCAAGGTTTTCCTACCAAAAATTTAACAGCTGTGAAAAAAAGGGTGAAATAACACAGTCAAAAGTTCTGAAAAATTGCAAAATCAATGTCAGAATATGAGAAGAAACATTTGTGCTTTAGCTTATACAGAAATATATACAACAGTAGAAATGTAAATGTGTAACATTCACCAATTATTTGTTTTTGTAGCTTGTAGAATGCATCTTAGATAACATGTTTAGAATGTCAGAATTCTGACTAACTCTGTAGACTGGATCTACAGCTTTTAACTCAGAGAAAAGGTGCAACAGTGAAAAACATGATTGTATGAGCTTCATATAATAAATGTCATTGTTATTTCTTACAGTTCATAGATCTTTCTTCTACATGAGTTTCTAATACTTTTGATAATTAGTTATTCTATACTCAGGTTATTATACCCTCAAACAAATGGGCATTTTGTGTTGTGATTGTTGACGTTAAAGGGCCACGTGAAGGTGGTTTTTGTTTATTTTTAAACCATATTAACTTACATATCAGGACTATTGTTTTTCATATAACTGGTCATAACATCTTCTGCTTGCTGTGTTTTAATGTAGAATCATTCAGGGTCATACAAAATGAGATCTATGCCAAATGCTATCCAGTGCCTCCAAATAAAAGTCACGTTTTAGTTAAAGGGTTTGTTAATTTCTTTCTCCACTGTGGACTCTTTACATAATGGTAGGTAAATTATGAAAGTGGCCCCCCTGTCCCTTATATGATGTTAGTATGTCATATCTGATTTGAAAGACGACTTAATGTACTCCAGCTGTTTCACTGAAATCTCTTGAAACTTTTATTGGCCGAGAGACAATATTTGGCAGCTTGTGCATTGCATCTCTTTAAATGTTCTTCTGCGCTAAAAGTTGTAAATTGAGGGAAACACTACTACTCAATAATGTATAGGACATGGAGGTCTGAAGACATTCAGAGAATTGTTTCTCTTGAAACTAGAAATGGTAAAATACAGTTTTTGTGATGAGTGTGACAGGGTGATCCAACATAGCAGCTGTTAAGAACGGTCCAGATGAAGAACTGTGGTGCTGATGTTAGTGGTTGGGAGAAAAAATGTGGAGAATTGTGATGCAAAAACAGTCCAGTTATGAATTCAGGAACAACTCATTGAACGGTATTCTGTTTGTTGTTTTTCATTATTATTAAGTGCATTTGACAGGTGATAAACTACATCAAACTGCGTTACATTCATTAAGCTTTCAGCTTCAGACACCAAAAAGTGACACAATGAATATTGTGACTGAAAAATATGGTCAGACTATATCACAATATATACATTTTATAGCTTGAAACATCACTAGAATGAGATTTGGTCACTACAGACTGTGTTTATACTTGAAGTATTTCAAACTAGTCCTTCAACAGCTACGTAATTTGAAAGAGTAAAGATGTAATTTCTGTGCATGGCTAACAGATGTCAACACAGAGAATGCAGGTTGGTATTTGTGGCGTCGGCCCATGCATTCACCCTACCGCCTGGAAATGGGTGTGACTGACCAAATGCTCGGGGTGAAGCATCCATTCGGGTTTTGGAAAAAATGTAGAGAGTCACTTGCTTGCGTGTAACGTGTCCTGGAACTTGGTGCTTGTGTAGCGGACATGAAAGCCTTTTTTGTTTATGCTGTCGTCTGAGTGAAACTTTAACACAACGGCATCTCCCGCTGAATAAACCTCCTCCGGAGCCTGAGGAAACAGACACAAACGTTGTTTTGAAACGTGATTTCATTTAAAGAAGCATTTTGGGGATGAAATCGGTGCTATGAAACCTACCCCAGATCCACAGTACCGTCCCAGCCTGGGAGACTTTGTGTCAGCCCCGTCGTACAGCTCTACGTAATCATATCCACAGTCTGCTTCCTCCTCGATCTCAAACACTTGGAAGATGATCTCTACGCCGTAACCCTTCTCAGCAGTGACCACCCACAGACAGTCGGAGCCTCCAGGGTAGTTGTTGTCTCCAAACTGGGCATGAGAGTACAGATCTTTGGTCTTGACCTCGGCTTTCAGGCTTCCTCCGCATTCTGGAAACCCACAACCACAAAATTAGAGGGTTAAAAAGAGAAACTCATAAAAGAGATGAAAGAATGTAGCTTAAGAGGCAAAATTGAAAACAAAGCTATTGTTTGAACGTTACATTTTTGGTATTCTATTCATTGCCATCCCATACTTGTGCTGTACTTGTCTACACTGTGCCATGCCCACCTGCTCTGTATGAAGCCTCGAACCCTCTCTTCTGCACGGAGTTGTCAGAGAAGAAACGTAGGAACATTTGGTTCCCACTGGAGATAGCGGGTGAAGGCTTTTTGGTACCACAAAACCGCCCGAGACTCTGTGCACGCACATCTTTACCGTCAAAGATCTCCAGATGGTCGTAAGCACACTCGAGGTGAGCCTCCATGTCGACTTCGTTAAAAATCTGCATTTTATATAAAAAAGAATCTTAAAAAATGTACCAGAGTGGACTGCTTTTCTCCTTCGTAACTGTGTCGTTACGTACCAGTTTGATTCGATGTCCAGGGGTTGTGAACAGAGTCCAGGTGCAGGCCTTCTTGCTGGGGTATTTATCGGGCCAGTTCGGGCTGCTGATGGTGCCCGACACACTATTCACCACATGTTCACAGCCCGCTGAAGGAAAAGAAAACAACACATGAATGTTGCGTCACTACACACTCACACAATTTCCCTTCTTTGCAGGTCTAATTGCCATCCATCTTCTAAACCACTTTATCCAACTTAGGGTTGTGAGTGCTGGAGTCAATCCCATATGACTATATGGGCGTAGACAGCGAAAAACCTAGACAGGTCGCCAGTCCATCATACACTCATATTCACATGTATGGGCTATTTAGAGAGGCACCAATTTACCTCAAACATAGGAGCAACCCAGAATACTTGTGCAAGTGGGTTGCTGTTTTAACATTTATTTCCTTGTGACCCACTGAAACCAGGCAGGTGACCCACTTTTGGGCCTCTGAGAATCACCAGTCCCGATCATTCTCAAATTGTGGTAGGGGTACGCAAGCGCCCTTGAGCCGTACATAGGGGAAACAATTTATTTCTTAAAGGAATCTGAAAATATCTAAATATATTTAAGTACAACAAAACTGAAAAATATTATCTTCTTTTTATTTTTCAAATGAAAACCAGCTGTTACTTTTCATGTCTTAGTTTGCTGTATTTATCCAAGGTGGGTGTTGGACCCTGTGTTAGGATGAGTTTAAATGCCTGTTATCATGTTATCATACTGCTTTGTACAGTGTAGATGTGGTATGCAAAAAAAAAAAAATCAATACGTAATTCTCATATGAGGAGTAAGGCAAGGCAAGGCAAATTTATTTGTAGAGCACCATTCAGACACAATGCAATTCACAGTGTGTATTCACTTTGGCTGGTCCAGAATTGGGGCATTCAAAACCAAACTTCTCTTCAGCACCAACAGGTATGTTTATCAAGGGTCACAGTATAGGCCCGAGGACTGCTGGACTGACCCTTGAACTCTCACAGATGAGTGGACATCAGTGGGTATACTGTACCTTCCTTGCAGTCGTGTTTATTGTCATGCAGCATGAAGCCGCTGCGACACTGACAGCTGTAGCTTCCAAAGGTGTTCACACACTCATGCTGGCAGCCTCCGTTCGCTTTGGAGCACTCGTCGATATCTGTTGAGACATTATGAGGATTTTCATGCAGATCATTAATATGCACGCTGCAAGATGTCAAAACAGGCTGAAATTAGTATCTTATATAGTTCTCATCTTGACTTTATGAGTGTAGAGCCAATACAATTATCAAATACAGTCGAGCAAATAGAGCAGACTATATCTGATATATTTCAGTCTGTGCAGCCCTTGTTCTTGCAGCAGGAACTGAACTGTTCTCATTGTTGTTCTGGTCTGATGGTTTCACTCTTCTCACTGCGTGGTGTCAGTAGACTTACTGTATGTAATGTTTCCTAAATGCATCAGTCACTCACCAGAAAAGAAGTGGGCCTTGAAGCCTTTTTTGGAGACAGTGTTATCCGATTTGAACTCAATCCTCATGTTGTTCTGCTGAGAGGTGATGACCTCCGGTTTCTCGGCCCCGCAGAACTTCCCATGAAGCTTTGAGTCGGAACTCAAACCACTGCGTACTTCCACATAATCATATTTGCACACCTGAGGGGGAAGCACACACACACACACCGACACACTGCAGCAATAAGAACGAGAAAGAAGGAGATTGGGAGTAGAAGTGGAATTGTTGTTACAAACAGAGCCTACATCGTTTCCTTCAGTTTCGAACACGTCGAACACCAGAGTGATGCGATACTGGATGGGAGCCACAAGCTGCCACACACAGTTCTTGTTGGGGGGGTATTCTTTGGGCCATCCGGGGGTGGTGAGGGAGCCGTTCAGCTTGGTGATAAATCCACCACAGGCAGCTGCTAGTGGGGGGGCAAAAGAAAACACCTATTTTAGTGGCAGAAATAAGACAGAAAGAAACCAGGATAAAATAACTTATATGAGGATTTTATGATTTACTGTTTGGCTTGATTGAGTTGTTGATTATTGCTTTAGATTTTGGGGGCTAAAGTCAGTTGATGGTGGAAAACAAAATGTTTCTCTTTTAGACCTTTTTAATGTTATTGGGAAAAAACTGTTTTGCATTGTGGTTATGAAAGTCAAAATAAAGATAAGTCTTTACCATATCTTAAACACTTTACAGATTGACTTTAATACTTTACAAACAGCCTGAAAATCAGTAAACCAGTTCATTTTCATGCACACAGTCTTTGTCATTGCTTGGATGAATCAATTTCCCTTTTGTCTGCTCAGAGTATTTGCAGCAGACGAGTGCTGCTCTCTTGTGGTGAAACACAGAATAGCCCATTGAACTGCACTATGAGAGTGATCCTTTTCTTAATATAGTCTACTTTAATGCAACAAAGGTCATGCAAGATTTTAATTGTTTCTCTATTTTTCTATGTGATGATTAAAATAAAAAAAACCTTTTAAAATGACTTCTGAGCTGATCCTGATTCTCCTGACTTGAATTGAATTAAACAAAGCAGAACTGTGACCTTGTGATCACTGTCCTATATGGGAAGGCGCATTGAAGAACTGATAAATCGTCAGTGTCAGCCTCCAGTTTACTGGATGAACTGCTGATTTATTCTTCGTGCTTTAACAACATTAGCAATGTGATGTTGGTGGTGAGTTCTTGTGAGTCCGTCTCTACGCTCACTCTCGCAGCTCCGTCTGTCCGCTGCCAGCTCATATCCAGGGTCACAGGCACATCTATAGCTTCCCAGTGTGTTCAGGCAGCGCTGCTCGCACTGGCCGTTGTCGGGTCTGGAGCACTCGTCCATCTCTAAAGAATGAACAAAGAAATACTGAAGTCTCCTGTGTCATTTTTCATGTCGTCGCATGAAAAAAAGCTGGTTTGTGTTTGGCAGCTTATCACTCAAGCAACTTTACGACCTTTAAAAAAGTTGGCCGCAAATCCAGCTTTGTTGACTGATCCATCAGATACGAACTTAAGCCACAGTTGGTTGGAGCTGCTTTTGATGTCACTCGGTTTCTCGTAGCCACAGAAACGACCGAGCAGAGGGCTGCTCTCCGAGCCTCCATCCCTTACTTCCACGTAGTCGTAGGCACAGCTGTCATGTCTCTCAATCTGCGGCCAAAGAATGGGACAGAAACAGAGACAAGTTGGAGTTTATTTCGAGCCACAGATAAATCACAGGTAAGTAAACAGTCAGAACAGCAGCTCCGGAAGTTTGCATGTAAAGTAAAAGTAAAGGGTAACGAGTGGTTCTACAGAGATGTAGAGATGTTTATAATGCATAATTCCCACATACACATGCATGTACACACAGTGCTGAGGTAAAATATGACTAATAACAAAATAGGTCATTTTACCTCAAATGACTGAAAGGAGAGGCCAACCTCCAACCCGTCTGCCACTGTGATTTTCCACACACACATTTTGTTGGACTGGTAGTCATCGGGATAATTAGGAGACTGAATCTGGCCGCTGTCCCGCTTTACCTCCCCACCACAGATGGCTGCACAGAAGGTGAGAAATGGGATTAATGGCAGTTTGTTGCATTCATTTTGCTTTTAGTATTTCTCTTCTGAGATGTTTGCATTGTGGATGTATCGTGAACCTCAAATGTGTTTTCATAGCCTCGATGTTGTCGGTGCTGTACCTTCATAAACAGCTGAAAAGCCTTTTCCCACCCAGCTGCTGCTGCTTCTAAATTCAACCCACAGTCGGCTGTCAGTGGAAATAATTGCATCTGGAAGGCTGTCGCCACAATAACGACCTGCCAAAGCATGTTAGACAGCAACGTTAGTACCTGCCAGTGAATGCCTCACGGTGCACGTTGCTGAGTGTAAACCAATCAGACCTTTCAGAGGGGCTTTTCTCCAGAAGCCATCTCGAACCTCGACGTGGTCGTACCAGCACAAGTGACTCCTGAAGAGGTCCATGGAGGTAAAATTGAGAACAATCTAGGAGATGGCAGACACAGAGGCAGTGTATCTTAATGGCGTCAAGAGGACTCAAAATCCATCCTTCCATTCTCTATATGAGACACCGTCAACAGACTCTTGGTTTGAACAGTGCTTAAAGTTAAGCTTGGTCCTGGTGGATTTGGTGTTACCCTCGGCAAAGCTCTCATATATTTCATGTCACTCACCTTTTCTCCTGGAGTGACAGAAATCCTCCACACACAATGAGCGTACGCTGAGTATCCGTTGGGAAATCCCGGAGACGAGAAGTTTCCAGTACTCTCCTGCAGGCTGTCCCCACATTCTGACACAACCACACACCACACAACATCAACAGCGATACACCGGATACCAACAGAGCAAGAGAAGTCACAATGATGTCCAAGAGTCAAGGACTGGAGGGTTTGGAAAGATCACATTGAAACAATTTGAAAGAGTAAATTGGTCTTTCCCAGAGAGATCAGAGATTCAAGAGAGAGATCAGTGGTTGAAGCTTTTTCACATACTTGCACATTTGTAGAGTTTGCGTGCTTGTGCAATGTCTCCTTTGCTAAGCTTGGTCCTCTGTCCAATAGATGGTCTGACTCCATTGACATCATAACGGGGCAAGATGGTGTCTAAAAAGACGCCTCTGTTTCAGAAAATAGGCATTTTCAGAAAGAATTCAAGTATAAAATACGTTCTTTAAAATATTTAACAGCACAAAATTGCTAAGAAAAAATAAACTTGTTGCGGTACTGACTAGGATTTCAAAAATTTCAAGTAAAAAGGCCGATTTGAGTCCAGGTTTCAGATTAATCTCTCACTCAGCAGTTTGATACTTTATTGATTTTGGTAATCTCTCTCGGGGTTTGGAGCTCCCACTTTTGCACAGTTCCCATGGTGATGCGCCCATGAATGACAGGCATGTGCAAACAGAGCGCCCTGAATGGGGCCTTTCGCTGGTGCCAGCCGGCTCAGTGGAGCCCGCTCCTGAATGCCAGAGAAAAAGGCCACTCCAGCTCAAATTGTTTAACAAAGCCTGAACTGCCAGGCCTTTATTTAGCTTGGCTTGCCTCCATGACCCAGACCTGCATCATGGTTATTGAGGTAAAAAAAAAAAAAAAAAAAAAAAAAAGAAACCACAAAGGACAGAGAAAAGCAGTGGGGCAACAACATCCACGGGAGAGAAATAAAAAAGAGGACTTCTGTGAAACCATTTCTGGGACAATAAAGGACCGAATCCCAACAGGTCCCCTACAAAGCCGCTTCAGCCGGGCTGAGTAAAAGGACAACCAGCAGGTCAGTGGTGTCAGCTAACTTTAGCGATCAGAAAACTTGACTCATCACCTGGAAAATGTATTCCTTGCATAATGCATGATGCTCCCAAAGTCGTACACCTCTCCCAGCGAGTCAACCTCGCCTGGTTCCATCTTCAGGAAGTTATACTCCTGCCCTTTTGACATACAGACAGTCAGTGGACTGAATACAAGGGGAAATATCTGGAGCATTAATAAATGTCCCATTTCTCACTCATTCAGGCCCCACAGACACACAACAGGCAGTAACAATACCTGGTTGGATGTTGTCTCTGATGATGCTCACATGCTCATCGCGGTCTGGACGTGTGTGTTCATGCCAGAAGCCAATTACATGGCCAAGCTCATGGACCACGATGCCAAACTTATCACAGTTTTTCCCTATGGAGATAGCCTGAGGGCCACTGCCTCTCCGCCCCACGTAGGAGCAACACCTGAAGAGAAACAGCGCGAGGCTGGAGGTTTTTCTTATGATGGCATGTTAATTTACGTACAATCCTCCTGCCTGAGTCTGCTGCCAGAGACGCCCAGCTCCACCTAAAACGTCACTGGCCTTCCTGATCAGTTTGTTTGTACTTTGCATCACTAATCTCATGGCTCAGGTCTCACTTATGTTTGATGCCTGTTTCTCTCGATAAAACGGTGCAATACCCAGTACATTCAGTGAAAACAGCAGTGGAAAGTTAATGTTTGTAGTCACTGTGTAAGCCATGTGTTAAACCCCTGCTCTAGAGGCTGAATGGTTGAACTTACAGCAACTGACTGAAACAGCATTTTCCTCCTTTCACTTCTGTGTTTTCATGTTGAAGACTACTCGGGCCCGTTACATTTTTATGACCTCAAAGCTGCCCTGCCTGCTTCTGCTAACAAGCTTGATGACTTCATAAACCTCTCCAGAAATGGCGACCGTGCTCCAAACTCACCCACAAGGTCTGTAGGTGAAAACAATGTAGCTCTCTTCGGTCGTCCGCTCGGTGAATGTTACACAAGTGTGTTTCTCCCAGTGACGCATTGCCTGACGGAAAATGGCTCGCTGACTGCCTGGAAGGAAAGTCTGAATTAGTTTAACACTTTCTGGACTCTCAAGCTGCACAAGGCAAAACAATTAAAAATAGCACATGTTAACAGACTGTTGTTAAACATACAGTTTTTCTGCAGAACTCACCAGTGAAGTTCCCGCTTATCGCGTAGGGGATGATGCCGTCCGGCCACACTCGCTCAGGCCGGGATGTGGCCGCTCTCCTCGGACGGTGGAGAGTATCTCTGTCTGCGTCTCTCTTCCTCCTGACACTTTGAATGGATGCAGAACTATTACCTTTGAAGTAAAGAGGTAGATTTTGTATTGAATATCATTTCCATGCTTAGTCAGGCTTATATTTGGGTTTTGTGTGTGTGTGTGTGTGTGTGTGTGTGTGTGTGTGTGTGTGTGTGTGTGTGTGTGTGTGTGTGTGTGTGTGTGTGTGTGTGTGTGTGTGTGTGTGTGTTGCTGTTTTGACACCAGAGTCTGTGTGGTTGCTCTGGTCAGCACGGTCACTGCTGTGACCCCGTCTGAATATTTGGAGGTCTTCTTCATCCAGAGCAATGTCCCCCATGAAGGCCACTGTGAAGAGAGTTAAACAGAATGATGTTATTCACTAACTCACTGTTGCTTTACTAATCACTTTATTTATTCACACCATATTTATTCATTTCAGTTTTGAATGTCATCTTTTGGTTCTTTATTGTTATAACTCCCTTGCCATTTCTCCCGTTTTTCTTCATGGCCATCGGAGGCGAGCCATAACAGGCTGCAGGTCTGCAGTCTCCCAAAGATGCTCTGCTGGATTCAGATCAGAATTTCTAACCCGACCATCCAAAAGTTACAGTGGAAAACAGGATTCCCGAGACAACAGAACATTTTCCAGTCTTCTCTTGTCAGATTTATTTGACCTTGAGTGAATTCAGGCTGCAGTTTCAGGTCTTGAGCTGACAGGAGGTGCGACCGGTGTGGTCTCCTGCTGCTTTGGCTCGTCCGCTTCAATATTCCACATGTTGTGTGGTCACAGATAGTCGCCTGCATCCCTTGTTTGTACCGAGCGATTATTTGAGTTACTGTTGCCTTTCGCTCATCTTGGACCAGTTATGAACCGGCTATTCTTCTTCAACTTTCCCAAGACGCCATCTCACTGCTCACCGGGTATTCTACCTTTTCCAGACATTTCTTTGTAAACCCTGACATGTTCCAACCATTTATTGTGCTTTGAAATGCATTTCTTGTAAATAAGCACATCACATTTCACGATTTAACGATCTTTGTTCATATTTGACATTGTAGTAGTGATGTGGCTGTATGCCAGAGAAACTGATTTATTTCCACTTGTGCAGCTGACTGACTTTGGTTTATTGTCCATAAACTTTAGTAAAATCTGATAAATCAAAACACTTTGATATTTGTCACAGAATATCAGGCTGACCTTTAGTCGCAGACTCCAATAAACTAAGCTGAGATGAGGTGAGGTGTGTCGGGAAAACTGTAACCCCCTGTATTGAACCCCAAAGCCAATGTTCAACGATATTAGAAGCTATTTCACAAAACATCCAGTGACAAAGGAGACACTGTAAAGAGAAACACAAATCCAGGCTTCAAAACACAATTTCCGGAGCTTTTAGTGGACATCACACACACATTACATAGGCTATTTCGTATTGTATAAGCAGAGCTGCTCTCTGCAGTCTTTCCCTCTAAACACCACATTCAGCCGTGTGATGTAAGAACCTTTCAAAGTACAAATGAAAAGACGTAGCAGGCCTGTGCTGGCCTTTGAAGTAAATTCACTCATGCAAAGGGTGACTGTAAATGACTGTCACCCCTGCAGTGTGCACCCCATGCCCTGAAGCCAGAGGGATTTCACCAGTGTCCAGCCGAGGACTGCGCTGGCACGGCCTCAATGACCTCTGGTCTCCAGGCAACTGCCTCAGAGTAGCAGAGTGGTGTGTTTTCAGATTCAGAAGTCAAAAAAAAAAAAGGACCCCAACCTGCTGGAGGCCCCCTAATGAGCAAAGTGAACTGTTTGTCATGTCTGATGATAAAGAGAAATGTGTGATATTTTCTTTACCTCCCGAAGAAATACTTTAGATTTTGCAGTTAACTGATAAAATTATGACTTTATATATCATCAGAGCCTCCGTCTCCACGACTGTTATCAACACAACTGAGTGTTAATTTTTTCAAGCGCATGATTAAGCACATACTCTGAGGTGCTTATACACACACATCATATATGTGTGCATATGCGCTTTCACTCAAAATATTAGTATTCTGCATTTAAAGCGCATACACACACACACACACACACACACACACACACGAGGCTGAGCTATAAAAAACACAGCCAAGTTGTAACATGATGTTAACGCATCTGAAACTTGGGGGAAATAAACCCAAGCTGGACATGCATGATGATACATTACAAAAGATAAATTTGTTCAAACTAATTTAGTACTTGAACTTTTGCATCTCTGCTTGAGCAATGGAGATTTCCATTGCCCATTTCTATAACTTGAGCTATACTTTGACTTGGAGAAAACAACTTTAGTGAGATGTTGAAGCACTACAGTGAGTAAAAACAAATATATCATTCAGATATAAACTGTGGAGGAGGTAGACTTTTGACTTTGAAAGTTTTATGGTAGTGCACTGATCTCTTCTGCAGGTGCTTTCTGCGATGCATCATATCAACAACCAGTCATTATTTATTAGACATGATGTTGTGCATCAACAGTGAAAAAGGAAACCACTGCCAATTTCTTCAGCTTTGTGACGCTTGAGTTTTTGCACTCCATTCCAATATTTCTAACTGTACTGTACTTTACACTTCAGCACTTTGATAGTTGAAAATCAAATACTTTTAGAATGGCATTACTAGGTTGAGTTCACATTCACATTTCACATTATAGCATTTATCATAGTGTTGTTTTGTTCATGTGACATTAACATAATTGTTGTTAGCCATGATTACCCCACCAAATACTTATCTAAATGATTCATTTTTGTTCTCAAATAGGTTACTCATTCACACCATAGATAACTACTAACTTTTAAGCATTTCCCTGCTTCTATCAGTCCAGCTCAATTAGATTAGAGCCTGAAATGACCTAAAATAGAGATCAAAAGAAATCATCCATCTCCTAAAGGAAATATAAATGATATTTTTAAAAAAAAAAAAGCACAGTACCAGCTTTACATGGATCCTTGTAGTCGATTGCATCTCCGAGGTGAGTAAAAGCCGTTTCCCTGGACTCCCAGTCAGCGGCCGGAGAGACGCGCACGGCGCACAGCAGCAGCAGCAGCAGCAGCAGAAATGCAGCAGAGACTGCCATTAGTCCTGATCACAAACCTGCAGGAGGTCAGCCTGACGAGCTTTGGCAAGTAAAAAGGACGCAGGAGAAGTCTTTCCACATTGACGCTTGGATGTTGGTTTGTTTGGGTTTTCCCTCTCAGGTCTACATGCTGTTGCAGTGACTCCCTGACATTCAGGACCGGGAGCAGAGCGCACGCAGCGCACAGCAAAGCGCACATCCATACGTATGAAGCCCGAGAGGTACTTTACCTGCTGCAGTCACATGGCACGGCTTTACAGGACAGCAGCTGGACACTGTGGAGGTTCACTGCATTGAAATGAGGAATAATTAGGTTTTTCTTTTCTTCAGATTGCAATGGATTAGGTTTTAAAGTGCAGTTTGTTAGATTTTACGCTTCAGTTGGAGGCCTGATAAACGATACCAATCATTCTAACGGATCTCATAAAATTACGATTTTCTTTCTTCTTCTGTCCATCATGAACTCGGTAGAGCAGGAAAAAGCAAACAACTAAAGAGATGGCTGTTGTATAGAACGTTGGTTGTAACAATGCATTAAGATAGAAAATCCGGTTAACTGCCATTTGAAAAGTTGCCATGTTTGTAAAAATCATGGATTTATAGAATGACCAGCAAGGTTTCCCAGCAATGTAATGGTTATTGCACACATTGTTAAATCAATCCATTCATCCATCTATCATCCATCTATCATCCATCCATCCATCCATCCATCCATCCATTCATCCATCCAACACACATACAAGCACACAATTCAAAGTCAACAAATAACCTGAAATGAAGGCGTTTGGATATGGGAGGAAACCAGAGAAAAACAGACACACAGCTTCTAAGTCTGGAAAAAGACCAGGTTTGTTGTTTGCTGTGAGAACATGGTGCTAACCAATACACTACCTACCATTTGACCCCTAAAGCAACATGATAATCTGAAAAAGCAACTATTTGTTTACTTTGTGTAGAATGTTTATTTGACTCTTTAATGCGTAATATGGAAAGCCCATGTTTCTACCTGAAGTTGTGGCCCTTGTGGATTTTTGCCACAGTTTTGAAGCTGCTGCCATCGTAAGGCGGCGAGGATCATTTGTTTTCCAACCGAAAGCTCACTGCTATATATTATAATGCACCCCTCACTCCATTTACCCTTTGTACATGTGGATAAGTCATGAGATGTTCAGTCTTTTATTATTGCAATCTGTTGAAATAAAGTTACAGATTTTGCACAGATTGCTGGAGCAAAACTTTTGAGGATTAAAAACGTTGTGCTGTCACGTGTAGATTATGTCCGGTAAAGTCAATATCCATACTAAAGCAATGCATTTGTAATTGTCTTTAAAAAAAAAAAAAAATCCATGAACATGCAGTAGAAACTGTCACTTTTGCCAAAAGGTCAAAAAAGTCATTCAAGGCCACAAGGTTTTTAATTCAATAACCCTTTTTTAATGTCTTCAGACACCAGAAAATGCTGATTCCTGGGCTGGTACACCATCTGCAGGCTGGAGGGCTCAACACACATGCACTTGTGCCCACGCACACACACATCTGTTGTAGCATGTGGAAACACTGACTAACACATTAGTGCAGGACCTGGCACATAAAGTAAGAGAGGAAAGTTCTCACATGCCGACTGCAAGAAGTGACAAATTCTCTGCAGCTAAATCCATCCGTCTGGAAAAGAGCCCACATTTAAAGGACGATTGAAATCGCAATTTGCAGTTTCCCCACTGCAATTAGGCGACGCATTTGGCATCTAAATCATGTTTTCTAGTTGTTAGCTGCAACAGTGTGCTTGCCACACAATGTCATGCTGTGCAGACTCTGCTTGTTATTGGCAAAGAGGGGATTCGGTCTCCTCTGTGGTGTGGACCAGAAGAGCTGCTGCCAGATGAAAGGCCCAACGTCTGTCTGCTCAGTTTATCATTGCTTGGTGAGTTGGTTTGACTAATTGTTCAAAGAGTCGTCAAGTTTAATGCAAAGTTCAGAAGCAATTGTTTGACATTTTGTGAAAAGTCTTTTTGTTACTAATAGAAGATCAGCACTGCACTCTTGTATTTAATATGAATGTACAGTCAGAAGATGTATGGGACCAGAAGGCACATTGCCTTTATTATCTCTAACTATTAGTAAACTATTTTTCATGATTTTTTTTTCAAGCATTTTAACTTATATGTTTAATATGCACAAAAAGCAATACTTTTTTTGCTAAATGTAGTGACTTTTATTTTTCTGTGGAAAGGACCTGATGGCTGGTTTCCCCTGCTAACGTTGCCTGACAGCCCTCTATTGCTGGTAACAGGTAAACTTCATACTTACAAACTGAATGTTACATATTTTTTTTACTTGATGTTTTCACTGAAGACAAGAGCAGCAGTCTAATGATGGTGTTTAACTCATCCAACCACTTCGACCTTCTTCCTAAGTGAAGACGGTCAATTATGACACTCAGATTCATTTTATTGCTTCATCATAAGTGACCACAAGAGGTCAGGAGTTGTTATTACAGGTTTCAGCAATGCTTGTCATAGTTTTTATGTACATCTGACACATTGTCACAATAATTTTGAGAATAGAGGGTGTGACTAAATAAACACCATCATTCTTTTTTTTTTTTTTTTATAATTTTTTTTGTTAATTACATAAGTTATCCAAATGAATCACGCATTTAAAACAAAGTCAGTAAATGTGTGTAAATAGTATTTCATGTGTTTCATTGCAAAGTAATTGAAGACTTTGCCATTCTTTACTATCAGAAAGTATCAGCTATTCCAGGCAGTTGCAGTTCCACACAGACATGTATTCACAGGAATAACTCAATTCCCAGTTAATGTCTCTGATTTCATTACAAATCCAATGATGGAGAGTTACATTGATTACCACTGTGCATGTGTTAACCACTAAGGGGCACTGATGGGCAGAGTGTAGAAACAAAAGTAAGCCTCGAACAGAAGTGAAAGAAAGAACAAAGAAAAGCTTGAACATGGAAAAAGAAAACTGTTAAACGCTGCAAGATCATGCAGACAAGCACATGAAAGAAGCAATAAATCTCCAAACCAACGCACGTGTGCTTTGTTTCCCCGTGTAAAAGCCATCGCACCCGCTGCTAGAATGATCGAGTGTGCAGAGAGAGGGAGCAGAAGACTCAGTCCCAACAGCTTCACTCCTCCTCTGCCAGCACACATCTGCTGCTGAGGAGATGGGACACTGATCCAGAGAGGAACACTTTGGAGTTTGATCCTCACAGCATGGCTGACTGCAGCGGTGTGTTGTGAGGGAGAAGTACAAAGGGAAGAGAAACTCCTGCCGGTGATTATTTATGTGTACCTTCTCCCAGGCTGAACGATCTCCTACATCTGAGGTGATGTCCCAGTGCTGGTGCAGGCAGGTCCTGCTTGGAGTGGAAGTTTGGATGCTGGTGGCGGTTCTGGTGGCCGGCGGTGCAGCACAGTTCTATGAGATGAGGGAAGCAGGGTCGTCCTGCTACGGAGGATTTGACCTCTACTTTGTTTTGGACAAGTGAGTGATTTTTACTTAATGTTCTTCAGTGTCTTGTGCATGAGTTTGCTTTGAAGTCTCAGGTTCAAACAACAACCGAGCCGGTCCTGCAGTGGAATTACTGTAGAAACAGTTTAAAATAAGTTTAACAAACAGATTTTTACCACTTGATGTTTAGATTCTATCGCCTATTTTAAGAAATAGTGCAGGTTTCAGCTTAGCAATTAAAAGCATGTGAGGCAAAACACTGCCAGAACTGACCAACTGACTTTAAAATGTCACATGATCTTTTTTTCTTCCTAAACTTTCCTTCCAGAGGGATTTTCTAAAGGTTTGGATCAACAGATGTATTTATTCTAAATCGTTTTGTGTTTTTGTGACACTTATTTTAGAGCTGCATCCCCCTTTTACCTGTTTTAAATACAAACCAGTGAATAATAATGCATGATGAAGCAACAACCTATCAGTGATTGTGAGCGGCAACAAAATATTCATGAAAATAAGAATTATTTCCAATTCATTTGAAGTTCGATATTGCCCAAAATGTCACAGAAGAATGAAAACATACCGTCTTCAAATATGTTTTTCTTTAGTTCACTGCATGAATATGAAAGATATTCCAGTTAACGTAGAGCTGCAGTTTTGGGCATCATGTTATGAAATTGAATCGCTTCTCAGTCACACTACAAACTCTTTATGTATCATGTAGTTTGATAAAACAAAATCATTTTCATAAAGTCTATCATCGGGAATAAATTACTCTGTCCATTAAACTGTCATGAGGCCGACATGAAGCTCCCGAACTGGTCACGCGTGTTGTTGCTCACCCTGAGCCACTTGAGAGAAACCGAGTTTACGCAATAACGCTTTCCTCTTGCAAAGTTGTTTTGCGCGTTCTCTCGGATGATAAAGTGCCCTGCAGGGATTCCTGTTGTCAAACTGTGGCCACACTCCACTGACAGCTCTAAGCCCACTTCTAATCCCAACTTCAGCTCTCGCCGCCTCGCTCTGCAGAACCATTTCTCCGTTAGAGCCAGATGTTCCAACGACCCAGACTTTTTGGCCGTCTCTGCTCCGGGACTCAGATCACAGCATAAAGGAAAACATCAGAGGAGGAGAGTGGAGAGGCAGTGACAGGAGGCTGTGGAGGTTATGCACACCTTCTCCCCAAGCCTCTTTAATTAGCGACCAGGTTGGGTTACAGTTAATTTCATCATGAGGGCAAGATTAGAAAGAGTCCGTAGAAAATAATGCATACTGCTTTCTATATGGACATATATACGTGGATACAGTTTGTAAAGTCAAAATGTGAACTGGATCAAGAAAATATCAGATGCCACCTCAATTTTTGTTTCGCTTATAAAAACAGAATATGAACTCAAAAAAAATACCAAATTTTAAGTATTTAAGAGAGAAGGTAACACAAAGACTAAAGGTTTCACCCTCAATGGATATAGAGAAAATACACAAGAGACAGCTTCATATATCCAGAATGAGCAACAAAGAAACAGGGAATATCACATTTATGATAGTAAATAAAAGATGACATTTTTTAAGTGATTGATTCAATTAAAAAGTTTTATTAAATCAAATGCATATTTTGAGCGTCTGTGATTAAGGTTCAATCCGTTTCTGATGTTTTATATTTAAAGTTTTGAAGTTTTTTTTATATGGGTTTTATAAGTGTAGCTAATAGAACACGATCCCAGTTAGTTGGAGAATAAATCAAAACCGACCCCATTAAAAACAGTTCATTATAGTGTGGGATTATGATCCCTCTTCTCATCTCAGAGTTTACATCACATTGTGCCTCACCAACAGGGTATTCTTTCTTCATATCCGGCATGAATCTTATTTATAGTGCAGTAATCAACCCACCATGCCGCAGCATGATGAAGACTGTTGAATCCTCTCCGCAGGTCGGGCAGCGTGCAGCATTACTGGAACGAGATATATTACTTTGTCGATCACCTGGCTCACAAGTTCATCAGGTATGTCCGCATAAACACCGCTTGATTTGTGTTGGATGGATAGAAAAGAGAAAATATGAGTTTTTATAACATAACAGTCATCTCCTGTATGTTGTTGTTTTTTTTGTTCTTCTCCAGTCCTCAGCTGCGGATGTCTTTCATTGTATTTTCAACAGAGGGCCGGACTCTCATGGCTCTAACAGAAGACAGGTTAACACTAACACTCACTGGCCTCTTTATCACTTTATTTACATGTCCTAATGTGTCATTACATTGCAATCTATTGGTTCTTTCCTTGAATATGCATCGGCGATCAGAGATCAAATTCGAGCTGGACTGGAGGAGCTGAGCATGGTGCAGCCTGGAGGAGACACTTTCATGCACAGAGGCTTTCAGAGAGTAAGTCATCTGTTAAGTCAATGGAAAACTGACCCTACCCACCAGTATGGCATCTAACTGTCCAAATGAGCCCTATTTAAGTTTATAGCAGTTGACGCCTCAAAATTTCTCTCTCAGGCCAGCGAGCAAATCTACTATGGGACTGGCGATGGTGAGTTTCTTTTTTACCACCTAATCACTGTGGAGTCTTTGCCCAATCATTAAAATATCATATTTTCTTCAGAATTCGGACACATGGGAAAATCATCACAGAAAGAAATAAAACACAACAGCTTTTCTCACCGTAGTTCAAACTATATCATTCCCCACAAATCTGTAAAATCAACTCCACTCGGTCGACAATATTTTTCTCAGTCTGAGTCGAGATGTTGCCTCTTGTTCTGCAGGTTATCGCACGGCCAGCGTCATCATCGCTCTGACAGATGGAGAACTGAGAGAGAATCAGTTTGATCTTGCACAAAGAGAGGTAAGAGATGTCTACACCCTAAACTTTGTGGTTGAAAGCACAAATTTTAAAAAGTCCTCTTGCTCAACGATGACATAATATGATACAACACAACTCGATATATGAGAAGACATGATTTGTAACATGATTTGACGTGATACAATACTTTATGACACAAAAGTGTTTGATACAATAAGATACGACTCGATTTGATACGATACAGTGACACAATTTGATATGATATTATACCATGAGATAAGACAGATTACGACACAATACTATGTGACGCCATACAACTCAAATTGATGGTTTATACAATGTGATACGATTTGACGTGACATGTGATACGACACAGTATGACACACTGTGATGATACAGTAAGATGTGACACGTTACGATGTAATGAAGTAAGGCATCATTTTAAATAACATAATTTTGTAAAGCACCTATTACTAGTCACTGTTTTTTTTATTGTGTTGCTTTCAAACAATGTGCCACAGCTGTAAAAGGGGCTACAGAGCTTTACAGAATGTCACCCGTGCATCTAAATTTTGCGAAGTCAAGTTAAAGGAGATAAAGGAAGAGACCGTTCAAGGGTGAATTTTCTCTCTCAAAAACTTTGTCGCGGCCACATGTCGCTCTCGGCGACGTTGCTGCAGATGTTTTCCAGCAGCCTTCACGCACAAACGTAAACCAATCTATGATTTATTGAGTGGTCTGATTGAGCTGGAGCTTACTTGTTTTTCTGATTTGGTGCGTTGAATCAGGCCAGCAGGGCCCGGCAGCTGGGTGCCACTGTGTACTGTGTGGGAGTGAAAGACTTCAATGAAACGCAGGTAAATCCGGCTGCTGTTATCAAATCGACCAGTTGAGGCGCTATTCAACAGCAATGAACAGACATTTGATCATTGGCTCCAATCTCTGACAGCTTTCAACAATAGCTGACAGTCAGGACCATGTTTTCCCTGTGAATGACGGTTTTGAAGCACTGCAAGGAATCATTGACTCGGTACGGAGGATGCAAGTATAACATTAATGGAATTATGAAAAATATCACATCAACTCCTCCACGTCACTTCGAATTTATACCATTCCGATGTTCTCCAGATCCTGCAGAGATCGTGCATTGAGATCCTGGCTGTAGAGCCGTCCAGCATCTGCGAAGGAGGTAAAGAAAGGTTAACACTTTAGAAAATAAATAAATTGAAGACAAACAGATGCTCTCATAAAAACACCACTATAAGAAATGTTTTTAGAAATTAGTGACTTAGAAATATGTTACTTTGATTTGTCTACCAATGACTGTACTATTTTTTTATATATATATAAATATAAGGTACGTGCTATTACGTTCAATTCTAGTAAGTCACCAATTAGGAAGATAGAGTGGGTTGCTTAAAAAAGGGTTACTTTTCTAGACTTTCTGATTTTTTTATGCTCTTTCCTATATTTACTCAGGATAGCTAGTATATTTTATCGGGGTAATTCGTATTGCAAAGTGTTTATCTGAAAATCTACCAATACAAAAGAAAACAGTTTGCAAAGTGAGAAGAAACAAGCAAAGGTCTGAAAGGTCTGATCACAAGTGTGCCGCATAACAAGGCAAAGATGTTGTTATATGATGTATCATACAATAATTAGTGGTGTATTGGATCATTCACTGCATGCAAAAATAAATAAATGGCCATTTCCATTCGTCTCCAGAGTCGTTTCAGGTGGTAGTGAAGGGAAACGGTTTTCTTCATGCCCGGGATGTGCAGAAAGTCCTCTGCAGCTTCCGCATCAACGACACAGTTACTTTAAGTGAGTAATTCTCTTCTGCATGTTCCCTTCATCCTAACATGACAATGACACAAATTAGTCGATGAATAACTGAGCATTTTGATGTTGTTTATGCATAAAAATACACCTTCTGCTTCTCTGTCCACACTTCTACAAAGCTTCACATGTGCAGTGGTGCATGCGCCGCACCACACGGCCGACAAACTGGCATCGAGCTGGTCAATATGCTGAAGCACTTAGCAGCTGAAGTGCCAAGCTGAGAGAATATTGATTTCACATTCATGTGGTCCAAAGACACACGCATTCAAGTGAATGTTTCTTTTTTCTTTGTTTTGGCGGGACGTTCAGCAACGTTTCCCCAACATAATTGAAGTATCACTTTACCAGGACTGTAATGTGCCACACGTGAGGACTTGTGCAGTCCTGCCGTCAAGACGCAAAGCAACAGTGGGAGGAGACGGCATTTAATTCTTGTATAGTTGATAAATGCTTTTTTACTTTGCCCACTGTAACTCTAGTTCTCATCACTGGTGAAAACTTGGACAAAGGAAAACAAGTGAAGTGTTGAAGGGATTCATTAAGTCGAAGGGTCCAAATGTACTAAAGGGTGGAAAAACACTTTTTCTTGGATATTGCAGGACGTTGTAAAAGCAGAAATGCTATTAGTTCACTGGGGAACCCCGTGCAGGCACGGGGCGGGTGAGCCTAACCCTGACCCCTTCACCCAGCACGTTTTTACTTAAAGGCTTCTCGCTGTTGCACCGTGTGCGACCTTCTGTTTTTATGATTGAGATAAAGGCATTCCATTTTAGAGGAGCTTGCTGGTATTCTGGTGGTAAATAAAAGACAAAGGCTCGGAGAAGGAGGCCATAAAAGTCCTCTTAAAGTCTATAAATTATGTCACTCCTTCAGCAGAAGCAGCGAAGGGTCGAACTATGTGTTCGCCCAAAGAATAATACCAGTAATGAGCCAGCAATCAACCGCTCTCCTTATTATAAACTCTGCGAAATGATGGACAGAAGAGGACATTTTTCACTCAGCGAGCCGTTTGCGTCACTGCTCCGAGTTTATTGTGGCCACACGGGTGGGGGGACGGCAGCACTTTGTGCACCACAGCGACTCAAGCCCTCGCCCTCCTCAAAACCATCAGTGTCGTCTTTCTCTGCCTCGAATCAGCTGGTATAGCGCTCAGCGCTGCTCAGATGTCTAAAGGAGGAATGCGGCTCTCATCTGGAGAAGAGCGCCGTCTATGCACACACTAGACACTGACCGAGCCAGGGTAAATAAACCACAACCCTCCCTCATTTGCTTCTTTTTCCATGAGGAGAGGAAGTCCAGGAATTCAATGAAAAAATGTATTTTGAGACTTGAATCTTCTGAAGTTTCACAACCGGTAAAGAAAAGTGAAGCAAACCTTTTTTTTTTTTTTTTTCTTTCCTTTGCATCACTTTCACCACTTCACCTTTCATCGGGGTGGTTTTCCTTTACTGTGTCCAGTCTATAACATGTTCCTTCTTCCTCCGCAGTGAAGAGACCTTTAGTGGTGAGAGATACCTACCTTCTGTGTCCAGCTCCTGTTCTGGAAAAAGAGGGAACGTGAGTGGGAACTGAGTCCGTTCACACACCAGATGTCTGGGTTTCATTAGACCGGAGACGCTCAAACATAAATGTTTTTAATGAAATGAGAACTAAAATAGTAACTTGACAGCAGCAGCTTTGTGATTCATGCGATTACATTATGATGTGTAGTTTAAGCACTTAGTGGAGGAAAATGCTTTTTAATCAAGGATGGTTGCACTTTGCAATGAAACAATTCCTCATTATTTTCCAATTTGCAAACCAATCATAAAGTCGCAGGGGTTTTAAAGTCATTGACACAGTATAGAGCCCACACACTTTCACAGAAAATGTCCCGACTCTTCCTCAGGCTCTCTTTGAATTTTGCACGTCATGATGTTGCTCGATAACAAACCAGCATCAACAGCTCGTTATCGATTCTGTGACCTTGTGTCTTTTCCAGATAAACTGAATTTAGGCATTCTTTGGCACCTTAAAAAAATCTTTTAGTCTTTGAGTCAGTTGTTTGATGCAGTGAAATTACGTTTCTAACTTTGTTTGGTGAAGATGGAGAGTTAGAGGAGCACAAAGTTAATCTGCTGAACCCCACACAGTCATGGGATTTGTTGATTTGTAGCACATAGAGAATATCTGGGCTGGAAATACATACAAAAAAACAAATCTAACAAAGTACATCAACAATGAAATTAAAAGCTGAGTAATTCTGAAATTAATCGGTGTTATGAAATGTTTGGGTGAAACTTCCGAATCTCTCTCTTTCTCTCTGCAGCTCTGCCACGCTCCACGTCAGCATGAATAACGGCCTCAGCTTCATTTCCAGTTCTGTCACAATTACTGCAGTCACCTGTGTGAGTACAATCAAATCTTCTGTGTTTGTATTGTTGGACTAATATATGTATTTATGAAGCTTCATGCTGGTCTTATACTTATTTATAGGGTTAAGAAATTGTGACGACGAGCTTTTTGTTATTTGTGAATCAGCTGTTTCTGAACTGAGAATAACTCTCGTCAGATATTTTACAGCTGCAGCAGTTTGACTGTCTGCCAGCCTGCTGTGTTTCATTAGTGACCTTATGCAACAAAGTCCTTTTGGTTAGAAATGAATCCATTGTCTTGTGCATGGAGACAATAGACTCGAGAAAAAAAAAAAAAAAAAGTAAATAATTTACTTGTAATCAATGTTTTTGATTTAATTGAGGTATATTTAGTCTCAAGTAGTGAACAGAAAAACCAGCAAAGGTATTTGTGACTAAATTAATTTCACTTATATAGCACTTTTCCACTGCTCTAGCTTTAATCACACTCACAGTCTTGCTCAAGGGCACTTTGACACATGGACAGGGGGAGGTGGGGAATTGAACCTGCTACCAACCGAGCCACAGCCGCCCCGGCTGTTGTTACAGTTCTGACATAAATCATGAATATAACAGAAAAAAAGAAGAGTTGCTTAACTTAAGATGAAGAATAGTACATACATTATAATGTCTATTTAGAGGTTTTCTGTGGATATATAGAAATATGTGTTTTGGGATCATTTTAAATCATGTAATGAGTCCCACCACCTGAGACAATAGGAAGCT
This sequence comes from Lipophrys pholis, assembly GCF_963383615.2. Lineage (NCBI taxonomy): Eukaryota > Metazoa > Chordata > Actinopteri > Blenniiformes > Blenniidae > Lipophrys > Lipophrys pholis. The sequence goes on from NC_137641.1 coordinate 20,651,984, forward strand.
TCTCTACATTACCAATTCCTTTGTGAATAATGTTTTTAGTATATCACTATGTGGATCTATGATGCATAAACAAGCCTTCATTAAGGTTTTTATACTTCAGCATGCAATGATTAGTCAAATAATTAATTATCATACAATATATCTATTAATTGTTAGATCTTTACAGACATATATATTAATCAGCCATAATTCATCTTTTAATGACTGTAAGAAATGTATGTGTTAAATTTGAATTCATTCTAGTCTGACGGGACCTTTGTGGCCATCGCACTGCTCATCCTGGCCCTCCTGCTGACCATGGCTCTGCTGTGGTGGTTCTGGCCGCTCTGCTGCACTGTGGTATCGTTATCATTCTTATTCTTATTTTTTAATTCTTACTAATATTATATCTTCACAAAAGAAACTTACATTTTGTTAATTTCTGCAGGTCATTCATGAACCACCTCCTCCAGTCATTGACGACAGCTCTGTAAGTGTTTTTTCTTATTTGAATGTTTCGTCACACCACAATGTGAGCGCAGTGGAACGGTGGTCTGTCACTCAGTCATAGTGTTCCCTGGTTCAAACCTGCTGAATGAGGCAATGTTGTCTGTGTTGACTAAAAGGTTATTTGGTGTAGGTGCGAATATGTGTTTGTAAGAGCGTGCATGCTGTTGTTATTATTCCTGTTTCTGCCTTTCACTGTGGTCATTTGTGATCAGGTCATGCACATCATGGAATGATAAATTCATACAGAGAAGATGGGAATTTATTGTTTTAAAATAGAATACGAGAGTAGTATCTGTTTTGATGAATGAAGAATTACTTGCTTTCTTCAGGATGATGAGGATGGTTATCCGAAGAGGAGGTGGCCCACTGTAGATGCATCATATTATGGAGGTCGAGGAATCGGGGGCATCAAGAGAATGGAGGTAAACCTGATCACAAAGTCTATTTACTATATAATATAAGTATCAAGTATCAGAAAAAAAAAAAAAAAAAGGGACACCAAAAATAAAACAGCCTAAAAGCTCAATCAAACAATTATTACTTAAGACATCACGCAGAGTAAAAGAGCTCAACAATGTTAACAAACCGAATTCCACCAAAGGTTTTTCAGCGAGCAATAAAACATTTACATTTAATGGATGTGGGAATGTTGACAGATCATTGTAGACTCACAGTTTTAATACACATAAATCCATTAAAACCCAATGAGATATTAGGCTACCTCTGCTATGAGAGGTGATGTGATGACCGATGAAGTGCATCATGGTTTTTCAAAGAATCTGAAATGGAGCAGAAAAAACAACCTAAATGTGGCGTCACAAAGAGTTGTTATGAACGTTACCGTGGATCGCAACATATGAATGAGGATTGTTTACCATTTAGTGGAATGCAGACCAGTTAAGCTGGAATTAATTTGAAAACATCCCCCCCTTCTCCTCGGACCATGAAGATAGCCCAGAGTACCGCATCAACACGTACGCGTTTAGGGAATTTGAGAAAATCCCAGAGTGTGTTGATCTCAGAAACACATTAATATCATTTCGCTCAACTTCCTGGAGGCAGATGTAGTTTTGAGTCTGGAGGAAAGTGTCAACAGCGACCTGATGGTTTTTACCAGCTGGGATCTGAAAGACGGCCAATGTCTCGTCCATTGTTGGAGCCATGAAAGTAGTGAACCTGTCAAAAATGATCTCTCAGGCCAGTGTTTGATTTCTTTGGAGTTTATTACAATAGAAATATGACAATGCAACATTGCAGGGCTTTGATAATGAACTTGCCGAGATGTGCATATCCACAAATAATCTTACTAAAATATTCTTGGCAACAAACGGTTCCATATCAGAAAAGGCTGTTGCGTCTAACTTTCGGAACAAAGTACAACCTCAATCCGAGTCGACGTGCGGAAACTGTGCAGACCACTGTGCTTTTCCCTGTGGAGGTTGATCCAGTGTGATTTTACGTTTTCTCATGCGTCTTTCAGGAAATCCTTGTGCATTTCATTGGTCACAGTTCTCATAAAAGCTCCTATTTCTCACATTACATCTGGCTCTACACCCGTACATCTGAGAAGATCTCTTCTGGTCTTCATAGGTCTTATAGGAAAATCCCTCAGAGGTTCAAATGAAATCTATCTCTCAAACGAAAGGGTTTGATGTTCACAGAACAAAAACATGTGTTTTCCTTGACGCCGGCACCGCGAGAGTTAAACGTCAGAAATAGCCGTCGAAAAGTCGGGAGCGAGATCAGTCGCCGGTACCGGCCGACCCGCAAAGGAGAGCAGGAAGCAACTCATTCTTTAAAAGAGATGAGTGTGCACGGCCGGGCTGGAAGAGACTGAGTCACGGTGTTGTTGTGACTAGTTGTGCGAGCCAGAGCGTTAAAATAGGACCATCTGGACGGTAAACTGCAACGATGGCAAAAAAAAAAAAAAAAAAAGTGTGGTGGAGCCAAAGAGAAGAGGGCTTTAAAGGGTCTGAGCCTTCATGATTTGTTTGTGGTCGTTAAACCTCAGTTGAGTGGTTTTGTTTTTTGCAGGTTGAGTTAGAAAAACAAAAGAAAGAAAAAAACAAAACAAAAAAAACGCTCAGACTTGTGGAGGAGCACAGTCAATAAATTTACTGTAAAATGACATGAGGCAGTGTGACACTTGATCCCCGCGCTACAGAATACCTGAAAGCAGCCGGGGTTCCGGGGGGACCAGATGTTTTGCGCTGTCTGGACGGCAGAAGGCATCAGTCGGTCCAGGGGAGCTGAGCGTCCCGTAATCTCGTCTTAAAGCTGCTTCCAAACACAGCCGTGGAAAATATGCACAGCTTCATTTATGTGCTTTTTTTTTTTTTTTTTTTTTCTGCCAAGTTGAAGCCTTTCGCTGCTTCTCCGTGGCAGCTGCAAAGGAGTGAAAATGAGTAATGAACTTCTAAGGTTGCTTTGACAGCTTTGGTTTCACTGACTTTAAAAGCCTCATGATTGTTTCGTCAGCGAAAATAAACCTATAATGAGACATCTTTTAACTTTAGACCGAGCAAATGACCTCAGGCAGAGGATCTTTTACTGAAAATTCACGTCAAACAAAGTTTTATGTGATTCAGGAAACACTTGTGGTGTGGATTGACACAATTAGTGATGCTCAGCAGCCAATATTACTTTATTTCTCTCTTTCTCAGATTTCTGTGGACTGGGCTTAAATAGATTTATGTAAATGAGTACACAGTGTCAAAGGAGAGAATAATAGTATTTTGCTCATTGATGCTTGGTTTTGTCTTGGTGCTCCTGTCATAGTCCAAAAACATGACTGTGAGGAAATCCCTGCTTCCTGTCAATGTGGTTGGATCTGTTGGAGGAGCTGCTCATCCCCTCACACTTAACTCTTCTTCGTTTCCGGCTGCAGCTACGTGCTAAACGCTTTTTGTTTCCGGTCAGGTCCGTTGGGGAGACAAAGGCTCGACTGAAGAAGGAGCCAAACTGGAAAAAGCTAAGAATGCCAGAGTTTTGGTGCCCGAGCAGGAATTCGACTCGCCGCCGCCTCAGCCTTACTATCACATGCACAAACCCTCCGGCTCTCACAAGTGGTACTCTCCCATCAAGGTATCTTCTGCTTGTTTCTGGTTACTTCAGTGTATTTTCCCGATAATGAATTCATTGAAATTAAGAAGAAGCTGTCGCTCAGAATCCACCTGCAGGCTATTTCCAGAAAATCTTCTCTTTTCTCAGCTGTTCCACAGATGGAAAACCTCCATACATCTATTTTAAAACTTTGGATAAGAAGCTCATCTCAACATCTATTGCAAATGTTCTTCAACAGTTTTTTTTTTGTCAGTTTTTATTGTCTGCTCATGATGATTTAAAAAAAAAAATGTATTGCAGAATGGTGTTTTGCCAGGAAATAGTTAATCAAACTCGTTCCCTCACATATTCATCAGCTGGATGAAGGATAATAGGAACCAGACATGAACTGAGCGAACCCTGAATATGAAATCTGCTGAGCGGCTGCTTTTCCAAACAAAATACTCTCTTTTGTCATCGTTTATAAACGGTATAGTTTTCAATGGAAAGAAAGACACCAGGAGTCGGACCGTCACCTCCGACGCTTGAAAGCCACATAAAATGATCTCGGTTTCAAAAAGATCCTCGTCTGACACATTTTCTATGTTTTCCCTTTGTCGTCTTTCAGGGAAAACTGGACGCCCTGTGGGTTTTTCTGAGGAAAGGCTACGACAGAGTATCTGTGATGCGACCCTATCCTGGCGACAAGGTGAGACGTGGGACAACAAACCCAGTTACATTACTTTAACATCGAAACCTCGCTTCTGTATTTATTGTCCTTTACTGTGACTGTATAATCTTCCAAACCAATCCTGGCACTTTTCACTCATCATGGTCAAAAAAAAGGGAATCTTTTTGTGGAGCTCAGAGTGCATTTTGTCACGCGACACATAAAAATACAACAACATGAAAGCGGGAGGTAGAAAGATACACTAGATGAGGAGCTTGACGACATGGACACAAAAAGCCTCTTTAATGTGAGGTGTGTTGATAAGGAGGACTACTATCCTCCGAGGTGAACGTTAACGAGATATCACGGACGATGGAGCAGACCGAACGCGACACCACGCTCTCTGTTTGACCTCACTTTGGAAAATAATTTGAGGCTGTCTCCTCAAAGAACAGACATCTGGAAGAAATACTTTTAGAAAACAGTTCAGAGTTTACATAAGTAAGGAAGTTTAATCAGTGCATCTCTTTTTTTTTTTTTACTTTTTTGTATGATTCATTAATTTTTTCATCTGGTAACCAACGTCATCATTCATCAACGATCATCTTTTGATATTCTGATATTCAAACAAGAGCTATGAAACATTATTTTTCCATCTTTTGGAAAGGGAGTCATTTAGGGAGTCTGGACTCTTAACCTGTAAAAATGAGGAATGAAGGGAGTTTGACGTAGAGACCTCCAGGAAAGAACGGAGAAGAAATCTTATCTGCGTCACATTAACTCCAGTTATTCCTTGAGCTGAGCTGGAGAAGCCAAATCTGCTTCAGATTAAGAGAAATGGTGACTTCAAGGAAAAGAGAGATTAAAAAAAAAAAGCCAAACTGCAGTATTGTCTGGAGGAATGTGCTCGTCTGCAGAAGTCATTAGGAATAGATGCTGCTTGCCTCTTTCAGCTTCCAGCCTGAGCGACGCTCGACTGGCAGCTTGTTTTCTTCCATGACACAAAGGAGGCGTTTCCTCTTTCCACTTGTCCAGAGCTTTACCCCTCCAAACCTGCCAATAGCTGTACCATATATTAGATTTAGGTATTTTTCACTGAACAGTTGAACTGATGAACAACTAGTTTCTGTGCGTTCGTTACAGGGCAGGTGCATCAACTTCACTCGCAGCAAATCCTACCCGGCTCCCCGATACCCCATCTACAACCATCCCTCCACTCCGGTTTACACCGTGCCGCACACTTTTCAGCGCCGTCTCTCGGAGGGCAGCCACCTCTTCCACATGCCGCCCTCGCCCACTTCGACCCTGCCTCCCTTGCCGTCCACCCCTCCCCCGTCCTCCACCAGCTCTCCCACGTATACGCCGCCTCCAAACAGAGCCCTGCCCCAAGCCACCGTGTGCTCCGTGTCTGCGCCGCCGTCCCCCACCTGCTCCCTGCCGCCCCCGCCCCAGGGCCCGCCTCCCTGCAGGGCGCCCCCGCCATCACGGCCCCCTCCTCGCCCCAACCACGACAATCTCTGATGGGTGGAAAAACCAAACTGTTGAGCAAAATGACCGCATCTGTTGGACCAACACTTGCTAATGTTTGGGGGCTCAGTGGAGCGTGACGAGTTTCTATTTGTTCGTCTAAAATTGATATTTTAGCGTCGAGGAGCACAACTTTGGCTATTCAATGAGAAGTAGAACCTTCGTGTACATTTCATCTTACCAAACCTCAAACCGTGAAATCGGCTCAAACAAATGCAGAATGAGAACGTATACTTCGACAAATTGTGTTTGACAGGGTCTTCACAAACTAACTCAAACATTTTGAGTGATAGGTGTTTTCGTGTGTTTTATACGTGCAGCTTTGCTCACCGAATGCCTTGAAAAATGTATATTTTGTAAAATACCTTGTATGTACATGTATATTGATTGACAGTTTTGATGTTACGATTTGTTTCAGCCGCTGAACAGATGTTTTGTATTTTGTTTTGTGGCCTGTTCGCCCTCGCTTTACGCCTCTACGCTCAAGCTTCACATTCACTGTGTTGATACAAGAGTTTTATCGATCCGACTCTAAAGGTACGGCATGCGGCGTTACTTTAATCTCACATGACGCATCTTTAAGAACAAAGCAAAGAGACACATTCACCATTCATTGAGATCCACGTCACACTAAAGAGGCTACAATTAGCATTTTAAATCACTTTTATTATTTAGGAGCATCTTGTCAAAACAAAACCCCCACATTGTCAGATGAATGAATCCTAAATTAGGGAAGATGAATGTTGATGCAGACGTGTGAGCTGGTAAAAATAAATGTGACTTCTGGAAAGTTACACTTAACGTCTGAATCTGCAGCCAGAAAATCCGGCTGATGAGTTGTGATCTCACGTGTATCATATCAAAACGATGTGCAATAAATGAGTTAACAGATGTCTTTGTGATTGAGTTCATCAGAAGAGAAATCTTTTCCTTTCTCAGATCAACGTTTGTTGAATGATGACAGTTTTAGCCTTCAAATCCATTAAACACTGTCAGTTCGCCTCAGTTTATTTCTTAATCTTAATTGAATAAATATATATATATTTTTTTTTTTTGCAAAGCTTCTGCAATGTTGTTCTGTACTAAATTCTCAGTGCTTTTCACCACAAATCAGTGGCATTGTCTTCTATTCAATGTGTCACAGCTGGAAAAAACTCTGGTTACAGGTATTACTAATAATCAACATCGGATTAGAAACATCATAACCAATGATGCTCAGCACAGTCCAGACTTTTAATACGAAATAAAAACAAAATATGTCAGTGGTGAAAAACAATAAAGTGCACTTAGCAACATATCGTGGGGATTGTTGTGGCTTTTAATAAGACACAAAGACGTGTTTGCTGTTGACGACAAGGACGTTAAAGACAATAGTTAAAAACAACTAAAAGAGAATTTCCTTTACGGGCCGCTTTGTTGGGTTTTTCACTCAAATCCGATGAAATGATTGTAAAATGTGGTGAAGATGCTTGTGATTTCTTCACATGTGGATACAAGGGAATCATAAGATACTCAGAGAAAATCAAGAAATCGCTGCTCGGTTTTCCAAACTGACGAAGTAGAAAATACGGCTGCACTGTGGGTGGACCAGACAATGACAAACTGAAAATTATTCATAATATTTGTTAGTTATGTCCATTTCTTTTCACTTTGGGGGACGATGTGGTTCTGTCTCTCTGTCTTAAAAAAAAAAAAAAAGCCCAACAAAAACCTGGTGTTTGGCATTATGTAACAAGCCACAGAGCACCTGTGCCTTTGTCCCCTCAGATATCCTAAGATAAATCCCGATATACATTTTCCGTGTGTGTTCTTTTCTCGTCACTTGGTAATGTTATCGCAGACGGACTTGCAGGCCTGCGGGAAGTGAGCTCATGGCGGTGGGACTGAGAAAAGGTCCAGAGACAGACGCAGGCAGGCACATTGAAGGCAGAAAAAAAAAATAAAAATGCAGAAATTAACACAAAACCCAGCTATGTTGCCATGGAGATCTGGACGGCTGGTTTACAAAGTCTAACAATTTAACAGACCATCAGAATGCAGTGAAAGACTTTTTCTCTGGGAGTTTCCATCTTTATGGGGCGGAGTTTTTTTTTTTTTTAATGTCTGGGCCTATATTTTTTATTTCAACATGACAGCATGGGGCTTGTCCCAGATAAACTGTCACATATGTTCACGCTCATGTGTGTGACAACCCTTTTTATTGCTTCATGAGTCTTGGAATGACTTTGATGCAAAAAATAAATAAATAAAAAACAAATCCCACATCTGCCCCTCCCTGTCTGACATTACCGAACAAGTAACGCTGTAATGTTAAATCTCACTTCACTGCCCCCTGAAACACAACAAATTAAGCCCTCAGCTTGCAAATGTGGTTCCGTTTAAAATACTTGAAGAGGAAAAAAAAAAAGATTAACATAATGGTAAAATCATGCTTTTGCAGTGGCCTCAGCTTTGGCTGCCCGTTGGCGATCGCCGGCCTGAAGAGGCTGGTCGGCTCCACCGATGAACCTCCGGGCAGCTCGCAGCCTCCAACCAATTCACAATAAAGCCTCAGACTGATCGATTTCCACACACATGCTGATGTGTTTACGTGGCCGAATCAGCTCTTGATTTGCTGACGTTCTGGCTCCAGTCTTCGTACTTTCCCTGCACTGTTTTTGTCCGGCGTTCAGGAAAAGGAATGTCACCAAATCCACCTGGCTCACGAGACGCTTTGTGTACTGCTGAATAACAAGTGACTTCTCTTTCAGGCAGATATTTGTGCAGGGATTCACGTTTCACTCAAACACAGGGACACTTTTCATAGTCTTGGTGGATCAACTTGCTTTTTTTTTTTTCCATTTTAGTTTAATCTTCATAAGTTGGTACTGAAAACAAAGATGAACCAAAAGTGTTTGGAAAAGGTCAAATTCCTCCAGGTAGACCCTGTTTAGATAATTTAGCACACATTTATCGAGAATTATATATAAAAAAAAAAGTCAGTTGAGGGCAAAACTGATTACTTTATCACAACTGACATCTTTAGAGTTAAGTGCATGATAGACTGACGTCATAAAATACATTCAGTGAAAACGCGTGAGTAACTGAGATGACATTGTCGGACTACATATAAAGATTTAACATCCATCAAAAGCAAGTTACTTCATTAAGTTGAATAAATCAAATCAAATATGATAATGAAGTTCAGAAATGTGCACGTGAATCAGGTGAGTGAGAGCAGAGAGATTTAACTCCAGCGGAACACAGAGGTCCACCACTGCGAGTTATACTTCGTAATGACAAGTTTCACAGTAGCTACTGACAAAAATATCTTACCGACGACGGACTGAAGAGAGAGAAGTTCTCGGAGTCAAATTCTGAGGAGCGAAGTGGAGGACTCCATCGTGCTGCTGCACGACTGCAACGTGTTTACAAACAGAGAGCGGGACGGTTGTATGGATCAATGCCTCTGTTCTATTGAAGAACCTCGAAAGGCCAAGGACACAATATGTCTTGCCTGTAAAGTAAAACTCAGAAACACAGATGTTTGATGAGAGTTGTGTTGGACCACATTAAACCATAAAAACGTATAGTTTTCTTCATTCATTCTTTCCGAATTTTTTTCGTTCAGAAGATCAAAAATAAGTTGACATTGTGCCGTTAGATAAAACAGATATGAATCTCTTCAATATCCAAGTTTTCCTTTTGCAAAAAAAAACAAACATAGGATCTGGAAAAGAACCCAAAAGCATTCACTTTAAGGTTTCTAGAAATGACGAAGGCTTTTACTTCGAGAACCATTTAATATTTGCTTGTATCAAGTAGTAACAGATAACAAATACTACGCATTAATAAAACACTGGGAGCAAAGGCAGTGCAGTTTACAAAACATTTGCTGGTGTATAAAGCAAATTCAGAAATGTTGCTTAAAAAAATCTCTGCATTAAAAATAAATTTAAAAATACAGTATGAAAGCTGACTGTTGTTTGTACCTCTCGATCTTCTGTAAAACCTCATATGACACGATTGAAAAACTATTGAGGGCTTTTAGCACAATTCTTGTCAGTTTGTGGGGAAACAGTTGAAATGGCAGCAGCAAGTATGGAAGGCTTTGGAGCGGAGACGTGTCTGGTATCTTTGGAAATATCAAGACAAAAGGTCGGACTTTGCAGCTGCTCTGTGAGCGACGATTAGAAAAATGTAAATACTGAACATAAAAACAACAACGGGAGCGTTTCTTTGGCTTGAAGCAAAATAACTGGTCATCTAAATGCTGCAATGGTTTGAAAAAAATCTACCAACACATTTAAAATAATAAACCAAACTCGCATTTAAAGGCACAATATGTGATCTAACAACAATACTGATACATGCGATGAAAGCCTGTCTCATGACTTTGACTTCAATATTCCCGTTATATGATGCAATAACTTCAGCAAAAAACACTCAATGAGAACTTTGACATCAAATGGACAGCGAGTGAAATCCTTCGCCGTAGGATTCGTAGGAAACATATTTAAGAAGATTTTTTTTTTTTTTTAAAGTACAAACTGTAAAGTGCTGATATGATGCACTGTTGTGCCCAGGTCATGTGACTGAGGTAGAGCACCGCGTTTTACCAGGTTAAAGAATACTTTTTCACACTGCTGTAATAATATCAAAAGTAAAAACATTCTGATGTTTCTATGTAATACTGCCACTCAGCTACACGGAGAAGCTCCGATTTGGCTTTTTTTATTTATTTATTTTATCATTTAAAAAGAGATGATTAAATAATCAGGGTTTCCCTTGAGAGCATCGTGGCTGAAACGGTGCGGCGGTGAAGGGGTCCTCCAGAGCTCGTCCCCCTATGGTCCAGGCGTGCAGGGGCCCCACAGCCACCGAGCCCACGGCGGCCTGCTGACCGATCCTGGACACGACCCGGTGAACCGCCACCGGCTGCTGCAGCAGAGGCCCGTCTGCACGCAGACCGAAAGGCTGAAGTGCAGCCGGAGGACACGAGACTCCGATTGGGTGCCGCTGTCTGCCGAGGTGGCTCTGCTGCGAGGCAGAATTGGATATGTGAGATTTAGTAGGAGCAGCTTCGGCGGATTCCTGCCTCTTTCCGAACGGCGCCCGGAGGAAGACGTCAGACGGCTCGGTGGGTTTACGAGACGCAGAGGAGGAGGAGCTGCCGAAAGGCATCCTGCTTGGTTTCCCGGGTGCTTTGAAAGGGGCCAGCTGGAAGACGTCGGAGGTCAGGGGGCCGCTCGGAGGCTGGGCTTCCTGTTCGACAGGTAAGAGATGGAGGCCGCTGCCGCACGGAGTTTGTACAGCTTGGTGGTGACTGGCGAATTCGCCTAACGGCAGCGTGCGCTCACTATAGACACATGCAGCGGCCGGTTGCTGCATCTTTGACCCCTGAATGTCCTCACTGAGGTGCACAGGTGCTACAGCCGCTCGCAGTTCTTTACAGTTTAGCTCCCCCTGCAGGTCTGTGTGAGGAGGACAGGGGAGAAAGGTCAGACAGGAGAGAAATCACACTGGTGAGCTTTGATTAGGCGAATTGTGCACTATGCTTTTAATCCTGCCCTTTTAAGGTCAAGTGTCAATGGATAAAATATAAAAAAATACCAAACAATAGCAAACTACAACTATTTTTCCGGTCCTTGAAATGATATATACACTTAAATTGTTCATCAAAATAAAGATTCAATGTTGTAAATTATGAAAACTGTTCTTAAAATACCAGATTTCATTCTGTTCTCTTCCTACCAGTGTTGAAAATGCAAAATTACAATAATTATGAGGATTATAATAACATCTAAACAGAATCAAGTGGAAATCTGTGGAAGAAATTCTGTTACATTATCACGCAAAATCAGCTCCATTTTTCAAGTCATCTACTTACCAACATTTAAAGAAACGTGGCCAAGAGATTTACTGGTAGTGTTTAAGATTTAGTGATCTCTCTCAGACAAACAAATACACAGTCTCTGAAATGGACGGCAATAAGGACGTAGCAGCCAGACACACGGTTATAAAATATATTTTCAAAAAGGTTTGCGATTTGTCTAAACCAACGACACTTTACACTTTTAAACCTATCTGCAACCATACCACTTAACAACTTTGTATGGTTTGAAATTGAAAATGTGTTTTTTTCTAAAAGTACTTCATAATGAATGTCTTTGTATGTATCCGTCTCGAACACCAGTTATTAAGAGTCCAAACATCAGACTGATGATGTAAAGTTGTTAAAGCTTTTAAAACTTGCAGCTAATTGTCTTTAAAAGTTCAATGTGACATAAGCGTGTATTGACTCCCATAGAAGGGATTTTGGGCCACTAGTCCATGGTCTCGGATACGTCAGAGCCTTACAGTGAAGCCAAATGTCTGAATTCTTAATAACACACAGAAGAATGAGCCTTCAGATAAAAGCAACTTTTTCATTCTGAGCTGGAGAGAACATTCCTGTTTTAGTTTGGAGGCTAAAACAACACAGCTTGAGCTCAATGGACTCAGAGCTGCAAACGCAAAGCCTCATCCCTCTTCTACTGCTGCATGACTGACACCTACAGTTCAGTTCGGAGTGTCAGTGTTGTCACTTTGAATGGGCAAATTAACAGCTAGTTATGTTTTAAATCCTGCTGCTCTCCAACATGTTACTTCAGGATTTATTGGGTTGAAAAGTGGTTCAAGATCGCCGTCTGAAATGTAAAGATATCTACACAAATACTGTAAAAATGTGAAATGATTCTGTTTGAATTAATTTGTTAAAAGCTTTCAACCCGTCACCATACAAATTATTCTTTTCCTCACGTTTCTTCCAAACTAAAAATGGTTGCTTGGTGACCATCACTAATAAACAGTGAGATCAGCCATGTTTGGTATTTGTGAGAATCCATGTGTATCCTTAAATCTTATATTTTGAATTGCTTGTCATTTTTGTAAGCTCTCATTGAACTTTATCGGATATAAATGCCATATAAGAGTCGGTCAAAAGTAAAAATGGTATTCTTAATATAGAAATTTTTGTTTTGCAAGTATCTCAATAAATATCTCACAATTAAAACTCCACACATTGACATTCACATTTGTATTTTATTTGCCATCCCTTTTATAATTCTTTAGTTATCTCACAAAAATAGAAGGAGCACACGATATCACAGCTCTGACGCAGGTTTGGGCCATAAATGACAAGGAGGCGTCTCAAAACACTCAATAGTACCAGATAATCAACAGATTTATTTTTTTTGTTTGTTTGTTTTAATTTTTGGCAAAAAACTACAGAGAGAGAGAAAAAAAAACCAGAGGGGCTTCTGTTTCACAACGAGGGCTCGTCTCGCTCGGCTTCACTGATCACAACAGCACATTGGAGGCTACGGGGAGAAAGCTTGGGAGTTGCATAGGTTCAAACAGTAACTGCAAAATGACCGAGGTTTTCCCCCCCAAAAATATTAGAGGATGATTTAAAAAACAAAAAACAAAGAAAACTTCCATTGCACATGCAGTTCCTGCAGAAAACACACTCAAAGCTCTGTTGTTTTGCAAACAGCTTTCTCTCTCACCGGTTTATTTTTGCAGATTTACTTGGATGAGGGAGTGATTAGTGTAGAATAACTTACTGAAAACACTCCGAAAATGTAATAGAATCGGAATTACCATTTATTGCCATTGCACAAACTCCCCGCAGCCGACCACACTCAAGGTGTTTTTACAGGCTGCACCAGCAAACTGTGAAATGACAATAAATGTGACTCTGGGATAGGTAACAGAATTAACATGAAAACACTATATAATGTTAAAAACCCCACCTACCATGAAACTTGTCAACTTTCTGAGAGATATTTAAGCTTATGGCATCTTTCTGTTCGAGAAGGTCAAACCTTGTTTCTCATTTGATCTGATTGAGAATCAAAACTCAGAGAACAAACGTTTTGTGGCTTAAATATACGAGTGCAAGCGAAGCCCAGCAGCCTTTGAGCAACACAGCAGCTACATGTGATGTGCGTCTCAACCTGCGTCTTAATAAACGCAGCATGTGTCATTCCCAATGTTTAAATTATGATCGTTTGAATGTAAATGTTTGGTAAATATAACAAAAATCTCACATTTTGTTAAATTTCCATGTTTAAACGTGTAATAATGAAATAAATTTAATAAAAGCAGTGAAGGTACGCCTTCCCACAGGAAGTAAAATACCGTTGTTTGATCCTACAGAAACTTTAGCAGATCCTTTCTAACCATAAACGGCCGCCTGATGGTCAGCAGCAGCGGTGCTGTGTTGTTGCCGTAAGCAGAACCTATCCACGCGTCACAGAGCCCCTCACACGTCACGCCTCGGACGACATCTGTGGTCCAGTAAACTGGTATATGGAGCGCACACTTCTCGGAGACGGTGAGACAGGGGAGCAGAAAGCCAATGCTGTACGTCTCCAGCTCTCGGACAGAGAGCGACGGACTGCAGCTCTGACTACCTGAGAGAAATTTTGCAGGGGGCGGGGCCTGTGCTTTCGGAGGAGATTCTAACGACGGCGCGACCCGTCGTCACGTCGGCAGCAAACAACAACACAAGTAGGCTACTGGAAAAAACACACCCAACGATTCAGACTCCACGCACACGCACTCACACGTACTTATCATAACATAGTGCACCGACACACGTGAACAGAACAGTCAACGACACTGCCATGCTTCTTGATATGGATTCTGTGACCACCAAAGCAAAAACAAAAAGCCTTGAAAAGCACAAGTTGTTTGTTTTTTTTTGTTGTTTTTTTAAATGAAACGGGACCAAAAAACTAAAAAGACACCCAACTCCCACTTTCTGGAAAAAATTCTTGAATAAAAATATAATCCTTCGTCAGTCCATGTAAACAAACATAACACAGGCTCACTTTCGTTTCACAAAAGGTGGAATGAGACACGGGATTCAGCCGAATCTTCCAGGTTTAAACAAAGACTAGGGTCATCGTCTATACATTTGAATTTACCCACAATTATCAAGTAGATAGAACAAAGAAAAGAAACGCTCTGAACACACAATTCCACAAAGAGGAATGAAATATTTATATAGAATATTCTCAATATTATCGAATGGTTATGGTGTTAAGAATCATAGATAGATTTTATTATAGACTAATATTTATTACTTACATTCATTCTCTAACACTCTATTCATATTAACATGTATTAACAGGAAAACAATGTCATATATATACTGTATATATATATGAGAGAGATTTCACAAGTAAAGCAATATGTTTTCCACAAGTAAAGCTCGATGACAGTGACTTTATATATACGGTCCGAATAAAAGCCTGCGGCAGCTTTGCAGATATCTATTTACATAAATTAGTGACAGGAATGTAGAAGGGATTGTACAATGTGGAATGAAAGTGCTGATATTAGAAATAAAAAGGTGCGAGTGTGTGGAAAATGATTTTGAGTGCCAAGAAATGACCTGAAAAGCCATGAGTGGTCTGGTCTATTTATAATTGCTACTATAGTTCTACCGTTTCCTATCGCTGTTCATTGCTCAAATTATTTTCTTGTTTTCATGCATTTCTATTGATATTCACACAGTTAAATGACTCGGATTTGTTATTCATACCCTACTTTAGCTATTGCTTTGCTCGAGGCGAAAACACCCCCAAAAAAAGTCACCTTAAATTAAAAGCAAATGAGAAACGCTCCTGGTGATCGACCACACGCAGTGCAGATTTAAGATACGTTTAGCAGATCCACTCCGAGAAACCCCTATGTTTATTTTATGGCACTTGACCGTTGTGTGTTTATGGCTGATCGATTTCCAGATTGTAACTTTATTCTTTCACTCTAATCTAAAGCAGCTTTAAATGGTCTTTTTGTTTGATTTTAATCCCGCCGCCCCGACAGAGGGAAATATTTATGCAACTGTGCAAATGAGGCTACATGATGAAGTTTCAAAGACGTTTGGCTTTTGTAGAAATAAACCTCATTTGAACAAAATGGTCATTTCATTTTCCTCTCTTATTTTCTTTTTTTTTTTGTTTTCATCAAAATGTGCAAATAAATCTGGGAAGGAAAATTTGAAAAGGCAAACGACAACAAATTCACTTGTGCACGATAATAACTACGACCACTTAGAGCTATGCCTATTGTACATTACAACGATGAGCTTCTATTGTTTGCTAGTAGACGTAATGTCGTACTGTTGAAAGAAAGTGGAGAGCTAGTCTATATCCTGACGTCAAAGTTATTCTTCAGAATGAGCGCTGATGAGCCTCTTTTACGACGTGATCGTGACATAAAGCATGGCGACCACGACAAGGAGAAAAGATGAGTGTGAGGGGGAGATGAGAATCGAAAAGAAGCCAGATAATGCACGAGATGAGATGGAAAGGGCAGAAGATGAAGAAGCACTGAAAGGTGGAGGACACCTCTACTGGAGGAACTACAATGAAGATGGCAGCCAAGGGTTGCAAGAAGCTAAGCTCGGACAACATTGTTGATTGTTGTTAGGCTTTGCCAGTCTCTACTCCAGTGTTACAGCTTCTATGGGGAGAGGGGTGGGCCGCCTACAAGTCGATGAGCTGGTCCACCAGCATCAGGGAGCGGGCCAAGCTGGGCAGGCTGGATTCAGAGCCACCACTGTTACTGCGCGAGTGGCCTCCTGAAACTGGCCGGAGACAGGACGAAGGTACAAGGGGAGGGAGGGGAGGGGAAAGCAAAACGAATACAGGCAAAGAGGAGGGAGGAGCAGCAGAAGGGAGAGAGTCACAATAAGCAAACAAGGAAGTCAAAGAGGGGGAGAGAGGTCGAGGAGGAGAGAGAGAAAAGAGAAAGAGAGGGCAGAATTTACCCATTTACCTCTACAGGTTTAAAAATACTCTTTAAGTTAAGACTCTCAAGAGTGTAAAACAGTGTAAGTGAGGGATTGCTATGTTACTAAAAAATGGTTTCAATGTCTGGATGTGCCTATGATCCTAAACGCCATCTTCACCCACCTCTGTTTTCTTGAGGAGACCGTAAAGACCCACCTTGGGAATTCTTTCGGCCAGTGACGGGAATAGGATCAAACTCATCCTCGGTGCCTTCCTCTGTACCTGCTTGTTGGGACTCAAAGTCTGAGATCAGGAGGGACGAATCTGCAGAGAAAGACGTTGATATTTAACAGTGCATCGTCAAAATCATACAAGGTTCTGCTAAACAAGAATCGGTGAGGACGCGAGCGATGAGTTTTCCCTCCCTCACTGTAATGAAGCCGCTCATAAAACCACTGCAGAAACACATCTGCTGCTCTCCACCACTACAAAGCCCGATTGATAGGATATTATGTGGAAAGATTGGCGGTAATTATTTTGATGCAGCTGCCACATACAGTCAGGCTGTGATTTGGAGTTGGCGCCGTCAACTCCAGTCAAGCTGCTTCAGCAGCCAAGGCTCGACGTCTCAACCGCAGCTGTGTGGCTCCCAGTCAGAGAGTCACAACACCATTTGACAGATATTTCACAGAAATACAAGTGTACAGAGAAAGCATGATGATTTATAAGAAGTTGCTAAGTTTGAGTTTTGCATTGACTCATATTTAAATGTCATACCTTGCTGAAGCTGTTAAGACAATCAGAGGTTGCAGAGGCTTAAGGAGAAAAGAACTAAACCACACAGTGGATGATGAAGAGTGGAAGGATGTCTGGAGACGTGCCTAATAGAGATCAGTCTGCAATATTGCCCGAGTAATACAATTATGAATTCTACACGGAATGTACATATCCCCCAACCACAGATAATCACTTCAATGCTTCTTTCAACCCGGTGCCTTAATGCAAGATAGAAATTGGTACCTTCACTCATTTTGTTTTGGTCATGTCGGAAACCGTAAATGTATTGGTCTAATGTGTTATCGAAAAAACATTTGGCTTACAACTGGAGATGGACTCTCTGTCTCTGACATTGGGCCTCCCAAGCTGACGTGCAACATCAAAACATACTAAAAGGCTGTTTTATATTCTTACTTTTTCTCTTATTTTGCAAGGAAGAATATTTTATTGCAGTGGATCAACGAAAGAGTACCATCAGTTGAAGGCAAAAATTGGTGTTTGATCAGGTGCCATTAGAGTATCTTACGTGTATATCACTTTTACAAACTGACTGATTCTATAAAGCTTGGGAGCCCTAATTTGAACTATGTAGAACCTGGAGTTTCTAATAGCATGTTGCAGGGATTTTCTTGACTGCTCATTGCTTATTATTGACATGGATATGAGCTGCTGTTCCGGTTTTTGATTTTCTTTGTTTTGTTCGATCCGTTTTTTTGTATGTTATTTTAGTGACTATATTATGTGTCCATCCTTTACTGGTAAAAGTGAAAAAAAAGTATAAGAATATTGTTAAAAAAAAAAATAAAAATTGTCATGAGCAGAATTTGTATGATTCTGATGTCTAAAATGGCTAAAAGCTGAGTTGTTGTTGAACAAGGTTATGACGAATGAAAAAAAAAAAACAACCTCTCCTTGATGATTTTGCAACATAAGCTGTATAAGTGTATAAACTCACGGACCTAATTCAACTTGGATACAAGTACATCTGTACTCCACTTATTCTTTAAATCACATTTTTCAATGGGTGATTTCTCTTATATGGCAGTTTACTGTGTGGAGTTGGAGGGTGCAGCTGTAGTTTGGTGTTGGACTGAGTGGACATGATGTATCATTGCATTGTAACGGTGTACTTTGTCTTGTGATACGATTATGCGAAGTTAGATGGTACCTTTCGAGGAAATATCGTTTTAATGAATTCAACCTCAAAACCTACCCCTAACCGTCCACCTGAAACCTGAACACTTTAGAAGACATATGTTTGATACTCCACTCCAAAGCTAACATTCAGCTTCCCAAACACAGACAAAGTCAGATGTCAGCAGACAAAAAAAAGGTCATTTCTTGGATTTCCCCATAAACCTTCATTGTGCTGCACTCTGTGTCAAATATTCATCTCGAAGGCAAATGTTCTATCAAGGAATTCAAAGAAGCCAGGTTGATCTTACACGTCTGAGCTTCTTAATGTTGCTTTAAATCCGTGCCTCCCAGTGTGTGGGAAGTGATTTCCTTCTGCCAGATTGTTACAACTCACCCGCTTTAAGCTGCGTGGAGTCTCCAGACAACAGACTGAGATCATCCAGAGCAGAGGCAGCGGAGGTGGGAGCGGAGGAGACGGAAGAGGTGGCACTGCCTGCTGCCGGAGGAGCAGAGATCAGGGAGCAGCCCAGGAGAGACTCGTCTGCAGTCAGAGGATCTGGTGGACAAAAAAAGACAATGACAAGTTTTGTTATGGTTTAATGATAAAATGCAAAAAAAAAATCAAGAAATAAAACAAAACGCGATCAACATTCCTTGTGTTTCCCACAAAAAAAATAACATCTAGCTAAAAAACAAAAAACAAAATGTGTGACGTCTTTGTGTTGAACACAAAACATGGTGCTCTGTTGGCAAAGACCTAAAATAATGGCAATTCTAAAAAAAAAAAAAAAAGTTGGAACACTAAAAACAGAATGAATGATTTAAAACGCTCGAGACATTTAACCATTCTTCGAAAAAAAGAAAGCGCTCAGTCTGAATTTGATGGTAGTGACTCGTCTCAAAACAGGGTCAACAAAAGCCTGGGAAGGTAACTGCCACGCAACAAAAACAACTAATGAGACAATTGTCAACAGGTTGGTTACATAACTGAGTATAAAAGGAGCCGTTAAGAGAGGTACAACCTTACAGATGTCAAGATGATTCACCAGTCAGTGACAAGCTTCACCAAAACATTGTGGAAGAATTTGAGGTCAGGTTTACACGTATCCGGGTTTTTACAAAAACAGATATTCTCTACTCATTTAAAAAAAAAATCTTCATTGACACAGATATATACACACATATACACCTGGTCCAGAGCTACTGTGAGCATGCCAAACCTGTAGGGGGCAGTGTAACGAGAAGCGATACAAGCAATAAAATATACATACAACTACAAAGTTCAAATTAAAACCAGAGACTTGTATGAAAATCCTTCGGTTTTACTTGTTTAACTTGTTCATGAATACATTTTTTTCATTTATGAAACACAGACACACACATGCACACACCTTTTGCAGACTCTTCCATGGACCCACCAAACGGATCAGACAACGACAGGAGGTCAGGAAGCATGAGCGAAGACGTATCTGGAGATTTGAGTCCTTCAATCAACTTTTCTAAACACAAAAAAAGGAATGGGAGAATATTAAAGGAGACGTGAGCCAAGTACAAAACCTGCAGCAGTTGTAGAAAAAGAACAATAAGTAAGGACCACATAAATATAAACGCGTTTATATTTAAGTAAGGACCACATAAATATAAACGCGTTTATAACACTGAGCCATGGACAGAGATATTTACCCGGTGTATCCGAGAGCTCTAGAGTGCGGAACGGATCTGGGACCACAAGCAGCAACGCTCCTGAATCCACATCAACAATGGCTGACGGTCTTTCACCTGGTAATGAAAGCAACAAAACACAGGGGAAATGTATATTGCATGAGAAGAAACAGCAGTTGATGCAGTAATACTTTCAACATGTGCAAGGGCCAATAAGCGTCCTTTGAAATGTCTTGACTTCTATCAGCAGGAATGAGTTCAATATATTTCTATAGGTCTTTACGATGCCATCAGCTAAATTCAACTTGATTGGTCCAGAGCGAATCAAAAGAATGGAAACGGACAGGAACATTTACAAGGTGGAGACAAATACACATTGTCCTGATCGTCATTCCTTTTTTCATCTTGATGGAAAATTCTACCACAATATCTTTAAAGGACTCTGATAACTCAGGATTAATTTTTTTTCCAACGACATATTAATAACGGCTCCTACATTTAATTCTTTTTATACACAGGTATAACATTAAGTACAAGCAGATGATCTACACAAATAATTCCAATCCACTCAAATCAGGTTGTAATTCCCATTTAGCCAGCTCCACTGGTTCCTATTACTCCGTTCTAACCTGAAAAGATTGTATTGACCATTGCAATAAACACTATATGGCAACATCTTAAACTGTTGGTTCTTGTTAAAATAAACACAAAGAATCTGACAACATTGGAAATGTACTCTATCCACACTGCTGGATTTTTAATTGATACATTTTTTATCCAAATTGATCAAACCCTTTATTTTATTCATGTAATGCACATTGACAGCCTTTGTTTTCAGAAGCCATTCAAAGCAATCAGAATAATGGGTCAGCTACTTGAGTGGTTTGTCTCGTTGACTTCTTCAAACTAAAATGCACCATGTAGCATCAGCTTGGCAGTCGGGAATTAAACTGAAGGGAAACTTATTCATTCCAATACCTTTAAAACAGGATAAAATATCATTATCTCATTCAACAAGATTTCCATTATACTTCAGATCTGCTTGTTTAAGCAGTTATTGATTGGTCCTGTTGTATGCAAGGTTTTTGCAATGATGAGTCACAAAAAGGTTAGAAAAATCAAATATAACAGAAAATCAAAATACCAGTTTCTGCTGGAGTATCCTCCACAGTGGACGCCTGTAAACCTGGTATCAACTCCTCAGAGGATGCTGTCTCGGTATCTGAAGGTAGTTCTATCCAAAAGAAAATCCTTGTCAGTTACAGTCGCAGTCAGAGTGAAAAGCAGAGTACTTCCTGGAAAAGTGGCCAGTACATCACTCTTTATATTCACACAAGTTTGTTACCATTGGCCTTGCTCTCG
Organism: Lipophrys pholis; assembly: GCF_963383615.2. Taxonomy (NCBI): domain Eukaryota; kingdom Metazoa; phylum Chordata; class Actinopteri; order Blenniiformes; family Blenniidae; genus Lipophrys; species Lipophrys pholis. The sequence continues at coordinate 20,673,416 of NC_137641.1, forward strand.
TTAGTTTTGAATTCCCCCGCACTGAAGTTGTCATCGTCGAATGGGTTCCATACAGGTGGGGTCTGTGTGTTGGTGGCACCAGCAGAGGCAGGACCAACAGAAGCAGCTTTACTTTGGTCCTGTGCAGCGTCATCGAGCTGAACAGGTTGGATAGTGCTAGGCTGAGATGTAAGTGATCTGCAAGTTTTAAAAAAAAAAAAAAAGAAACGAAAAGAAAACATTGAAACCAAAAAGTAGAAGTAATTTAATAATTCTTTAGCTTTATCCAAGATTTCACTTACTGACTAAGAAGAGCATCTCCGTTGGCTCCTTGCTGCTGCAAGGAGTCACTCACTGTATTGGTGGGCGCTCCACTGACTGCAGAGTCACTCGGAGTGCGTTGATGGCCTCGTTCTTCAGTTGTCTTTGGAGTCACAGGTGGAGTCTAAGGAAAAAGAGACACAGGATAACAATGAAGCTAAGACATTGCAGAGGTGTTGTGAAGAATCAGATGACACTATAGACTTTCACCACATTTTAATGTCTTTGGTCAAAAGGACGTAAAGTAAAATTGTCAGCTCTACAGTGCTGGTGATGTTTTCGACTTTGTTGTGAAGTTGAGCGGTTCACAGCAGGCCACTCACTGTCTCGGCTGATTTTTGGCAGATGTCAGTTGATGCAGTCTGAGCCTGGACAGCTGATGCTTGCTGCTGAGATGCTGCTTGCTGACTGGCGGCTGGTTGGTTAGACGAAGGTTGAGCCTCGGGCTGCTGAGCCACACTAGGTTGCTTGCGACGAGCCGGGCGCTGTGGCGGAGCCGGGCTGGACGGTGCTTGTGCTGCCTGCTGTGAGGTGGAGCTGACTGTGTTGGGAGGTGGAGCCTGCTGCGGAACTGTTGGCTGTGCTGGAGGCTGGGCATCAGGCTTGGCCAGAACAGACACTGCCGCTGCTGCTATAGGGGCCGTTTCTACTCCTGTGGCCACGGCTGGCTGAAGAGGCTGCAACACAGACACATTTAACAGAGGCAGACGTCACAAAAAAAACATTGCGATAGGCAAAATCTACAGTTTTTCAAATCAAAAGTGTCCAAACCCTGAAAATAGCTAACATTAAAAAAAAAAACCTGTGTGACTAATGGACAGATGTTAGTAATTTAATGAAAAATAGGTTGTTCTTATGACAATCTATTATGAAATGAATCCACTTATTATTCCACCATATGTATATCTACTCTTTTTAATGTGCTTGTAGCACGTTGAGATTTTTTAATGAAAATTCCATTAGAAATTAAATGTATTATTATTATTAATCAAACAGCCAGAACCAAAATATGCTTCTATGCGTCTTTTTCCATTTCAGTGTCAGGGTATTTGCTGCATGTACCTGCTTCGGCGGAGCCGCAGGTTGAATTGAATTGTTTTGCGCCTGGATGAGTGGCAGCGCTGAAGCCTGTGCCTTCTGCGACTGGAGCGCTGCAGCTGGCTGAGAGAGGTCCAAACCGACTCCTGTGGGATGTTAAAAGGAGCTCAGTCAACACATTACTCAACTGCTACAGCATTTATTAAGAATAAGTGAATAGATGCAAGACAGTTTAAATGTGAAGTAAAATAATTCTATTTTCATTAAAAATAACAACAATGCTCATCAAAATGTAAACAAGAGAATCATATGTCATAAATGCCCATGCAAGCATCATGAAGCAGGGTTGCAGAGAGGGAGAGGGATAATCATGATATAGTCACTTTGGGGCTGTGGTTAGATGGCTTTAATTTACATGAGCCCGAACCTGCACACTTAATCTGTCCCTGTTGAGAATTGCTGTATTCAACATGTGCACAGCGGATTAGAGGGACTCTCGTATTTATGCACACTCATTCAAAAGATTGGCTTTTTTTTTTTCTCTCTCTCTCTCTCTCTCTCTGATGGATGGGAAAGTAAGGACGCAGTGCTGTACATACCCACAGGCTGAGCTGCACCACCAGAGAGATTAGCCCGCTTGCGAGGGGTGAGAGCAGCAGGCTGGATGGGTAGGATGCCAGCAGCCGGCTGGGTATGCACCGCTTTGGGCCTTTGACGAGGGGTGATGGAGGTTTCAGTGGTGGGAATTGGATCTGTCAGCCTGGAAACAAAAAGGAGGATGTTGGCCTTCTTGTTAATCATGGCACACAGGGATAAGATCATTTTTTAATGAGTATCAGCACACGGGCGGCTCTTAATTACTTCCACAAAAAGTAGTGTTACGACAGCTTTAATGGCGATACAGTGTAAGCAGGTCATGCTTGCCTGGACTTTGCCTGGCTTTTCTTTGCCGCTGCAGCCTCGCTTGCTTTGACGGGCTCAGGAAGTTTGGAGGGAATAGGAGAATTCTGTTTCGTAAAGAGAAAGACATTTACTTAACAAAGAATATAACACATACAGACACATGAATGGTGTATAAACAAAAAAATTCCAACATGAATGCACAGTTCCAAAAAATAAAACCCAAATAAGCGACAAACATCTCATTGTGCATGAAAAGTGTTTTCAATGGTTTGCAACGGCACTGTGCAACATTTTCCTCCCACAGCATGTTAACAAACATGTCTCCATGAAGGTCAGAAAGAAAATCCACATCAGTTCCCAGTGAGTATGGGAAGAAAATAAATTACTGATAAGAGAAAATAAAGCAAATTTTATCTGGCTCTGGTGCTGAGAGAGACTGACCTTCACATTCTGAACAGGGCAGGTCCGCTGAGCGAGTTTAAAAGCAAAGTGGGACACCTGGTAGATATCTGGTCTTTTGTCTGGGTCTGGTTCCAGCATGTACCCTGGAAACAAGAGACAAACAAAATGTTACTTGGGAAAACAAAACAGGAGAACAGGTTACTGGGTACAATTGTTTTCGATGCTGTTATTAGAATGATGTTGAAGAGGGACTAACGAATGAGGCAGTGAAGATCGTAAGAGTAACGGGAATTATCTGGAATGGTGAAGCTGCCATCACAGATGGCCACCTGGCTTTCACCAAAGGGCAAAGTGAAGAAGCACAACTTGTACAGCAAACAACCCAGAGCCTGCAGAAAACAAACACATGCACACCCCATCACACACACGAGAGGATTAATCAAGTCAGGAAAGCCCTTCTCCCATCTAAACACCTCGGCAAACATTAAACAAGTGTGGATTAACATCACAGCTAATTATTAAACCTACAGCTATTTTCTTAAATTTGCTAACTGATACCTAAATTTGATTACTGATGGTCCAAGATGACAAGCGCGTTTCACTGATACTGATCCCATGAAAGGATTTAAGCCTAATAAAATATATGCTGCTTGTTCTACCCACAGTGCTGCATCATTTATATCACAAACATCTGTCAACTAAACTCACCCAGACATCTGCCTTTGTGGTGATAATCTTGTTATTATAGAGGTTCACCATTTCAGGAGCACGATATGATAAAGTAGTGTACCTGAAAGAAAGCAGTCAGGACAGAAAAAAACTACATCAGTAAAGAAAGCTGCATGTTTCTAATAACTAAAATAATCTTCACAGTATGTCATGTTTCTAAATATAGAAGCTGTTTTTAAATACTGCAAATTAAACACTGCATCAAGCAAAATACAGATCATTTTCAGGCCTGTAGCCTGCAGCTCAGGAGGAGGTGAAAGTAAGAAATCAGGGAAATTCAATATTGGGAAAAAAAACAAACAACAGACCTGCTAACGATGGAAAATACTGCAGACAGTTTCTGTGCCACACTTGCTAAAAGGAGCTCGAATGAATGAAAGAAGCCGATGAAAAAATTCACACACTTTTTAATCTCTTCCTCCACAGCAGCTACTCCTTCAGTCTGTGGGCTCTGGAACTTGTTAGTGGCGCTGCCAAAGTCACACAGCACATAATGACCCTTGTCATGCAGGAGGATGTTCTCCACCTGAAGATACACAAGATATACAAGAGATGATGCACAAATAGACATACAGCGCTGCCTCGAGTGAGGGCACAAAGGATTTCCGTGTGGGGGTGAAATGGCAGAAATTGACCGGCTCTGCTGTTTCACACGGATAAATCTCATTTGTAAAATGTACACTTCAGATAATATCCATCACAAAAATTCAATAAATAAAAAGTAATTCAAGGAGCTACGCTGTGTAGTTCCCAATATATAGTTTTAAACTAAATCTAAAAACATGTCCCATACACTGTAGCCCAGTTTACAAATGTATCAGAACTACTGAACTACAAAATGAACACAGTGACAATACCTTTACTAGTTCATTTGACACCGACACTGTAAAACATATCATAGGATGGTGGTCTAAAGTACATGGTGTCAACTACAGTGTAATCTTCTGCAACACATAGTACAAAGTAGTGCCTAAAGGCCAATCACAATGAAATTTGAAAATATATGAGCGCAACATCTGCTCTTCATTGTGTGAGAGACTGATCTTTAAAGCCCTCAGACTTTGTACTCAAAAGGTTAACGCTCTATTGACTGACTGGATTTATTGTGATTTTTTTTTTTTATCATCCGTAAAGTTAGCAATTGACATTTGAAGCGGGTACTGCAGAACTTTAACCTATGAAACCTGATAGGAATGTAAGGATAAAAACATGATAGGAGAACATTGAAAAAGGCGCCACTTTATGGAAATTGCATCTGACCTGGTGTGGTCCACAGCCAGCCGAGAGTTTGACCAAGTTCAAACCAATTCAGAGTGTTGGCAAACTTGACGTGTGAAGGATAGTTAAATAAAATGGAGGATTTGTGCAGTCTTAAAAGCAGAAGAAAAAAAATGTCACCTTAAGGTCTCTGTGGATGATAGGCGTCTTGCGTTGGTGCAAGCGAGAAACTGCATCAGAGGTGTCACAGAAGATCTGCAGAACCTCAGACTCAGTGAAACCAGTCTGCAGCCTCTGGTTCATCAGATTGACCACCTGCCCTCCTGCACAATGACACCCAAATACACACAAAGAAAAATACACAAAAAAATATTCACGGGGATTTAGATTTGTTTCTTGATTTTAATTATTACCAAATTAAATGAGAGTAAACTGACATGTTGCTCGCAGCACTCACCCTTGCAATAGTCCATAAGTATAAGAACCTCCCATACATCCCTCGATCCCATAGCAGTGATACTGGAGTCCAGATACCCCACAATATTCTTGTGACCAACAAGGTCTTTCTGCAGGAACACACAGTAAGCAGCATTAATACACAGTTTCGAAAAGACAAAAACAGAAAGCATCTGCACAGTTTTCATACAAACTGGTGAAATGACAAAATGACGTGAAACATGATCTGTGGAATTGAAGAATTAGTCCCATATTTCTGTTTAAAAAACACTAACTCAGCTGAGTGTGGGTAGTGTTCAGAGTTGCATTGTGAGGCCGTCCCTTACAGAGGGAGCTGCAAACAGATGAAATCGGGAATCTATTAAGTGATGAAAAAATCTAAAGTATTGCAGCTGAGGTACTGTATGCGGGTGTGTGAGGAGAAAGTGACTATGAATTACAAAGAAAAGAAGATTTGAAGTAAGGAAAACATTTGGTATTGGGGGAAAAAAGAACAACTTTGGCACTGAACATGAGACAATGACTTGTCATAATTGTGCTGACTGTTTTTTTTAATAATGAAACCTTTTGTCATTTGAGCATCTATCGTTTCCTTCTTTCCGAGTGTTTCCTCAGAGAGAAAAAAAAAGTGAGTCGGATGTAAAGACTCAAACTTTCCAATACTAGAGAATTGTCACATTTTGTGATAGTACACCATGGCACTCTTGTTCATCTAATAAACAAATCCTCTTTGTATTCATGGCAAATACAGAGTGAGGAAAGCATTTTTATTCCTAGCATGTGATGTTTATTTATGATAAATCTGAAACAGCAATGTTAAGATTGTGCTTGTTTCACATCAGCAAACTCTGTAGTTATCTCAAATTGCTCATTGAAGAAAAGCCACTTCAGTTTTAATACATTTCCCAAATATATATACAATGACTGCCGCAGTCAGGTCCCGTCAATAACAAAATCTTCAATTCAGAAATGCATAATAATTCAAACCAGATCATACAAGACAATTATCCATAACAAGAGATATGAAAGATCAATCCAAACAACAGCAGGATGTCTATGTGTGTTAGCCATGTTCGATGGGATACGGTATCCTGCACATGTGGATTTCTGTGAAAACACTTTTTTTTTTTGTCGTTGTCACATGTTTTCCCCAGCATACAAACCCACACAGGATCCAAATGAGAACGAGCAGAGAAGCGTTTAATCCAAGCGACTCACCATTATCTGAATTTCACATTTGCACACCTGCAGATCATGCTCATTGTTGACATACATCCGCTTCAGGGCACAGCGCACCCCTTGATTTGTTTTCACGAGGAACACAATAGCAAAGCCACCTGCAGAATTGACAGGAAACAACAGGTCAAATGAATCCGGCACTCAGACGTGCAGATGCGATACATGTATCGTTCGTGACATTAACAGTTGGAAACAAGCACATGCTGACATACTATAAAGATTGTCACAACATTTACCATACCGAGAGTTAATGCAGATTAAATTGTAGGGGAACATCGAGTGACATAACATTTTTTTGCAAGATTGACTCGTCTATCAAGACTTTGGATATTCCACTTTCATGCTTGACTATGACGCCTCAACACTTCAGCAAACTGTCATGGTTTCTGTCCATGCCTGCTTGTATTAAAAAGGACAATCAAGACCAAATGGTTCAGCCTTATCTATTAGTCATGTCATTGCTGCAGGGTTTCACAGTGTAGAGGCCTACATTGAGGCCTTACCATCTGGTACAGCTCAGACCACAAATTCACTTTGCTTAGTTCAGCTGTGGCAGAGTCATCAATTCCATGCAGACACTGCAGCTTCTACTGCATCCCCAACTTGACATGTGGCATTGCACGGCAGTGTGGGCACTATAAATCTAAAAAAAATAAATCCTTTGAACACAGGCGCAGGTGGAGGAGTCGCATTTTTCTGATGCAGATATTGGAGTAAATTTAGACATCGTGATCAGCTCTATCATACTGATGTTCTACATTATTTATGGGCTGGCCACTCACTTTGAAATTGTTGACTGTCTAGCAGCCTTGTCACAGCAGATTAAATGCCATAAATGCCACAGTCTTTGATTCGGAAAGAATACAAGATGGAGGGAAACTAATCTTTGATTAACTGTCCATGGATCACAACAATGTCTGATTCAAAAACAATCGGTACAAATTGATTATTATTGCCAGCATCAATCACAATTCGTTTTAGGGATTGAATACACATCTAATGTTCAGAACTGATGTTTTACTTGATACTTAACACCAGAAACAGAGAATCTGCATTCTCAGGTTTAAATTGATCGATAAAATGACTTGCTCTGCACCATCAGTAATTTTATCTGGATATTTCAGTCCCACAACTTCCCCACGACTTGTTCTACTGAAAACCCTGGATACAGTACACTGAAATCGTTTCAGGCAGAAAGTGGCGATGCCTTGTGCCAGGTGCATTTCTGTTTCTTTGAATCACACTTCTGACTGAGAAGAAACCATAACATTGTTCATGAGAATAGGCCTCTGTATCCACATTACACAGAGACAAGGCTCCATCATGGCAGCAGGGATGATATAAGGTTACACCTCTGGTCTGTCATGTGACTCGCGTATTTGGCTTGTAGGACGATTATTATACTCCCAATCCAGTAAAAAGCAAAAAAAAAAAAAAAAAAAAAAAAAGGGAGGACAACAACACAAAAACACACACACAAAACGGCATCATGTGGTGTGTGCAGCCCCCTTCTCACCTTCAGCAATGATCTCCTCCACGGTGACTTGGTGCCGCCCGACAGTGAAGGCTCGTCCAATGAAATTTCCTCCAGCATGACTGGACCCGGAGCTGCTGCCTCCTCCTCCAGAACCAGGCCCGGAGCTGACCAACTCCCGACGGGAATCAAAGAACTTCCTCATGTTGTCCGAATGACAGCAGCGGTATTTCAGTGGCTTCAGTCAGTGACACCACACACACACTCACACACACACACTCAGATGCGCTGACTTGATAACGCAGCTGAAATTGTAAACGTAACGAGTCTATTTGGAGCCTCCAAACATGCAGTGATGCCTTTGTCACTTGTGATGATGTTGAGAGAACTCGGAGTTTTAGTGTTCGCCAACACAAGCCAGTCGGTGACAGACAAGAGCGGCTGCGGCGACTCGCTGTTATGTAAGTGACTTACACGACCCAGGGAGGCTAAAGCATCTCTGGAGAAAGTAATTCTTTAGCTATCCATCTAGCTGTCCATGGGCGGCTGCTGATAACGACAACATTAGGTCACTCTCCATCTCTCGCAGCCAGAGCCGAGCTAGCTCAGTGCTAGCTACTTACGCGCTATGACATTTCGTGTACGTTAAGGTTATCCAGGTTATCCTCTGAAGATAACGTCTTCGGCGGCGATGTATCCGACGTGCGACTCGTGCAGTAGCGCTGCCAAGAGATATCTTTCCATCCTCAGTGGAGAGAAGCCACGGTTCGCTGCCTCATAGCTAGCTGCCCGTCTCGCTATTTCATTGCTCTCATTTGCAACAAAACTGTTATTTTGGGGTAGCTAACGCGTTAGCGCGACGCAGCCTTCCATCAACATAAACAGGCGTCGAGTCGACAGCAAGACTGGAGGCAGCGTCTGTTGCGGCTGCAGATATGTGAGCAGACAATTTGGCATCCACCAAAACACAAGGCTGAGGTTTCAACCCAGCGGTCTAATCTCTGCAACCACAGCAATCTTTGGCTGCCAGCAATATCGCAACATCCTAGCTGTTGCTGTTGACGCACGGAGGGGATTGTGGGTAATGTCGTTCAGCGCGCAGCTGCAGCCTCCCCCCTCCCTTGTCATGGAGTCACGTGACGCGTAGACGTCACGTCTCTAACGGGCGCTGGAAAATACCATCATGTCAAGGAAAAAAAAAAACATCACGTCAGACTTTATTTTGTTTTTATATCAACGAGTGGCAACAGCAAAGACGCAAAGCCGGTCATGTTGGCGGTCAAAGGGAAATAAAACATCATATGAACCAGGAATACTGATGATAATGAGACAAATGGGATCTTTAAAAATCTCTAAACTGTGAATTTCAGCCTTTCAGCTCAGCGCTGTTTTGATTATTTTCTTGATGTGTTTAAATAGTGTATGTGATCTTTACACGTATATTAAACAATTTACCTGGATAAAACGGATTGTCTCCTGTTTCACTCTCTTACGCACACACACACACACACACACACACACACACACACACACACACACACACACACACACACACACACACACACACACACACACACACACACACACACACACACACGCAGGTTGTATTCTTAAAATACAATATCACATATGCGGTATATTTGGATAAATTTGACCGGACGTTTATACATACATACATACATACATACATACATACATACATACATACATACATACGTAGAGTGTATGTATGTGTGTATGTGTGTATGTATGTATGTATGTATGTATGTATGTATGTATGTATGTATGTATGTATGTATGTATGTATGTATGTATGTATGTAACCAACTTTTCACAAAATTATCATTATTATTATTATTAGTAGTAGTAGTAGTAGTAGTAGTAATAATACCTATATTTTGTTGCCGAAAATCAGTTAATAATTTTATAAATGTTTGACTTAGTTTATAACAAACGTGCACCCAACATTAATTAATAAATACAGTATTAATGGACAGAAGAGTTTCCGTCTTGTTTCCGATTATTCATGAACGCAGCAAAATGTGCGCGCTCTGTTGTGCACGCGGAGGGAGGCTCGCAACAGAACTCTGGGTGGGTCCTGTTCGATATGACACTTAGTGGGTGGGACCTGGAAGGAGTTGACAGTTTTAAGCTTTTCTCCCCCGCTTTGGCGACGCTTCCTCTTCTGGTTGGACCCAGGCTGAGTTGACATCTGCCCAGGTAAGCCCAGGTTCGATGTCTTTACCTCGTGACTGTATCGGTGGAGGTCGGACTGCGGCCGGAGGCGCTCTGTCTGGCTGCAGGGTGTGTCCCCCCACAACGTACTGCTCCAACTCCAGACGTGTTCTCTGCTTCCTGACAAGCGGACTTGTTGTTCCCTTTCATCGTCTTGCGCGACTTTAAAGAGATTACATTCGCAGTAATAACTTTTTAGAAGCTAGTTTTACAGTTCCAGCCTATTTTACAATCATTTTCAGCAGCGTTGCTCAGTTCTTGTAAATGTACTGACGTTAAAAGCTCGTGGCCCTTATCAATAGTTTCAGAAGAATAAAGCATGGGCGAGAGTGTTTTGTTGGAGGAGTTCAACTTTATGAAGAGGAAACTAATGATCTGTGTTACAAACTTCATCTAAGGCTGCTTTAGTTACCTTACCACAGTATTACACAATGTACACACTTAACCAAATATGAATGTTTGCTGTACTGTGGTGCTTGAACTCTTAACATGTTTGGTTGTGATATTTAAATAATAGCTGTTTTTGTGGAGTTGGCTATTACTTGTCATAGACGATGAATTGTATATAACCATCACATCCTCTATATTTACATCACACACTGCTCAGGTGCGGCTGTTGAGCTCCAGGACAAAGTTCAAGACACTATATCGGATAAGCAAATATCTAACATTGTAAACTTCCTACATGCATTCTCATTTTTTTTCTGATTTATAATTCAAACGTTCGATGCACTCAAACACAAATGGAGAAACATTATGAGCATGAGGTTTTCGCAAGACCACATTAGTGTGTAAATTGATCCTGACAGGCAGGAAAACAGGTTGGAGTGCAATCCCACTCATGCACCTCTCAGATGAGTAATTACAGGTGTGTCACAACAAACAGGAGCACATTAAGATTAGGAGCTGAGGACCTGGGACACGAGGGAGCCTATTATCACACGTAGGGAAGGAAAACCCTCTTTAAGATGTCACAATAGCGGTAAGAGGTAAACGTGGGTCAAACTTGGAAGTTTACTGCCTCTCTGGTTTCTCTTCTTCTTCAGTCAGACTTAATGCCACTGACATAGTTATTCGTTTGTACTTTTGCAGCTTTCTGATTAATCTCCAGCTTGGAAACCTACACTCCATTTACAATGGCAGCCGTAAGTATTTTCTTTCACTTTGACACACAGAGAGCACAACATGTCATCTGCATTTATTTGCATAACCAACAAACTCACTGCAGTGGAAGAAGAAAGGCAGTAGCTTCGATTATGATGAAGCTGCGAGCCTCTGATCAAAAGTAGAACAGTTTTACATTTCTCTGATGTGTATTCATGTTTGACAAATGCGTTCTTTGTTTAATATTTATATTTAAAATGTTTCATATTTTAAGTTTTGTCAGCAGTTTAACCTGTAAAAATGGGCTAAAGCTATTCTGGTCATTATAATGGGATGTTGGTTGAACGTGCCGGATCCATCCTGCAGAGAAAATATCGAAACTAAAGAGACTTGGTCTATGTAAATTTGTCATTCTTAGTAATTAGTTCAGACATAGAGAACAAGTGGCCATATGTGTCCTCTATGAACCTGTTTTTTGGTCAACGAGCCAATTGCCAAAGATTAATAGGTTATGGGAGGAGGAGCCACATCTGGAGTCTGAACTTACAGTAATCCATGAAGAGTTGAAATTTTCACAGGTTTACTAGTTATTAGTCTTTTATTTCCTGACTATGCAACTCTGTGGCCCCCAGAATAATGAAGGATGCTGATTCCTGATTTACACTGCAACATAAAATATGTTCTTTAGGTTTTACATATCTTCTCAGATGTGTGCAAATTCTTCAGCGTTTGTTTGTAAACTCTAAAGTTAAACTTTGTTTTTACACCAAACTGTTATGAAACTATTTGTCATTGTACATCTTTATGTACAATATGTATGTGCGTTAATCATCAGATTGTCTTCATATTTTATATAACATACAAGATGCATTTAGCACTCAGTGTTTGCTATTCACAAAGAAACTGAAGTCATCACACCCCTCTTGATCAGATTGGAAACCGTGGAACAGTGACTGAGGCGTCCGGTTTTAATGCCGAGGCCGATGTCCAGAAGCTGCGGGAGGCCATGAAAGGAACTGGTGAGTGACCCGGCCACACTGTCCCTTCAGAAACCATCAGGAGCTAAAAATATAATAAGCAATGTCATTATGTTTAGACCTCAACGGAAAAAAAAAAAATGTCTTCTTCACTTTTTCCCCTTCCACTACAGGAAAGTTTGAAACCTATTTCTAACTTTAGAACGCTCGTATTTATTTTTTCCCCTTAAATCATTCTCCGTATTTGTTTTTTGTGCCTCTTTTAACTGCTCATACTGGGGGAAACCTGATCTGAATCTGAATTTTGACCATTTTTTTTAGGAAGTAGGCGCAAACTAACACTGTTCTGAAAACATAACGGCAGGTATTTGTATAACAAACAATGGCACATTTAGTGGTGGGTTACAACAGCATTGTTTTGTCTCTCAGCAGGTTTATGGTGGGGAATGAGGTTGCTGTTAGGGTTTATAGTTTAATCATCTTTCCCTGACTTGAGTTTGAGCTGCATTGCAAACAGATGGTTGCTATGCCAACAACAACAAACAGCTGTGTGTGAGGATCATGTGCAGAGCTTCAACCACATCGTCTCATAGCGCCTTTCCCTCTAAGAGCTGATACCTTTTTGAATGCTCCAACTAGAATTTGTTATTTTGTTGATATGACAAATATATTGTTTTGTTACCTTTTAAAGTCGGTCAAGAATTTCACTCAGCGATTAACAAAGCTCTTCTATTCTATTCTAAATCAAGCCCATTATAAGCTTTTATAAATAATGAAGTCAGTTTGAAAGTGTAACATTTAACAAAATGACACATAACTTATAGTTTGGAAATGATTCATACAGAATAAGGTTCTGCTTGAATATGCCTCAAAGATTATGTAACCTTGTTACCAGATCTTTTTCGATAATGACTACCACTGCCTCACAAACCCCTAAGCCAGCCCAAATGTGACATAATACTTATGTATTACTTTGCGCACAGTGCTTATGATCAAATAAAACATCACTTTTTTTTATCAAGTGTTTTCCCAGTACAGTATTTGTCATAATTTCAGTGACAGTGAGCTGAAGATACTTTCAAAGGTAAAAGACTTGAAACAAACAATGTTTCTATTATTACCGTAAGAGCTGTAAAGCAGAAGTGTCACACTTAGTCATCATTTTTACCAATTCAAGGAAACAAGACTCTTTCTAATATTTATCAGAACCATTTCTTCATGTATTCTGTGATTGACATCAATTGACTTTTGTCAGTTACGTAAAACTGAGCATTAAATCCTGAAGTCACCGAAGGATCATTGGTGTTATGAAGAGTTAAGACAAGTGACGAGACTAAATGTCATTGTACTTCTTTCAGGCACCAATGAGGCCTCTATCATCGAGGTCCTGGCCCACCGTACCATTGCCCAGAGGCAGCGCATCAAGGAGGCCTTCAAGCAAATAGTGGGGAAGGTGAGACATTTCAGCCAGCAGCAGCTTCACAAACCAAACGGCTGCTGGACTATGGCAGGAGATCGAACAGCAGCCCTTCCTGTGGTGGATGTGTGTCATTTCTGGACATCTTACTTCACTGGAGATGTAGATTTGTTGAAGCTCCACAGCACTGATAAACTAAGTTATTCATTAACCACGGAGCAGAAATGATTACTGTCTATAAACAAAAAGTGAGACAGTAAAAGCCTTGTATCCTGCTGGAAAGCGGAGGGCTCCATCAAATAGGGGGGAAAAAAACTGAACCCTCAGAGGCATGCTTCTGACTGTTCCTCTGTTTCAACATTTTATGGATCAATATCGTAACGAAAAGGGAAGCGCGCGATCTTAATCATGTTGACTCTGCAGACTAATTATTAGCCCGCCGCACAGTCACTGAATGCAGATCAATAAAGTTGTGCAAAGGCTCATTGAGAGAGTGGCAGAGAAGTGAGGATCGTGAGAGGAATCCTCGCTGGCAGAAAGAGTGAGTCATGTTGCACACGGCGACACCCACATGTGGCCACATAAGCAAGTTTTAGGAACAGCTTCTCTTTTCCAGAAACCACACCCTCTAGCGGAGTGAGTGAAGTCATGTCTCTTGAATCGAAATCCACTTTATCTAAATTCACTGTCACATAATCCCCATTCAGTACAGATTCTGTTGAAACCATTAAAGCCTGAGTATATGTTTTATTTTATTTTGTTAATCATTTGCAGGACCTGGCTGAGGATTTGTCGTCGGAGCTGAGTGGGAACTTCCGAATTGCCGTTCTGGGTCTGCTGATGCTGGCGCCTGTGTATGACGCCTACGAGCTGAAAAACGCAATGAAGGTCGGGTCTTGCCAGCCGCTTGTTCTGACACATTTCCTCATATTTCAATGTTTTATCACTGAATTCCATAACCCCCCCCCCAAAAAAAAAAAAAACCTAACATTTATTATGTCAATCATATCATAGCTGATGGTGAGTCAATTTCTTTTAAATGATTCCTCACCTGAACATTTTCCTGAAACAATTCATTGTTTACTTGTTTGAGCTGCAGTTGTTCAATCACAGCGTTTTAAAATCATGAACCAGATCGTAGAGCTCAAAGCCTCCTAAAGAAGTGTGGAATTCCCAAAGACCCAGACAAACAGAACATTGTGTAAGAATTTGTTCAAAATGATGTTGATGTTCCGCTTTACATATCTCATAATTACTGGGAAATGGATTACACTGATATGGCTCTTTTTGTCCCCATTTATTGTCACGATAGTGTGTTAGACACACACACACACACACATCCACACACACACCACCAATGGTGATGGCTGCCATCCAGAGCGCTTGACCTCCATTGGGAACAATTTGGGATTGAGTGTCTCACTCAAAGACATTTGACACTGGGCGCGTCGATGCATCCGAGATGCGCTCTGCTTTAGAAACACCTTCTCTTCCTCCCAGCCAGCACCTTTTAATGCTTCCACCTTCCAAAACGAAAAAAACAGAAACAAAAACTAAGAAAACCGAGTGACGGTAAACCTGATTCTATTCACTGTGCAAATCAATTTTCGCATTTTTAAACATTTTCCTTCTAAGTCTGTTAAGTCATGTAGGGGACTGGTCTTTGTTGTTGTTGCAAATACTGGACTGTATTGTGGGAAGATGGGACTCGGCAGTAGATAAAATGTCCCGAACTGATTGTGGAAAGTTTTACAGACTTTCACTGCGATTCAGAGAAAAATGTTTAAATCTAAATTCTGAGATTTGTCTGATTCTAGTCAGTTTTACACACATAAATGTACAAAACATATACATAGGAATACATATGCACTTGAACTTGGTTGTGTTTTTAACACTAAAAGTCTCAGATGTAAGAAAAAAAAGGACTAAATCTCAAATAATTAATGGCTTAAGAAACATTCCTGCGCTGAACACTTCTATAAGTACCTTATAATAAAGTTGCTCTTGCTTTTGTTTAACTTGCGGCCCTCTGATTGGCTACAGGGGGCCGGTACGGAAGAGGCGTGTCTCATCGATATACTCGCCTCAAGGTCAAACGCTGAAGTGAAAACCATCTGCTCAGTCTACAAGAAAGGTAACTTTATCATTTCTAGTAATCGAAGTTCTGACATCAGGTCATTGTATACGTCGGCGTGTGTCCGCGGCCTACGGCTCATGTATGATACATGATATATTGTGGAAATGGCAAAGCTTTTGTTGTTTGTTAGGAGATGCAGTCACCCATTATTAGAAAACAGTGGACGCTGTAAATTATTCATGCAAGCTATTACTGTTGTCTATGTGGCAGCTCATTATTCAGATATTTGTTTCTCTTCGGTTGGCCACACATTGTTATGCATTTCTGTGTTGTGCAGTTTTCTTTTGGAATTGAAGAAGGTTTTGTATCTGTGTCCTGAAACCAGAACCTCGGCTCAGATTGCACAAATTGCTTCATGTAGTGGGTGTCGGCTATGAAATGATTGAAATGTTTTCGTGGCAGAATATGGGAAGGACCTGGAATCCGATGTTTGCGGAGACACATCTGGAATGTTTCAGAGGGTTTTGGTCTCTTTACTCTCGGTGAGCAAACCTCCACACGCGACTTCTCCCTGTGTCAATATGTTGGTTTTGTCAGAGATCGGTTGAGAATTTAAGTTATTTGAATAATCATGGAATATCATCGGGAACTCAGTATGAAAGAATGATTAGTATATTGGTCTTGTTTTTAATGAAAACGCCAATTATTCAGCGTTCTCTGTCCTTTCTTCAGTCGTACATTCTCTTTTAAACATTTTTGCAGGCTGGACGGGATGAAAGTGACCGAGTGGACGAAGCCCAGGCCGCTCAAGATGCCAAGGTAAAACTTCACAGGTTTTAGAGTGAAAAGTGTGTTATTGTTTTCATCATTATGAAGCCCGTGTGACATTGTGTTTTTGTGCTTGTAGGAAATCTACGAGGCCGGCGAGGCCCGATGGGGCACCGATGAGGTTAAGTTTCTCACTGTGCTTTGTGTGAGGAACAGAAACCATCTGCTGAGAGGTAATCTCATGACTCCTTCAAGTCCATCACGTCAGCACAAGAATAGTCCTGTACCATGGGGGACTATACTGACCCCTTGTGGCAGGGCTGGATGCAAACACTCAAAGGTACAACGTTTAATCAACTTGCTTAAATTACCGTTTTTTTATGTCTCCTTGCAGTGTTTGAGGAGTATCAGAAGATTTCTGGAAAAGACATCGAGGAGAGCATCAAGAGGGAGATGTCTGGCTCCCTGGAGGACGTCTTCCTGGCCATAGGTCTGTGTCTTTAGTGGTGCATCATTACAAAACACATTTTCCAAAAAGAATTTGTCATCACAAACATTAAATCCTGCTAATGCTGAATAGTTCAGAAAGACAGACACTCAAACCCCGAGAAGTTTCTATGAATAAGAAAAGATTTTTTACCAAGAGGCCTGTCATTAGTGCAGCATAGAAACTCATTGCAGTGAATTCCTGGTACTAATACCTCAATACCTCAAAAAGAAAAACTGCCGGTAGTTTTGTTTGCATCATACAGAAATGTATTTTATGACCTGGGATTTATTTTCTGCATTGCAGTGAAATGCCTGAGGAACAAGACGGCCTTCTTTGCGGAACGATTATACAAATCAATGAAGGTAAATATCCAAAATAGAAATACATCAACATAAAGAGTTTTTTTTTTTTAAACTTTTACATACAGATTGATTGCATTTTTTTTCTCCCTTTCTCTCTGTCTCCAGGGCCTCGGCACCACAGATTCTATCCTCATCAGGACAATGGTCTCCAGAGCTGAGATCGACATGCTGGACATTAAGGCTCAATTTCAAAAGATGTATGGAAAGTCTCTGTACTCCTTCATCAAGGTGAGGAACTAAAGACTTAAAGAGTCAGCAAAGCTTTTTCAGTACGTCAACTGTGGTAATAAAAACTGCAGTTGATATTTTACAGTATGTCTTTCGTGTAAACTGCGACAACTCTGCAGAGAGTTTATATTAATATTCCTGGCTCTGAATAAGTTTTTGAAAGCTCATATGTTTTTTGTTTTTTTTTCTTTCCGTCACTTATTAGGGAGACACATCTGGTGACTATCGCAAAATCCTGCTGGAGCTGTGTGGAGGCGAGTGAAAGGAAAAGGCAGAACGTCCTACTAACTTTTCATTTGACAAAAAAAACAAAACTTATGAGCTTTTTTTTCTTGTGATTTTTTTTTCTCTGTGTCTCACATTTCACAGCCCAGTTTTAACATTTGTAATACACAATTAAACCAAAGACCAGTGACCTTTTACACATGTCTGCGTTTTTGTTATTGATTCTGTCTTAGAAGATTAATTAACAGTATGAGAGAGAGAGAGAGAAATATATCCTTCTCACGTCTTTAAAAACAGAAAAGATGGATGTTATTGACCTCCAACTCCCACTCTTGTCACAGTGCAACAATTTCATGGCTGTCTCGTCAGGGAATTCAATTTGTTTAATTGGTAGCTGTTCCTCATTTGTTGACTCAGCCTTGTATTATTTCCCTCAATTACATTAACAGGATGCTAGCCTGATTTGGGAGGCAGTAAAGAGTGCACTAATCAAGTTAAAGAGGTCCTCGCATAGCTCGTACCACGTTACAGATCCGTCTGAAGAGCAATGAGACCGGAAAGACGCAAAAGGCTTTTACTCAGGGTGGCCACGAGGGGGCACCAAAACAACTAAAGATTGAAGCAGCCTGAAACCCCACAGTGTTTGGTTTATCTTGTATGTCTATTCAATCTGCAGTATCTATTTATTGTTAGTTGTAAACAATCAGGACTTGTCATTTTTAATTGATAAGTCCTGTCCTTAAACAACAAGACTCTAGACTCCTGTGACACCCACAATGTTGGAAAAGCACCCATCCCACCTCCTGAGGCTTTTTACAGGGTGTGGTGTAAACAGGAAAAAGGAAGAAACAACCTCCTTAAATATTCACATCAATTGTTTTCCAGTTACCACAGCTCATAGCTGAATGGCTGCAGCCGTCTGTGTGTTTGTGTGAGTGGCTAATGAGCGTCTCATGTCGTTTGTCATTACATCAGAGCCGGTGGTTTTCAAACAAATGGGTACATGCACCCCTAGGAGGGACTCCAAAGGGTACTTATCATTTTAAAATAAAATAAAAAAATATATATGTATACACACACAAACAAAAATATCCAAGAGCGTCATTAAAACACAAGATTGTCAAAACCATGCAATCTTCAGTGTGGACTGTTGCCAAGTTTATTCTGATACTTAAAAACTTCCAACATTTTGTGTGCACAATTTCTTTTTACGCAAATATTCATCTATAACCTGAAATGGGACATTTTTAAGTTGATTATTTTTACATGCACAAATGTATTTACAACATACTGTAGTTGATTATGTTTTTTCTTTTTTTTTAAAGAAGTCACTAACCACTACACCACTCTGCATTTTAACAACTTTTGTAATAAAAATTTGCAATAACATTGCTTCTACATTATCAGTATCAAGATTATAGACCAATAGAATGTTAAATAGTTTTTCTCTAAGGAAATACTCATTTTGTTGCACTCAGTATAAATCCTTTTAGAGGCACTTACATTTGTGAATTTGCGCCACAAGGTCCCTTTGGGACACAAAAAGGATTTAGATTTTCATTGTGCGCCATTAAAACACAAACCAAGGAAAGTAAACATTGTAAAGTACCTTTTAAAAAAGAAACATGATTAACTCTTATCGTTCAGGCAAATCATTCCTCTTAAAAAAGAACTACCCTCAAGAAGGGTCTTCATGTTATTTGTTTTAATTATACAAAATGACTCAAAAAAATCTTGATTCAAACACGTTGTTCATTCAGGTTCGATACAGAAAAATATGCTTCTGCAAGCTGATGAAACAATAGTACGTATAAACCACAACACTTCAGCATGAGAGATGCAGTTTAGTTATGGTTGCACAGACATGTATGTTATTCCTGTTTGTAACCGCCTTTTGAACATCTCTGAATCCTCAACATGTGAACGATCAGAACACTGTCAATGTTACCATGGCAACGGGAATGACAGTGATAAAGAAGAGCCACAAAAATGTCCACTTAACTGTCTGACTGTTGACAAACGTGGGTGGTAAAATGAGACATAAAGTTAGTATGAAAATAAAATTTTAAAGCATATATTATCTAAAGGAGCATTTGCACTACCCTTATAAACTCTTAAAAGGCTGAAGGAGAGGAGCTGCTGCATATAATGTATCAGTCGAGTCAACCTGGATAATATCATCCCGATCTGCCAGAGATCTGATCTGTACAAGTTGAAATATGAGTGGAAGCCGTGTGTTTATCGATGCTTCCAGTAGGTCAGGATGTGGGACGATGACCCCCTCTGACAGGCCCACACACGTCCTAATTATATTGAATTATGTTATTGAAATGGTTCTTGAAATCTATGGACAATCAAACATTTTTATCTTCCTCTGAGAGATGAACAAAGTCTGTTTCAACATTTAAATTCTACGTTTATAGTAATAATAAATACAACATTGTAAAAATCGTGTTGATTTAGGGTTTCCCTCCTGCTGCTACTCACATACATTACCCCAAATCCATTGAATCCGATCATACTTAAATCTTTAAGATGGTGTGATGTCCGAGTGGGGATCATTCCAGGAGCTGCTGGAGAATTTATTTCTGATTACACAAGTCTGGACTGAACTTCATTTAAAAAAAAAAAAAAACCCAAAACAAATGATTCTTTACCCTCCTCCTCATTACATAATTAGAAGAACAGCGTAATTTAAACCACATGATTATAATAACTGGGGGAGAAAACACAGAAATATGCATTTGTGAAGCTATAAAACTTTATTGAGATCCATTGCTGGACCAACAAATGGCGTGAAAATGCAACACACAACAAACACAGAGAGACTAATAATTTCTGTCAGGAATCAGAAATCCAGAAGACCACTTTCAAATTTAGATTTAACCTGGAGAACGAAGCTGCAGACGTAGAAAGACAGTCAGTTATTGTCTGAATTGGATCACAAACAGGTAAACATCAGGGACTGTATGTGACTCAAAATATCAATCTGTCAAGGTGTTGCTGATCAAGTGAGGACACATTTTTGTTTGACAGCGGGAAACATGCTGAGAATAAGCTGAAGTCTGCAGTGGTGACTTAATATGGAAAAATGAAGCAGAAGGGGTTTGGAGGGATTCAACAGTAAAAAACTAATAATCACTGACCATCCTTTTATTTTACATTGATTCTCAAATGAAGTCCATTACCCTGACCACTGTAATTCATGACCTTCCGTTGTTGTTGTATGAAAAGCAGGTACATACAGTACCAATGTAGAGAAATTGAATGTGTTCCAAAGTATCACTGACCCTGGATATGATATAATACCTATTCAATTGAATAACTTTCTATTTGAAGGTGTTTTCTGAGAAATGCTGAATGCAGTGTTTTTGTTCAGAGGGCAGTCAATGGCTTGCTGAAAGAAATGAGTGGATGAAGTACAAACAAATGATATCACGTCCTGTTTTCATTGACTAAAGAAGGATGTGACAAAAAAAAAAGTGTGTTAAATAATTAATGAATCATCCTTGCAGTTGAACAAAAGGACAGGGAGAAATATATGTCTGTAAAATGAAATGAAAAATGAAATGAAATGCTATGAAGTATCATGCGTTGTGTTACCAAGTGTACTTTCTTCGCCTTTTCATTCTTTCATCATGTAATTTTCTTGTTTATCTCCGATTAAATAAAATATCATGTGTTTATGATACAAGCAAATCGTTCCCTCCTGGTTTTATCGACACTTCTCATACCGACCCGACATTTTGACAAATAAGTGGCTGTTTGAATCTGATTTGAAAACCTAATGCTAAGAGCATCAGCATTATTATAAACATGTTGGAGAAGGTCATTGGTTTTAAATCATATAGAGATTTGTTGACCAACTTTCACTAAAAATGTACTCAAGTAATCTTCTGTTGAGATGAAGGGAACAACTGGTTACAGGACTTGTTGCCAAGTCAAAGTACAAAATTCGAAAACTCTTTGATCACGAGTGATTTTTGAGATTGATAAAAGTTTTAGTAGTATTATATTTTCTGTCTCTGTAGAGACTCTCTGGGTCCACCTGAACTGGCCTCTCCTGCAGGCAGCTAATGAGCTCCTGAGTTAATTATGGACGTAAGAATCACAGAGATTGTAAGGAAAACCTTTAGTTTTTTTTTTTTTTTTTTCACCAATAAATTATTACTTTGGACCTTTTAAAACTTAGCGTGCCCATCGGTTCTCTTTTCTCTGAGAGAACAGGGGTGGCACCCCACAGCCACACAAAAACCGGTCACCAGTGATTATGAACAGATAATGACAAAATGGACACTTTGAGAGCAGTTAAACAAAGTGAAAAATACAAGTTTATACTTTTAGTATTTTACTATCAAGATCATAATTGTGGCACGTTTAAGAACTGAGACTGCATTTTTCTCAAAACCGTTTTGAGCACCTTGATACTTTTATACATTTATATCCAGAAGAATCGCAACAGGGGAGGCAAGGTGGGCGAATGCCTCGGAACCCCGAGCTGGAAGGCCCCCCCCCACAGACATGGCTTATATTGCTCCATATCAATAACAAACAATATGATAACAGCTCTGGACACTCTCTGCAACAATGACAATGACAACATTGACAACAGAGAAGGACATTACCAAAATTACAAAATGAGTAAAGATTAAAACAAAAACTAAATGAATTTTGTTGGGATAACTTGCACGCATTGTTTTTGTAATTGATGTGCGATATTAATATTTACAGTAACGATCGGGACAAACCGCCTGTTGTGAATGTGATATATCTTCTGTAAAGACGAGGTGGTTTCATGCCTTTTACAATGTGGTCTCTTCTGTGTCCCGTGTTTTCATTCAGTGCCTCAAGCCTCAATATCGATCAACTGCAATGCTGTCACTGATTGAGTGAGTTCGTCATGATAAAAGATTTTTTTTCTCTATATCTATAATTCTACACATAGAAGACTTTGGGGTTAACAAACATCATTTGTAAATATAAGTCCATGACCACATGTGAGGTGAGACGCCTGATAGCAGCTCCATTTTAGTTTATATTTATACAGATAACCAAATTGCTTTTTCTTATAGGCGTTCAAAGTGTCGGTCAAGCTCAGTCATTTTTGGTTGACTGCTGGAAGTTCTGATGAAATTGAGCTGATTTGTCAAAAGAACAACAGCTGATGAAGCCACTTGGATGAAAAGCAAAACGTCTTCCAAGACGATATGACCAAAGCTGGTTGATCCGATTTCATTTGATCTGAGATAAAATCATTGGATAATCTGCAACTGTCATAACTGTTCAATGGCGTCCGCACCTTAAAACATATGCATTTTATTGTAGAATTCTGAAATATCATGGTGAGGTCAGAAATAACAATTGTATTTTCATAATTCAGAGCAAGTAATCATTTATTCTTCCAACAGCCTACTTGACATTTCTTCTGGTGATTCCTCTTATAGAAAATCCTTTTAATTGAACATAGAAAAGGTAGTTCAGGTACGAAATGCTTCATGAAAGCAACGGACAAGGAGCCAGCTATATTTGAATGAGAGATATGGTTTTTCTTTTCTTTGTCAAGAATGGTTTAATGCCATGAAGATGGGCATTAAAGCCACGCTAAACCAATATTAACAGATGACTCTTAAGCAAGCATGCGTTTTAATTATGTTTGAGACCAATTAAATTAAATTAAATTAAATTAAATTAAATGTCTCTTTCATAACTGAGTAGTTTAGCTCTTCATTGTTTATTTTAAGGAGATTTCTTTTTTTTCTAATCACAATTTTAACTCAAGTATAATCTAAAAATGGGAGGAAAAATGCTGCTAAAAGCTTTGTCTTGGTGCTGCAGTCTTCTGAATGGCACACACTTTGATAACCACTGGCTTCTCTTGAAACATGAGCTGTTTCAGAATTTTCTGGCAGATTGATTTCTAATACATTGTGAAGTTACAGATGCACAATTTGTCTTTTAATCTGCAAATTTGCTCATGACAGTTGAATAGTATCCCGTATTCAATAGTAGAGTAACGTCTTTTTTCTATTCCACCGATACTGAATGCAAAAAAGTCTCCTACTCAAAAGGTTTCAATTCTAATACAGACATCGGATATTAAGTGGTGGCATATTGAAGATTTAACAGACATGTTATTATTCATTCAACCTGCCAGCCGTTTCATACAGTCCAAATTGCAATTTATTTCCATGAGGTCAGCAACTGAGATTGTCACAAACTGAATAAAGAGGTTGAGAGTTGAAAAAGATGAACCAGGCTTGAAATGAGAAAGCAAG
This sequence comes from Lipophrys pholis, assembly GCF_963383615.2. Lineage (NCBI taxonomy): Eukaryota > Metazoa > Chordata > Actinopteri > Blenniiformes > Blenniidae > Lipophrys > Lipophrys pholis. The sequence goes on from NC_137641.1 coordinate 20,697,333, forward strand.
AGAGAGAAACATTGAATGAGCCATTTCAAGGTGAGAGCGAGGGTTGGCCACCTGACTGGATGTACTTTGGATAATACTTATTAATATGGAGCAGACTTGGGAGAAATGGCCACATGGGAAGGTTAAATCCGCTGTGCCGTTGAATACCATTAAATGCCAAGCCGCGCTTGTGTGATTTGTATAAGCAACTGCAAGTGTGATATAACTAAATCCAACTAATATTACATGCGCATATATAGAAGACAGTGGGAGTGAGAAAGATTTGTACAGTATTCCTGCTGCTGTGACATTCTAAGGCTACACCCAACAGGGGAGCCATTAAATCCATCCATACCAGCACACACTTTCTCTGAGAAAATGCTCAGGTGCATTTAACAAATACACTGCCTGTTGATTGGTGGTGGACTGGAAATGAGCATTAAAAAGAAAATGATTCCCTCCCTTTCTTTTAGTATTTGGGAAAACAACTGCTTCCCACGACCGAAGAGGGAAACATACAAAGGTGGTGAGGTTGACAGGCACTGCAGGCATGGTAATAAATCATCACTTCCTGTCACCTTTGGTTCTAAAACCAGGCGTGAGCTCCACTTTTACTGTGAATTTATTAATTACAGACACTTTGTGTTTCAGGTTCAAGTTGAGATATCCTGAAGGCATCACCCAGGTTATTTTCAACCACTGGAGCTGTACAGACAGTTAACAAGAGTCCCATCAAAAACAATACGTTTTGACTACACGCCATTAAAAACAGTTTACTTCATCAAATCATCACTGTTTGTAAGACACACATTCGAACTGACATGATAAAAACTACATATTTTCATTTAGAAGTCCAGAATAGTGGCGTTCAAAGTGTGGGGTCGTCCCCAAGGACAATCTCGTTCTATTATTTATGAGAATAAGTGTTTTTGTTTAGTGTTTTGTTGATCTATTCGTTTCTTATCCTCGCTGACTTAACTGAAGCCGCATTGTTCTGAAGCCGACTTTCTGAAAAAGTCATGCATGACCTTTAATCTTGTCTGCTTCACCAACATGTGTATTGTTGGATGTACACACACCTTCCGTGGCGTCTCACTGTGTTTGTTTACCTCAGTGTGTCATGCGGCATTCGGACTGACGTTACACAGACTCCAGGTGGCAATTTGAGTTTCGTCTTCATGCGGTGAAGAGAAAGAAAATTGCCGGTGTCATGAGTCATATGTGTTCAGGTTGAATGGAGGAGCACTTCATCTTGAAGAGATCTTCTATTTGGATTAAAGCTCCCTCCGCTGGTGGCTATAAGAACCAATGAAAAGCTCAAATAGTGTCCAGTTGTGTTTGCATTTTTCATCAACAGGCTTCATGCACAGAGATCAGGCTCAGATCCTTTAAATCAGTGTCTTTATTTGTGTTTCTGCAGTCTGTCAAAGGGAGTTTTTTTTTTTCCATTACTTGCAGTCCAGATAGATGGCATCTTGTCATCACAAACAACCTAACAAGGCAAGCTTGCTCTCATACTTTCACCCGGTTTGTGCTTCAAATACGTCATATGATAGTCACCTCACATCACAGCCTGCTCTGCTGGCTGTTAACGAACCTCTTGTGGCTTTCACCCAAGGCTTTCATCCTTCATTACAATTCCTTTGCTGCAGCCTTTATATTTATTCTCCGGACTCCATTTGACATTCATCTCTTATTCCTGTCTCCCCATTGTCTCAGCACCACCTTCACAATTGTATCCGCCTTGGAAAAGGTTATTAATCTGTAGCTTATGGCTTCGGACAGAGTTAATTGCAAAATATTCATTTGAAAAAAAAAACAAGAAACATTAATTTTGCTCACCAATTATATTTTTTTTCTGTCAAATATGACGACAGCTAAATATATCAACAAAAGGCCACAAGTATTTCTGTTCCATTCCATTATATAAAGTATTTGAGTTAACAGGTTTCTTACTTACTTATTGTTGTGATGAACAACTTAATAATGTTGTCACACAATTACTGTTTGGTTGTAGAATAGAATAGAATAGAATAGAATAGAATAAAATAAAATAACATGAAAGCTTGTAGAGTCATATGTTTAGGCAATAGATGTAATAGTTTCAGATGCAATCAGGCCAAAGTACATGATTACTATTGCAACAACACACCATCAGCAGGGTAAAACTCATCTGTTTCACGACGGCCTAATCCCAGCTCATGTTCTTTGTTAGTGGGTGAACAATCCAACGCTTGGTGAATTCTGCTACACAATGACAGGAAGAGCATCGAAGGATCAAAAAGCAACGTCGCTATGAACGCTTGGCCGCCACAATCCATGATTTTTCTCACACCTCCTGCTTAAAACCACAAAAAGTCAGAAGGATGTTGAGGCCCTGCTGTCATGATGTTCCTACTGAAAATCATCCCCAAAAAGGTTTCAATTGTGATACGGACATCAGATATTTAATGGTGGTGGTTATTATTCATTCAACCTGCCAGCCGTTTCACAGAACCCAAATTGCAATCTATTTGCATAAAGTCAGGAACTGAGATTTTCACAAACTGAATAAAGAGCCTGAAAGTTGAAAAAAAGGATGAGCCAGACTGGAAATGAGAGAGCAAGTGAGAGAAACATTGAATGAGCCATTTCAAGGTGAGGGCAAGGGTTGGCCCCGGGAGGCCACTCACTCTGGAATGAATAGAAAATCCATAGAAATAATGTAAGTAGAGTTCCCCTTTGACATATCAACAATTCAACTATATGTCATAAATGTTAACACATACATGGGTGGAGGCATACATATCCTCACATTGCTGTATTAGATGTAGTTTTTTAAGACATTTATGAGTATCTTTTTCGTTTATGTTATTTCACAGATAATTAAATCCAAATTAAATACACTTTGCTTCCTACACATTTTCCCTGTTTATGTGCATGTGTGATATGATTTAATTTATATACACTATAGCCATAAGGACGTGTGTACTTTTATACACAACCCGTGTATACAGTTGTGTGTATAGCTACACAGGCAAAATATTGTTTTGGTCTATATTTCTGAAATAAGTTATCACCACGAAGTTACAGTGCATTTCTTTTATTCCTCTGCAACACTTTAATGTATTTCCTTTATTTCTTTATAAAGCTTTTATCTTGCCACCTCTGCTCGGAATATTTGAATAAAGTTTCATATAGATGACTTATCAAAGCTTTGCACACATTTTACCTTCTTATTAGGTTGATTTATAGAGGAGAAGATTAAATATAGGAAGAGGTGTCAGTGATGAGTGTTCCTATTTTGTTTAAACAGACAAAAATTATATTTGATATTTAAAAGTTTTTCTCATTATCTACCATTTGTGAAGAAAAACAGGTCTGATCTCTGCTGAAACAGACCCGTTTCTTCAGATGTAAACATTGCTCCGATGCACAATTCTTACTGCAGTTGTCTCCTCTCTAAACCTTTAATCACAGTGGGTCAGGGCAGATTTCCTCCAGCCTTCTGGAAACAAATTGATTCTTTTGTTTTGTATTTGTGGAGAGATGCGAGCATGCACGAATGGCAAAGCCTTCGACAGAGCCGCCACATAGATGTATTGTCTATATTATACCTTAATGCAATGTGGCTCTATGAGCCGGCACAATATGTAACGTTCTTGTGTTTGTCCAATTTCAGGTTATTGTCTCATTTGCTGTCAATCTGAGATCCTTATCTTCACTCAGTTAATGGAGTTTTTTTTCTGCTCCCAGAATGCCTCTCGCTCACATTTTCTTACTTCAGTAAGCAGTCAGAGAGGGTCACTAAGTAGACCTTTTTTTTTATCTTTGGAAAAACCACAGCTCCAGCAAACAGCTGCGAAAATTAAAATGACCCATTTGTGTTGTTCTGGGTATTTCTGCTTTAATGAACTACAAGAAGGAGAGATAAGTGAAACAATTTCTGTACCTTAGTTGTCCTTGGCCATTTGGCACCAGACACCACGCAAATGTGAATCTCTGTGCACTTAAAAATCTTTTTTCAAGGACCGTCCATGAATAGTGGAGTCAGTGGAAGCATCAGCCTGCAGAGCAATTTACTGCACGATCCTCCTAATGGACAAACTGTCTTGAAAGCGACCAGCTACACCCACAAACACATGAAGTCATATTGGCGGATTAAAAATTTCAATCTGAACTTTTCAATTTTCATTGAACTGAAAAACAATTGACCTCCCTTGATAATCTAAATAAGTCCCGCAGGGCACACCTTGGTGTAGTGGTGAGCAGTCTCACCTCACAGTGAGAATATAACTGGTCTTTAAGTTCTCTGGTTTCCACCCACAGTCACAGAATATGTAAATGAGGTTAATTGATGTCTGTAAATTGTCCACCTGTGTGGATGTGAGAGTGTATCTGTCGACGTGACCAGAGTGAACCTTCACTAGAGCGCCAGCTGTTTTATCCTGTATTGGTTAAAATAATATAAAAGATCCCAGAGTCACCTCCTGGAAACACATTGCATTAACTGTCCAATAAGGTACATTTCTCTTTATTCAATTCCGTTTCAATCAGCCATGCAAAACGAATAGAAAGAATTTGCACAAACAGCTTTTTTGATCTTAAATGAGAAGACTAACAGCAATAAATCAGCGTAACCAACAAAGCAGATGATCAATCAAACCACAGACAGATAGAGTCCTCCTCATGCCTGAACAGATCAATTACTGCTTTCTCTCAGTGCTGGCCACTAACTAATCAGTTGAGATCAAACGTTTTCATCTTGTCCAGCCCAGACATTAATCTCTGTGGCTTCCTGTCATCTTATTGGCATGCTGTCATTTCTATGGACTCTCTCTCTCTCTCTCTCTCTCTCTCTCTCTCTCTCTCTCTCTCTCTCTCTCTCTCTCTCTCTCTCTCTCTCTCTCTTTATTCAAAAAAGCAGCAGCTTCAGCTCACTCGCTGTGAAGAAGCACAAAAGGACGGTCTTCTTTCTCTCCATACTCTCAATTCTGTTTTGAGAAGCAACAATTCAGGCAAGTGACTTTCAATTTATTTTGGGATGTTACAGACATCCCCTTAAAATCAAATGTCATTGTTTTCCACAAAAAGATTTAAAAAAAATTGTGAAATTAAAACAAAAAGCTGTGATATTCAAAAACATGCACTGTTACTGTAGTGTGTTACTTCAAGCTGAAGTCTATGGATTTAATGGTTTCACGTTTATATTCCTATAAGCTAATGTTATGTAATAGGGAGGATTGTTATTTTTATTAACTGCTACATTGAAGAGCAAACTTGGATCAGTCATTTGGAAAGCACTCCTACATATTTCAACATATTCTTTTTCATTTTTCTGTGATTTGTTTTACATTATGAGATCCTGCAAGACGGTTTCAAAGGTGCAAGAAAGTGTCAAAAGAAAATATTTCATCCCATAGTTTTGTTCAGTTTATCTTTTTACGCTGTAGTGTGTATTCATTCATTCATTCATTTGCTAAATAAAAAACAGAAATAGTTTAAAAAAAAAAAAAAAAGTGAGGCTGCTGCTATAATTACAGTTTCATCCAAACATCATTCACGGTAGGAAGCTTGAGCACAGCAGCTCCATCACAGGGACAACGTAAAGCAGCAGATAAAGGACACGTTGACTTTCCAATTAATTTGCTTCAAGTCCAGCTGCTCGGTTCAGATCTTGAGGCCAGCTCCTCATCTTCAACCCAGAAAAGTCTGGTTGAAAAAAAAAAAATAAAAAATCTTTATAGAGAAAACTAAAAGTGACTCGTCAGAAACAGAATCAAAGCAGTGTGACTCACCTGCGCTCTGAAATGCATGAACGTAACAGAAATGGATGGAGACGCAAATACAAGACCTTGAGCTCAGCTTCATGTGAGATACCAGTAAACTGCCGAGAACAGGCAAAAGACTCCATTTACGTCAGATATTTAAAGATTATCTTCACAACATACTCGCTGATTACAACATCAATGTGTGCAGATGAACACATTTGCAGATTGTATTAAAGTAAACCATCTTTACTCCATCACAGCTACATTTTTACCCTATTAAACATAAACCTTTAACATATTTCTACATTTGATTTCACTGATATTCAAGATGATAATATGATGTGTCATCATGTATGTGTTTGTAAAAACAACGTGAGTGTCTCATGCAGATCAACCATGATTGTTCTCCTGTCATATAGTTTTAAAACTAAATGAGCACAGGGAAGTCATGGTCCTTCGGGTGATTGCGCCCAATGAAAATGCTCACCATGTAAGTGGGAGACCTCTATACATACACGCATGTTGTAATCCATTATTAATTTCACAATGTTTGATAATTCTTGACTGAATATTCTGTGTGCGTATATATGAGATTGTTTGAAAGTGTGACACTTTTATGAAGCTGATGTAACATGAACAGAATCTCTAATTGTCTTTCAGTAAAATCTCTTTCCAACTCTGTTCATGAATGCTGAGAGTAGCCGTCAGCGTCCTTGCATCTAATGTTTGATCAAATTTATGCTTTTGCATTGTACAAGAAAATCACCGCCTATTTTTGTAATTATGCGACGTGGAAAGCTGAAAAAGTCATTATTTGTCAAATGTTTGTAGGTATAAAGGTTCATCATCTTCTGCAAGTTCATTACTTCATTCAAAATAACAACAACAATTGTCAAGTTGTATCACTAAAGACGAGCCTTGGTTCCATCAAGACCCTCAACACTGCTGGAGGACACTCAACACAACATTTAAAAGCACTGCAGGCAACTGTTTAATGACGGATCACGATAAAAGCCGAACCTTAAAATGCTTCATGAAACGGTCCGACATTGTAAAGTGCTCTTTTTTTTTTTTATCAACAACTTTAGCAGTCTGATTTTGATTGGAAATATTGCTGGAGGGGCTGATGCAAAGCAAACGTAACGTAACGTAATCACATGAATCACATAATCACATAAATACCACACAACTATCAAATACACATAGAATACTTACACATTATTTTTCTAAGTTCATAAGCGGTTATTTTTTTGAAATGTGCCCTTTTTTAATACAAGTGGTTGCCTGTACTGGTACCAAATGTCATCTGTCTTCAAAACACGATCCACAGGCGCTTCCGCCAAGCTTGGTACACTCAGTCGACAGAGCACTTCGAGAATAGTTTTGATTAAAATACATTTATCTAATCAGGCAAGTTGAAGAGATGCAACAGCCTACTGTCGGTCTCATAGTGTTAAGCTTATTTTCCCTCACTGATTCTGAAATTTAATTGAGAGGAGAAAATATCATGATGCAGTATTTAATAATTCATGCTGAGAGGAAAATCTGAGTAATTCTTAAAATAACAATAGCCAGGATAAAATTGCTGTCTTGCTTGGACGTTTTCTTATGCAGGAGGAATAGTAATGGTAATAAAACATTCTGAAGGATAATAGGTTTAGTAAATGAAAGACTTAATCTTTTACAAAATGTACTACATTCCACTATGATCATTAATATAATCACCCAGGAGTAAATTTTCTGAAAAAAAGAAGAAGAAGAAAAAAAAAGGGTTTCCGCTTTAAATAATTAAGCTTCTTGGTCATATTGTCTTAATGTAATTACGAGAAAATTTGCTAAAAACATTCAGCTGGTCAATAATTACATTTGCATCGTGCAAAATGTCTTATGTGTTTTGACATTTTATTCCGCACATTGACGTGGAAGCTGCACTATATTGTGCCCCACGTCCATTTCCAAATGCTTCTGTAATTATTAGCCCTATAATAACATGCTCTTCTCCTCTCACCATGAGACTGTTTGTCTTCGTAAAAGCATGCTTTCTCCCCTTAATAATTGGCTGTGGTAAATGCCATGTGGTTGTTTTTTTTGTTGTTTTTTTCACACAGCCTTGGACTGAACACACCGATTTGAGAGTTGTTTGGAAGGTATTAAGGTTATTATATTTTCAACTGCACAGGTATTTACAGAGTGAGTGCTGCCACAATGGAGGGTAACCACAGTGGCTTGACCGGAGGCCCACACCGATCTGGATCCGTGTCAGGAGGACAGCTGGACGGGCACATTTATGAAGTGGCGGTGCAGAACAACTCCACCAACCACAGCTCCCAGTTTGCAGATGTGGCCTTGCTGCAGATATTCAAGCCTCTGATCATCCCTTTCTACGTGCTGGTGGTGGTGGTGGGAGTTTTTGGGAACTACCTGCTCCTGTATGTCATCTGCCGAACCCGCAAGATGCACAACGTCACCAACTTCTTCATCGGGAACCTGGCTTTCTCTGACATGCTCATGTGTGTCACCTGCGTCCCTTTTACTCTCGCTTACGCCTTCAACCCGCATGGTTGGGTCTTTGGCCGCTCTATGTGCTACCTGGTGTTCCTCATACAACCTGTAACAGTCTATGTTTCGGTCTTCACCCTCACTGCCATCGCTGTGGACAGGTGGGTTGATCTCAACACTGCACAAGCTCTATTTTCATTTGTGGTTAAAAGGAACCCGCACTGGCTACAGAATGCATGTCATTCTGCTAAAGATATTACACAATCTCTATTTTTGTGTTTTTCATTAATAAATGAAATAAACATTTACGGGGCTCTGCTGGCAAAGGATGACATTAAATATGGCTGATGATGATCCTCAAAGACGATAGTGATGCATGAAGATAAACTGTTATTTGAAACGTTGGTTATTTTTGTTGTTGTGACTACATGGTCGACAAGGACAATTTAAGAAACAGCTTGAGAGGTTTTTCCAAAATTATTCAGTTGTAATTTTCTTATGAACAACATTCTCAGCCTGAGCAAATGAGACTTAATTTGACCGTCAATAAATTGACCTCAGTTTAGACGTGAAACTGAGCAGGACTGAATGTCTGACTCTCTGTATTTGATCTGCGATGAAACCGACGACCTGTCCTTGTACCCTGCCTTCACCTGTGTTCCAGTTGCCCTCGACTCAGTTGGATAAAGCATCACAGAAGACAGATGGATGGAAATGCACTCATGTCTCAAAATATATGCTCTCAATATTTAACTCTGAGTACAGAGTGCCTATTTAATACATTGACAAAGAAGCTTCAATGGATTCATGACTAAATTGTGTCTGATTCTAATTCAGCTTCGCATTATTGTATTGATGATATAGTGCAACGTAATTCATTGTATTAACCAGTGAACACGCCTTCATTCACTTCAGTTGGCAAAATCAATAATTAAATCATTATATCTGGGATTCAATACAGGAATATTTGCCACCAGAGAAACTACGACACGGAATAGGAAGAACAAAGTAGGACTTGAAAGACATGCGCAATGCACAGATAGCAAGTATGTTCAATAAATGAAAAATTCATTCAACAACAGTTAATCCTCCTTTTGTACTTGTACACTCAAACTGATTTCTCTTGTTTTAGCTTGAAGTCAATTGATATGTCGAGTGATGCTTTTTAAGCACCAACTGAAAACTCGCTTTGCTCCGACTGAGATTTTATCCCTGCTGCTCCTTTGTGATGCACACCTGTGTGCAATCTGAGATTTCGCTGTCATTTCCCGTTTTGTATCCATCTTGTCTCCGTCTTTTTGTTAACCAATTCGATGTCCCTATTGTGAAGCATCATTTGAAAGCAGGATATCTTCCTAGTTGGCTAATTTGACATTTCTACATCAAGGAGTACATGTGCAAGTGATTTAACGTTTTTCTTACGACTGTGCTAAAAGATTTCCTGTTTCAATTCATTAGTGGATGATAAGTTATTCATTACTTCCCTCTATATATCTTCTCTTTATTGCAGATATTATGCAACAGTTCACCCATTGAAGAAGCGGACCTCTGTGGCCACGTGCGCTGCTGTTCTGACTGGGATCTGGCTGGTGTCTTGCGCCTTAGTGGCCCCTGCAGTGACCCACACCTACCATGTGGAGTTCAAAGAGGAAGGCTTCACCATCTGTGAGGAGTTCTGGCTGGGTCAGGAGAAAGAAAGACGTGCTTATGCATACAGCACGCTGCTGATCACCTATGTGCTTCCGCTCTCTGCTGTTTTCGTCTCTTATCTCTGCATCACCGTCAAACTCAAGAACTGTGTGGCTCCAGGCCACAGGACAAAAAACCAGGCCGGCGCCCATCAGGCTCGCAAGAGAAAGATTTTTCGTTTGGTTGCACTTTTGGTGTCTGCCTTCGCGGTGTGCTGGCTCCCAATTCATGTCTTCAACGTGCTGAGAGACATCGACATCCACCTCATTAACAAGCGCTACTTTTTGCTCATTCAACTGCTGTGCCACCTGTGTGCCATGAGCTCGTCTTGTTGCAACCCTTTCCTCTATGCTTGGCTGCACGACCGCTTCCGCGCCGAGCTACGGAAGATGTTCAAATGCCACCGTCGCATTGGAGTGCCCGCCAATCACTGCGCTGCAAGTGTGGTCCTTTAAAATATAAATATAAATAGCATTCTCTGCCTTTAGTGTGTTGCAAGTTGCCAGCTTATTTCCCTGGAAAGCAAACGTATCCAACTAAAATGAATCCAGTCAATAAGGTTGTATTGGAAAAAAAACTTTGGGACAAGGGAGGCTTTTTTTCAGTTTGGAAATATTAAGGCCCAAAACAAATAAAAAATCCTCATTAGCATCTGGGATGAAGAATTAAATAGTAGAGATGTTACCGCTGAGAAATCCAATGGGTGAATGTGACTAATGCTGTCAGGACAGAGCTCTGAGACTGCTGAAGCTGTGAAAACACAATGTATAAACTGTATTTATCCGTTATGAACTAAAAAATATCCAAAGTTCAGTGCATTTCCACTGTTGAATATGTTGTGTGTATAAAAGTGTGTATTAAATGCAAAGGGTGGCACCAGTGAAAATAAAGACTCCATTCACTGGGAATCACTTGAGCGTCCACTGAGTTTAGTGACTTCTTGAGCTTTGAAATGTCGCACAATTCAAGCAATGTGGTGGAATTGATCCCTACTGAAATGGAGATGAACATTATCACTGTAAGATTAAAAAATGAATAAATAAAAATGTGTTCTACGTGTTGTGTGGCCACAATGACGCTAAACCAATAGGTGTCATGAGTCTGATGATAAAATGTTTGCAATAAATGTTGTGGGAGTTGTTGCTGTGAATCTGGCAGAGAGCTGACAGGCGGATGCTTTCAAACTGAAAATACAAAGGTCAGACAGAGGTCAAGTAAGATGACGTCGCTTTATTGGCTATGAGGAGAAAACAAAAGCATCAGTTGGAATTGTGTTAGGAAGTTGCTGATGTTGCCAGTTGTCTTTGCATTTTGTGGAATGAATAAATGATTTGAAATGGCCTTGAAGGATGATTTTTAGTATTATTGGCTGTAATATTAAAGAAATTAATGATATTAATAAGATTGTTTTGGCTTTCTCTGCTCGGTGCTCCACTGTATTTGACCGTTTGTACAAATGTGCATGACTACTTGATATGGCATTAATACACAAGCTTACAATAAAGTTACAATCCTGAAATGATTAACAACAAATGTCTCTCGGTATCTGTTTAGTGTCAGCATCTTTTCTCCTATCACAGTATTTTCAAACTTTTCTCAGGAAGGTTTTAGCCATGGTCAGTCAAACATGAGGTGCTACTTCCATTAAAACAATCTTATGCAGGTGATGTAAAACTGGAGCTTTTTTCCATCAGGGTGCGCACTGATGTTTGCTCCTGGGCTTCTGCTGCCTCGCATCTGTCGCAGATATTCTTGCAGTTTTGTGGCGTATTATGTAGAAGCGGTATTATGTAGCATGCACCGTTACTGTACTGTGGAAAATCGTGAATAAAAAAATTCAAATGAAAGGAGCTCCGTGTTTGATATTATTGTGATTTTTGTGATTGCAGGAGGAATGAAATAATGCCGCACTCGTTCAGAGTGCAGTTGCTCGGCTAATTTTGCTAATTAAATGATTGAATGCATCTGCATATTAACCAGGCCTGATCAAGACAATGAAAAAAAGTTGTTAATTTATTGATCCCCAAATCATGTCGGCATGTCAGCTGCTTGCCAACAATGATGGCCGCTGCAGTAAAATGGCCAATGACCTGGACAGAACCGTTAACCACGGCTTCAACCAGTTTTATAAATCACACAATGGTGACATATTGGATATTTGGCACCACGACTCCCCAGTCAATGCTGCATATTGAGCCAACTAATAAATTACACATACGGTACCTCAAGTTGTGGTATTTTACAAGCTTGTCTAAACACATATATATGGAATGATTTGAAATATGAGAGCTTGTGTCCAAATCCTTTTAATATTAGAATTCCACTTAAAAAAAAGAAAACATTACACAGTTCTGGCACCTTCACATTGCCGTCAGAGGCTGCTTACTCATTTTATTTATTTCAACTTGCAGTTTGTCACTTGGATTGAACACTAAATTCCTTACAACACACTTCACGACTTCCTCATTTCAGATAATATCTTCTGTGACTCGGCAAAATCTCGAGTCTCCTGAGGGGTGCGAATATATGAGTCAATTTCGCTGTCGGATATTTCCTCGTCTCCAGTAACATCTCTGTGTGTGTCAGGCTGCTCCGCTCTCTTCCTCTTACAGTGAAACACGCATGGGGGAGCAAAAAGCTCTCTTTTACCCCAGTGTGTTTCCGTGTCTGGGCTCTGTGGCGTGGCAATGCGCTGCAGCACTGTGGGTGGATTACTTTCTCCGTCTTGTGTTTGCTCTGTCTTTTCAGCAGTCTTTCCATTTTGCTGCACAGATAAGTCATGTGAAGTCTGGCCGACGGGCTCAGAGGTTTGGGAGGGAGCGGTTTCCTCAGCTGGAGTGTCCCCGGCACCGCTGGCCTGACACTCAGCCAGCAGAGCCTCCTCGTGGCTTCGCAGAGCCTTCCTCAGCAGGGCATTCCTGTTCTGCAGAATATCATCCACCTGCCGAACTACATTATCTGGAGTCACTGCCTCCCTGATCCAGGGAAGTTCCTTACCGAGCTTACACAGCACCTCCTTCATCTCGGCAATCCTCTTCAGTGCGGGCTTCTGCTGTTTCACTTTGGCCATCTGACAGAATTTGCTCAGGGAGAACCTGAGGCGAAGCTTACTGGGTTTCAGGGACTGCCAGGCTAAATAGACGGCTGCCATCATGACCGGGGTGGGCTTACGGCCCGTCACGATCCAGGTATCTGCTGCCAGCTCCACCAGCGCCACAGCTCGCTTGGTCAGGTCCTTGGAGTTCTCCGATAACTCTTCGGGAACCTGAGTCAGACTGATCTTGTATCTGCCAGAAAGACGGAGAAACATTCTCAGACAGTTTCAGATAAAAGCACATTCAAACTTAGTACATTTGGTCTAATCTTTTAACATAAAAGCACCTTGTATAAATAATTTAGACCACTGCCGTAGTTTATATTCTACCAAGCAGCTTTCAACAAAGACAGTTACCGAAAATAACTGCAGTTAAATCATTATAAAAAAAAAACTTGACAAAGGTTCAGACGTCAGACGAGCCTCTAAAGGTAAATCACGGCCACTCACTACTGAATATTCATTTCAGATAGAACAAAAACCTTTTCATTACATCACAACTAAACTGAAGGACAATCATGTAAATTCATTTATGTCAAAAACGCCCTCAATCTAACCATGCCTATCACTCAGAATGATAATTGTATAAAAAAAAAAAGAGTGGTTTAAATCAAATCAAACTTAATTTGTATAGCACTTTTAGTCCAAACAAATGCAGCACAAAGTGATTTACAAGGTGAAAACTGAATAAAAACAAAGTTCCAGAAAGCAAGGCATTGCAGTAGCCAATCCGACTTGAGACAAAGACATGCATCAGCATGTGTCGGCCCGAGAGAGAAACGGGCAGACTCTGGATAAGTATGCATTGGTTTTGATTCATCTTTTATTTATAACAAAATGTGAAAAGAATATTTAAATGTTATAATTGGCACTTTTGCATGACTGAGAAATATAAAAGAAAAATTCGTTTCTTACTCACTCTTGACTGTGAGCCTGCATTACATCGGTGACGCCGACAATCGGAGCGTCGATGTTGAGAATCTTGAGCATATCTTGATAAATCCCTCCCACCTCGATCGGGTCGGCATCCACCAGGTAGCCGATGGTTCCCATCGTAAGGGGCCAGTTGCGCAGTCTGCAGCTCACAAGCACGCAGCAGCCAGCAAGAATGTGTTTTTTATGGAGAGTGACGTTGATGAAACTTTGATGCCGGTACGACTGGTTGTAATACGCATCTGAGAGGTCCTCGATTTCTTCGTGGACCCTGAGGATTCGACAGATGGCTTTTACACGCTGGAGACCTAAAAACATAGAGCAGAATGCATTAGTATGTGTACATGCGGCAACGTGTAAAAGAGAGAAGTTATGGCACTATAACATTTATAAGAAGGAAGAGGAAGAAGCTCACCTTCTATCAGGTTTTTACAGGGCTTTTTGTCCACGGCTGTGGTCCTGTGGTAGCTGACAGCTACAGGGGGAAAAAAAACAAAAAAAACCCACATAATGTATTTCATGTGATAAATTAATGCATTTCACACTAAAAAAATCTGTTGACGGTCATCTGAAAGAGTTGTCAGAGTGTCTATTTGAGTCGTACACAGAGTTCAGTGCATTGCTTCCTTGCATTTGAAGAAATTAGAGTTCAGAGTACAACGGTTGTCGTGGTACAGATTAAAAACCTTGGTTTTTTACTGAATAATCTACTTTAGGCTGTGGCTCAAGTCTCTCAAAAACTGCAATTCCATACTAATGGCTCATTTTAATTCAGCTCAAACAGCAAACGCATTACCTTGAGCCACAAGAAACAACTGAAGAATTCATGTAATTTTAATTTCATTCATTTAAACATTTAATTGAGCCTAAATTTTGGAGCGGTATGCCTTACCGACAAAAATATTGTAATATTGTTTTAAGGATTTATGTCTGACTCCAAGTTTTTTCCATAATAGTCATAGAATAGAACAGAAATGTTTTAATTCTTGAAACTCTTTGGCTGCCTTGTCTAACAGGTAGCAACAACACTACATAACAGTCTTCCTAGACTCGATATCATAATGTGATATTAAACTTTCTTTCTATTTATACGGGTGTGGAACAATGCTTGAAGGAAATTCATAAATATGACACAAGATACAATTTTTGTACATATTTCAAAACTACCGTATGAAACTTTAGAAGCTGTGTCAGCCTCGGTAAAACCTACTTTATCACATATTTGTAGTCCTGATAATCTCTTGTTTGTCATGTTAGGGCGATATAGAGGACCACTTTCATTGTTTTTGTTCTTCAGTCAAAGTAAGCATTACGAAAGCATTCCATCACAACCTTCTGGAAAATCTCTCTCTCTCTCTTTTTTTTTAACATGTACTTATTCCGCTAGTTTCACTTGCCTGTCCCTTCCAGCGGGTCCGCGGCCAGAGCTCCTTCAGACACCACGGAGCCGCAGTCCACACAAACCATCTGAGGCTGCGAGTACAAATCATCTTCCACGATGTTCGAGGAGCCGCAGCCAGGACACCGCAAACCCGCCGCAGACATGATCACCACGGAAACACTGCGACTGCAGGTTAAGCTACAAGATAAACGACTGAAAGACGCTGCTTTGAGCCAGATGCACAGGTACACAGCGAGCGAGCAGCGCCTCAAGACCGACTGTCAAATCAGTCCGGGCTTGTACATAGTCCAGACGCTTAACGGTTCCGCTTCGCTGAGAAGTTCACAACAATTTACTTTCCAAAATGAGGCTGACACACCTTATAAAGTTTTATATACGGTTTAGACATACGCAAAAAATATATCTTACATTGCATTAGTGAAGTTCCCGTAACAATTTAGGATAGTAAAAACTGTGTTCTCGGCTGTTTTCGCATGTGATTTAGCAGTTTAATCCCCCCCCCCCCTTTAAGCAATTTTGACATTTTAGCAGTCTATTGTGACAGTTTTCTTTCTCTCTCCAATTTTAAACTTCTTATATCACAAATTCTACTAATGTCAGTTTGATTAAACCTTTTTTTTCCACGATGTTCTAGGAGTTGTTATAATTTCTTTTGGTTATCTGTCCCATTCTGGTTAGTTCCAATCCCTTTTTAACCAAGAGATAACATACCATTTGAAAATTACTCTGATGTGCAAATAATTAAAGAAGAAAAAAGGATCAAATGTTACTTCTGTATAATTTTGAAAAAAGCTTCAGGCAGCCACTGTCGCTCCAGAACTGCAGGTTGCAGACCACTGATTTCAATGGGTGGGGCTGGACATTAAGGGGTCCAAGTCTAATATATTGTAATGTATATTACTAGTAATTTGTTCAGTGGCCAACAGAAACTGGTAAAACATGTAATTGCTCTCAATGCAATTGTCTTGTAGCATCTCTTCAGTCTCTGTAGCACAGTATTGACAGGTAAGTGATGTTCAATATTTATCCCAAGCATCCCATAACTACTCCAGAACAAAGAACACCCACGGATTGTTTCTATTTTGCTTATGGTAAGCTGATTTCTCTTATGTAGTGCTTTTCCACTGCTTGAGCAGCTCCCAAAGAGCTTTACACTGTTAATTACATTCACACACACCAATAGAGGCATGTAAAAAGTTCAATCCATCTAATTTGAGCTCCAGTGTCTTGCTCAAGGACACTTGGGCAAATGGACAGGGGAGATGGGAGTCCTGCAACCTTCCTAAGAGAGCTGAATCACAGAGACCATATCAGTTTTTCAGAGTAAGACCTTCAAGCAGCTCACCAAAATATTAAATTAAGAAAACACAGAAATCAGTGAATTTATTAATGAAAAAGTTGATTTAATTTCAGAATGCAAAGTTGACAAAGCAGCAACCTTCATACAGTACAATAATTCAGTGTAAGCTCATTAAAGTGCTTTGAGGGGGTTAGCAAAAATCATGTAAACTTTTGACGTTAACAGAAAGAAACTAGTGCATAGACTCAGAATAAGGCTCGTTCTGTTTGCATTCATGCATTAGAGACTTGTCAGAACGTCCTGGAGGATTAATTTGACTCTGCATAGAATCTGTGACAGCATACATTGAGGACAACACATGTCGGACTAAGGTATCACATACTGGAAAAACACAAATAAAACAAAAAAACACTGGAACTGAAAGAAATTCAGATTTACTGGAAGACAACCCATTATAAATGGGCTGTAGGTGAAGCTAGAAATGCGTTTGAAATGCCATCTACAACCCTGTGCGCCAATATGTCAACCTTGAAAAGCAACTGTACACTGTCAATTAAAAAAAATCATTTCCAGTTGTCAGAATTTATTGAAATGCTCCTTCGAAGTAAAGTTTCAAATGCAATATGAAGTTAGATCATTGTGATTTAGACAGTAATAAAGTGGCGGCTGTGAATCCACCTATGCAGGTTTCTTCACAGCGCTCAGGGACATCAGGATACTTGGCTGCTCCTCTATAACTCGCACTAGTAAGCTATCGATGTACTGCTCCAGGTCCGAGATCTTCTTCTCCCTCTCTGAGAGCTGCCGCTCCTGTTTCACCACCAGAGAGATCAGCTCCTCCTGAGTCAGCTGGGAGTACGGACCTTTATTCCCTGTGTCAATCTGAAGTACAAAGGGGACATCAAATGAAGTATTACATTAGTGCCTGGCTATAACGGGAAAAAACACTAACAATAACATTTAAATGAAAACAAAAGGAAGACTAAAGATACCTTTGTTTTGTCTCGACTGAGGATTCCTGAAGACTTGTTATCATTCTCTCCTTGAACGACTGAGACGGCCGGCTGTTCCACAGGATTCAGAGGTTTAACAGGCTGAAGCCTGAAAATACAGAGTACAAGCATAGTTAAGCCCGTCTACATTAAACACATTACAAACAGGATGCAGACTGTTGATCTTTACCATTTTATACCTAAAATTAAATTGATTTATATTCATTTATGGCTGTATGATTATTAAAATGTGCACGAAAGAAACTTTCACTATCTGGCAGTTTGGTATATGGTAGAGAGAAGCTCATGTTGCAAAAGGAGGGGCACCGTAATAACTAGCATAAAAGTGCAAATCTGCCAGTTTTACAATTTTTCATTCCTCATAAAGAGTCTAGGAGTCATGTTTATGAGAAGTGTGCATGTAAAGATGATTGGAAATGAAAATAATAATACACACATCAATAGAGCTCAAGCTACGCTCATTAATCTGCACCGATGTTACAAGCAACAATAAATCACTAACAAATGCAAACTTTATTGATTAATTACTTTACCATTGAAGAAACTAGCATTGTAAATACATCTAAAGTAACAGCATCATAATTGATGTCAATTCTTGCTCCGCCTCACCTGCGTGACGTCACAGGAGGGCCCGGCTTCTTCACACCTGCCTCCAAGCCATTCTGCACTGTTGTAGGTTGAGCCTCTTGCAGCGGCCTCTCCTCTACGTGGTCAGAACGTAATCCCTCAGTTGGTACTTTGTTAGCAGCTTTATCAGGTCCACTTCCACCGGTATTCTCTGGGACAGTGTCTTGGCTGATTGCGGCGCTGGATGTTGGATCGTCCTGTGCAGGCGGTGGAGGAGCACGGGCCACTTTTGCAGATTTGATTTTGGCCAGAGAAGCCGCATCGTGATCGGCGGTCGGCGACACAGGAGGCGGCCAGGCGACTGAACGGGTACCGCCAGAGACGGCTGTGTCGTCATTGACAGCGAGCTCATTTTCATCTTCGTCGTCTTCAAAAGGATTCAAGCCATAAACAACCTGGACTTGCTTCGTGTCCGAACCATGAGGACCTGTGCTCTTCGGTGGCAGCCCTTCAGGCTGAGGTTTGGACGGCGCAGGACGTTTAGCCGGTTTGACCGTTTCTCTGACAGTAGCACTTTCTGTCAAGCTGTGGGCATCCCTCGAATCCGTGGGACACCGAGTCAGCGGGGAGATCGATTGCACATGGCGTTGAGGGGGAACACTGATGGTTTTAATGTCTCTGCCGTGCTTGTTAATTTGCGACAGAAGTGGCGCGGAGGCAAGCTGCTCCGTCTGGCAGGGTTTCTCAGGTTGATTCCTTCCTGGCGGCTGCGGAGCCGGTCGCTTCTCCCGTTGAGAACCAATCAGGTCCTTCTCTTCAGTGTTGCTTCCAGATGATGACACCGCAGGCTGACACCTGGGAACGAGACAAACAACTTAACATTTAGGGAAAGACACAAGTTTAGTAATAATGTCTGTCAGTCAAATTGCATTAATGTAGCAAATGTTGTGTGCCAAAAACAGTTGTACTTATAAAATGAACCTTTCAATAAAACTCCATATTACTCAAACTTTGGATTTCTTTTCACTTCTTATTCACGCAACATCCGACACCAGAGGGTGCATTGAGGTCAGTCTGCACACTCACTTAACCATTATTCTCCCACAGAGGTGCTGAGAGGAACAGCTGCTGGATTGTGACAAAGACAAACAAAGGGAGATATAATCCAACGCTTTCTAGAGAAGTGAATTATGCTTGATATATTTTCATCAAGTGTGAAAAGTTTCACTACTTCCTCTGCCGCCACGTTCTGCTTTAACTCAGCATTCACCGTGTATTCACTGAGCAGTCCGAGAGCCACAAATGGAGATCAACTCCACTTTAACCTTGACTGAAATACCACGACAAATATCACGTTTTGTTTATGGATTTCAAAGAGTAGATTTTTGCCTTTACTTTTTTTTAGATGTTTCATCTGTCTTTATACCAGCATTTGGAGAAAATTTTAAGTTTGACTAATTAAATGACAGTGTGTTGCACTGCATTTACTACTGTTATTTTATCTTATTGTCAATTCTATGAAGTAAATCTGATTATACCTAAGTAATTGAAGAAAGAAAAAGATATGAAATGTGAACATTTGATTGATTCAGATATAAAAAGGACTTTCATGGCCACCGTCATCACAACCAGTTTTAAAGGCTGGGGTGACTTTTCATCCATTGGGTCATCAGGTCTGCCCTTAAATTCTTCTGATTGGCTGATTTTATGTTCGGTTACAAAATAAAACTAACCCTTATAGACAAAGTGTGAGTAAGACTGTTAAGATGCGACATTCACAATTATTTACATTTCCCGCAACCAATTATCTTTCACCTCATTCATTTCTGAAAATTTATGTATTACTTTGCATTAATTTAACGATTTATTATGACGACATGGGTTTTATCAAGTTCCTATTTTCCTACCAGAGACACGTCACGCGGGTTTTAAATGTCGATCACGCGAAAAGCATGACAACCTGGACCTGCTACAGCTGGATTAGTCAGTGGATATACATAATCTGTAAAAACAAAGACACTTGAACATTCTATCAACATGGCAAAAACAAGTTATTTTTTGAGACGACGTGAGAATCGCAAATGCAGAATTCCTGTTTGCATAAGGTTCGGACTCCCTCTTTCCATTCAATGTTAGAGGTTCTTAGTTGCCTCACAAGATGTGGTGTCTCGACACAACAGACAGGAGGATGATGTGTTGAGAACGAGCCAGAAGAACTCCAACCACGGCTGTGGGAAAAGAATGTAGTCATTTTCTCACAGCCCTTGGGGAGAGAAAACTCAAGTATATTCTTGTGGGATAAGCCGAGATGATTAGTGGGGAGGCTGTGGGTAAGTTAGCAGAGCAGGTTGTTCTTCAATCGGAAGGGGTGCAGCTTCAATCCCAAATCTCCCCGTCTACGTGTCCTTGAGCAAGACACTGAACGCTCGCTTCTTCCTCTGGATGGATTGAGCACCTTGCACAGCAGCAGCCATCGGTGTGTGAATGGGTGAATGTGACCAACAATGTGAAACACTTTTGGGACTACTGAAGTCGTGGGGCGAAAAAAAAAAAAATACAAAGTGGAATCTATTTACTATTTCTGCTGAAGGAGGTATAACAAATGATAATCAATTTACTTATCACCGTCAAATCATCACATTTCTGTTTCGCCACGGCTGTAGAACAACAATGTTACATGTAAGGGAGCGTTCGGTTGTGACATTCAGTAGAACGGCAGCTCCACCTGTGTTCGGTTGTCTGACGGTGTCGGCGACGCCAGTGGTTCAATAAAAGAGAAAGTATTTCTTGTTGACGGTTCGTCTTTCACTGACCTTTGTTGAGAAGCCGTCTGGGGTGCAGGACCGGAGCTGGAAGGCTCCTCGAAGGGATCAGAAGAAAAGTCTTCATCAAAAGGATTTGTGGAAATGACTTCTGCAGGGACGATCAGTTTTGTTTTCCTCCCTGCAACTTTTTTAATCGGTTCCTTTTTCTCCTTTTCTAAACGCTCCTTCTCCAGCCTTCTTGCCTCCTTCTCTCTCTCCGCTCTCTCCTTTTCCTTTCGAACTCTCTTTTCTTGTTCTGCTCTCTCCATTTCCTTTCTTGACTTTTCTTCCCTCCTGTTCTGCTCCTCTTTCCTCATTCTCTCTTCTTCTGCCAACAACCTCTCATGTTCTTCCTTTTCCTTCCTCACTCTTTCTTCTTCCCCCACTCTGATTCTTTCCTCTTCTTGCATTTTTTCTTTCTTCAATCTCTCTTCCCTCTCAAGCCTGATTTCTTTTTCTCTTCTAACCCTCATTTCCTGTTCTTTCCTTTCCCTTTCTTCCTCTGCCTCAATTCGTTTCATCTCTGCCTCCATCTTGACCCTGCTCTCTTCCTGCAGCCGGATTCTTTCCTCCTCCTCAACCCTTTTCCTCTTTTCTGCCAGTCTGATCTTTTCTTCAACCCTTTTCCTCTCTTCCTCCTCAACCATTTTCCTCTCTTCCTCCTCCAGTCTGATCTTTTCTTCAACTCTTTTCCTCTCTTCCTCCATTCTGATTCCGTCTTCAACCCTTTTCCTCTCTTCTGCCAGTCTGATCTTTTCTTCAACCCTTTTCCTCTCTTCCTCCTCAACCCTTTTCTTCTCTTCCTCCTCCAGTCTGATCTTTTCTTCAACTCTTTTTCTCTCTTCCTCCATTCTGATTCCCTCTTCAACCCTGTTCCTCTCTTCCTCCAGTCTGATCTTTTCTTCCTCCTCAATCCTTCTTTTCTCTTCTGCAAGCCTGGTTCGTTCCTCTTCTTCCTTTTGCATTCGCTCCTGCATTTCAATCCTTTTCCTCTCTTCCTCCATTTTGATCCTCATCTCTTCCACAACCCTTTTCCTCTCTTCTGCTTGTTTAACCCTCTCCTCTTCCTCAATTCGTTTCCACTCTTCCTCTTGCTCAACTCTCTCAATCCTTTTCCTCTCTTCCTCCAATCTGATCCTTTCTTCTTCCTCCAATCTGATCCTCTTGTCTTCCTCAATCCTTTTCCTCTCTTCCTCCAATTTGATCCTTTCTTCCTCCATTTTGATCCTCTTCTCTTCCTCAATTATTTTCCTCTCTTCCTCCAATCTGATCCTTTCTTCTTCCTCCATTTTGATCCTCTCCTCTTCCTCAATTCTTTTCCTCTCTTCCTCCTGCCTGATTCTTTCCCCTTCCTCCTTTTGCATTCTCTCCAGTGAGTCAATCCTTTCCCTCTCTTCCTCTTGTTTCTTCAACGTTTCTCGTTCTCTCTTGGCCCTCACCTCTTCCTCTCTTCTGGTCTTTTCCTCCTCTTCCCTTTTATATTTCTCTTCTTCAACGCTTCTCTTTTCTTGCTCATGTCTCGTCATTTCCTCAGACAACTTCTCAAACTCCTCTTGTTGTTTCCTACCCTCCTCTTCCTCTCTTTTCTTCCCCACCTCTTCCATCCTAGACTTTTCCTCTTCCTCCTCTCTTGATTCCTCTACCTCTTCTTTGTTTTCTTCTTCAGCTGCCGCCTCCTCCTCCTCCTCTGTCCAGGGTGAACATTGCCTGCCTCCTCTCAGTGACTCAACAGATTGAGGGGAGTTTTCCGGGACATATTCCATTGATCCGTGTCCTGAACTGGTCAGACTGAAGTTGGAGCCGATGCGCGAGGTCTGAGCAGGCGGCTCTTCGCAGTATACATGGCTGCCGTTGATACACAGGTTACTCTGTTCCACAGGAACCTGCTTTTGGCCAGATGATGAGTCTTTCAGGTCCGAGCTGCCCGACCGTTTGTGTATCTTGAACTTAAACTTCTTCTTACCTGAAAAGACATGAGAGTTACAAGAATGCAAAAAAAAAAAAAAAAAAAACCCGACAGCAAGAAAAAAAAGCTCGGTGATGCTAATCACAAAATGGACTGACCCTGAGAGGAGTCTAGGTTCAGACCAGATGACTGGCTGCCACTCAGAGAGGAATTGGTTGCAGGTAGAACAGACATCGACTGAGACAAGGTCTTCTGCAGGTTGGACTTGGGAGAAAACAAAGACTTCCTTTTGTGTTTTTTAGTTTTTCCATCCCCGTTGGCCTCGTCCTCACTGTCTGTGAGAACCTGAGAGAAGGATGGCACCACACCAGACGCAGAACCCGACTCCTTTTTCTTGCCGCGAACCTTATCCTTGAGCTTGCCCAGGCGAGACCGGGATTTCCCGGCAGCAGAGAGGTCGAACATGCTGCAAGTCATGTTGTTTCTCATGAACTGAATGTCCAGACGAACTTCTCCTCTGTCTTTGTCAGGCTTCCCAGTTTTGTCCAGCAACTTAAACCATCTGTTTAAAAAAAAAAAAAAAAAAAGAGAGGCACAGTGTTAGACATTTTGCCAAATAAAAATATACCACATACAATGAAACAAATGCTTATGCAACCCCACCGTTATATAGAAACAGTACAAGACAATTCGAAGGGAATTTCAAGTCACTAGAGAATCCCAGTGCAGTGATCATCACCAATGGCAGCAACTGAAATGTTTCTAGAAAGTCTGATGATCTGAGCACAATGACCATAAAGGAAAGTTGTTTTATCCCCCTTTTCCTTTTTAAAGACGAATACTACCATGTTTGTAGTGTGGGGCCAATAAGGACAATTTATGAAAGCTTCGATGCCGTAAACATTTTTCCATTGTGAAGTACTCAAAGTGGTTAAATTATTTTACAAATAACTCCAGTAAAAGCCCACCAATAACATGAACATAGAATATATCTAGTTGCTCTGCCACGTCTTCACACTGACCCTGTTTTTTTTCAGCGTCTCTAAAGAATTTCTCCATTTGTATTTACTTCAGACATCAATGCATAATACGTCTGCTCTCCGGCAGAACACCGACTGTTCACCACCAAAACACACAGGGAGGTTATATTCCTAGTTATTTTCTTTGTGGAAACTGTAAGCACAGGGTAGCAAATGGAAAGCGTCTCTGCAGCAACTGAAATGTTTTTGGAAAGTCTGATGATCTGAGCACACTGACCAGAAAGGAAAGCAGTTTTATTCCCCCCCCTTTTCTTTTTAAAGACTAATACTACCATGTTTGTAGCATGGGGCCAATAAGGACAATTTATGAAAGCTTAGATACTGTTAAGAGTTCATAAACATTGTTCCAGTTCGTCCTCACACTTTCATAAATAGTGATAGAACTGAAACACAAACTAAAGTGTGACAAAAAGATCCCTTATGGTGGCAAGGAAGAGAACGCTAATGTCAAACAACTGTCCAGCAAGGTCAACTGACCACCTTTCCTGTCTAATTTACTGTTGATATACAAAGGGGAAAAAACTAAAACTAAAGAAGGATGTTGTCCAGAAACTTGACACACACTGGTCACAGCAATAAAGTAAACTCAAAGCGTCAAAACTGGCAGAAGAGTCTCAGAACAATTTAACAGAACTAAAAGAAAACATCAGTCAGCATAAAAAGTGCTTATCAGGCAGAAATCTGAGGTCAGCTCACCACTGGGCAAACAACTCCAAATGAAATCTGGATTCCTGGGGAAATGAGGAAATGAAGAGAGGGGAGTGTGAGGGGGGACATTTTGTCTCTGTGTGCCATCTCTGAGTCGAGGCTGTAAACGTCTTCTTGGTTCTTGTTTAATGCATCATATATGAGTTAAATGCATTTTGTGCCGTTTTAGGTCTCATAAATGATATTTTCCTTAACCGATTAAAAAAAAAAAAAAAAAAAAAGGCTTCCAGTGATATCACTGATAAGAAATAAGATTTGAATAATGGTGCTCTCCTGTCATGGCCTGGTTTAACCCTGCCCCCCCACCCACCTACCCCCAGATCCAGGAATGCTTCAGATGTGTGCCCCAAACAAATTAAAGAGAGAAACCGCGTTCCTGGAATCTGTGAAATAGTTGAGTGGTCGCGTACCTTCTTGGCCTCCCACTTGCTGACGAATAATGAAAAGTATCATACGGATCAGAAGGATATTCTACTGCAGTGATCGCCCTCATGAAAGTTGCTTCATTTCTCAAGCAGCATTTTTTTCCCCCAAACACATCGACTGTCAGGGTTCTCAACCATTATGTGAAACACTGATGTTACACCAACTTGGTAAAAAAAAAAAAACCCAACTAAGTCTAAATCACAATGTAATGATCACACTGCGGTTTTCCACCATGAAAGTAAAAAAAAAAGTTTTCAATCCCTTGTCATCATGGTACATAATTAGTATATTAAAAAAGCTGATATCACCGGAGATATATAGTTAATAAATCACATAAAGTGTTTGAATTGTACCGCCAAATATGCAAGAGGTAGTATACTCCCATTTAGTCCTTTGTTGTGTATTACAATGTGCTCCAGCATAGGTCAGTGTAGTATAGTAACATATAGCAAAGTGCAGCATAAAATACTGCAGTATTGCTTATAAGATACAGTGCAGCACATTGTAGAATAGCAAGGGATACAAACGCTACAGCAAATGTTAAAGAACATATGAATTCCACAACATGGGGGGTGGGGGAAGTAAACTACTTCTGTTGAATAAGACACTGCAGGAAGTTGCAACAGTTCATGGGCGTTCCCTGGTTGGGGTGAATGCAGAAGGCAGAAAATAAAGTGGCTCCAACTTGGAGCCTAAGTGATGGTAAAACTTTTCTGCGGCTCTCAATATGTGTGAATTGCAGAAAAAGCACCGCTCTGATGGAGAGACAGTAACAGGAGGACAACGCATGACTCAACATTTTGCAAATGTAGTCCACTTTCTGCACACACACACACACACACACACACACACACACATCCTTCCTCGCGTAGCCTGAAGTAGTGATAAGGCCATGCCCCGAGTGGGTCAAGCCTTTCTTATCACAGAACACAGCTGTGACTGGGGGAAAATAAAAATGGAGCTGTGATAATGTCAGAGGACAAAAAAAAAAAAAAAAAAAAAACTGTCCAGGACTTCTTGTAACCAAAAGGGTCATTCATGATAAAAACCAGCACGGCACAAACTCGTCTTAAACTGAAAGGAAGCCATCGTTCCTGGCTATCCCAAACCAGCTGGACTAACTTATTTGTAAACCAAAACCAATCACAGTACATGTTTAAGCACAAACTACGAGTTGACAATGAAGTGGCACCAAACTGTGAATAACTTCCTGGAAAATCTAATTAACTCTTGAGGTCATCGGCATAAAAAAATAAGATTTTTTATAAATTACACTGAGATAAAGCTCAAGAGTTTTCCAGCAGTATTTGGTGACATCACAATGAAGTTCATTCATTCATCCTCAATTGTTAGATGTTTTCACGTTATTGTGGATGATGGTGTATTTTTTTTTTCTTTTTTAAATGACTGACTTCTACACAGAGATATAAAAAAAATAATAATAAAAAGTCAAGGGTTATGAAGTTATGAAGGGTCCAACAGCTTGGTTAACTTCTTTGATCATGTTGCATTTCTCTTCCATTTACTTGTTACAAACTTCCACCTTGTGATCAAAATCAAATAATCACTTTGGCTTTTCCAAGTAAAAATGTCTCCCCCAAAAACATATAGTAATTCTTGTTTATGTGCCTGGCTTAGGTTAGGTTTTTGTTACCATTATATCTTTTAAAGTGGAGCCTATTTTTCTTTTTTCATATTTTTAAAGCTTTAAATAGGTTTACATGGCTATTCAAATGATCAAAAATTTGGCAAAAGGATGTTTGAATGACTAGTTTCAGCAGAAAGTTTTTAGTTTCTGTTGCAGATGCTTCATTTTAAACGTCAGTTTGTTTGTTTTTTTTAAGAGGCTTGTGCCAAATTGCACATACTTCATGCTGGGAGACAATAGAGGCTCGGAACATTTGAAAGAAGGTTTAGAAGGAGGAAAGGTTTGACAGAGAGAAGTTAAGACTGCCAGTTTAGACATATAGTGGGTCAAGGAGCTGCAGAAAGATCTTTTTGTTCTGTGAACTAAAACAAAATGTAACTCGTCAAGAAGAAAAAAATAAGCTGAATGAGAGGATAATTAATGTTCTTTAATAGTAAACTGTACCAGGATGCTTCCGTTTGTACATGGACAAGCAAAAGAACTTCATCCATTTCTCTCAAAGCTCTCCATTTAAATTTACCTTTCGGGATTTGCAAGAGGCCATTATTCATACAACACGAGGATGCCTACAATACAGGTACACACATTAGCAGCTGGAAGACAATGACAAGCTTAAGTGTCGAGCTTTGTTCCAGCAGGAATCAGGATGGAGTGCTACAAGGACAAGTGAAGTGCATCTTATCTTTGATGAATTAGTGAAATGGGTCTGAAGCAGTCAGGGAGGTTAGTCAGATGACACCAAGTGAAGTATTTGATAAAGATGTCTGGTCTCAAGCCTTTCATTGTAGTGAAAGCTACATTTCAAGTGCGCTCAGCTTTATCAACTGAAACCTTGGGTTTTCTGTCCTTCGTCGCGTTTGTCAGCTCAGACGTTCAAACGGCAAACTCAAGTTTCTCCCCCCTCAAGAAACATGCCTCGGAAATGAGCTAAACCTCTCTGGACCCTTAACTTGGTGGTTTTCAAAGGCCCTTGAAACTTCAAACAGAAGTGCTGTTGTACTGGCAGCTCCTGGCATGTGCAAGACTGTTTGTCTGTCCAGACTCAATATAACCTCTGCGCTCAGAAAAACTGACCTCGCTTCGACGGTCGCCGCTGCTTTCACGGTTTGTTTTTCTTTGATAAGACAGTGAGGAATGTAAGGCCAACGCAGGACTGAAACCTCAGTGGATTCAGTCAACACAATTTCTGCTTCAGCTCGGAAAAATTTGCAGAATAAAAAACACAAAACACAGCTCATTTCATGCTTACACTGTGTCCTTTACCAGGAATGTTTTCCACATGGCAGTCTGCAAAGAAATTCCAGTAGGATCAATTGACTACTTGCCTTGTTTTATGAACAATTTATCACAACATGAACATACACAGAATCCTCGCTGCTTTACAACGTTCACAGTACGAGATGTAATGGACCATGATACAGAGTCTGACCCTCTGGACTTACTTCAACACTTCAAACAGAGCAAACAAGTCTAAAAACATGGAGGGGCTCTGTGTTTGTGCTTGTAAATAAAGAGACTGATGTTGCTGTAATACTGGTCACACGTGCAGGGACCGAAACGCTCTGGAGCAGCTTAGCACAAGAAAACATTCTGCATTCTCACTGCACAACAGACGTCCAGCTGTTATGGGCAGATTAGCCTCGCATATCAAATCTGAACCACCAGAACTTGCACTAAAGTTAAAACATGTACTTTGATAAAGAAAGGAGCAGATTTTCTGCTTAAATAAGCAGGTATAATGAGGATTAGTGCAGCTGTGCTGACAAGGCCTGTAAAACCTGATCACTGCCATTAAAACTGCACAAGAAGGGATGGGTGTAAATGTATTTATTATTTATTTTGCCAAGATAACCTTTACTTCCCTCACTTATTTTCCTGGTGCCCATTTGGAGTATATGAACAATTTAAATTCCTGACAGGTCTTTGAATGGATTACCTTTATGAAAAACATACATTGAAGTGAAGGTTGGGTCTTCTATGGTGGAATTACTTTCTTGTTGACAAACAGAGCCAGTTAAAGTGACTATTTTAACTCACTTCCTTCATTCACCTGAGGAAGTAATGCTGCTTGGCATCCTCAAAGTCTGCTGCCGAGGGAACAAATCCTTTAAGCTGCACTGGAGCGAGTGGGAAACATTCATGAGTCGTACACACCAGAGCCATTTGGTGCAGTTACGCGTGTCTACTCAAATGGCTCACATCACTACGACATGGCTTCAAATTTCACAGAGAGGAGTAAAGCTCACCTTCAAAGGGGCAGAGATAATAAATTAAACAGAGTACATACGTGGAATAATTTTAGACAACATTACTGGGGATTTAATTCAATAGACATGAAGCACTAAACCTCACTGGTGCATCATGGCTGACAGCACCAGGAGCCCCCCCCCCCATGATGCAGATGGAAATCAGTTACTCATAATTTATGGTAAAAACCACAATGTTGTCATTAACATGCAGGCAGAAATAACATTTTTAGTTTATCAAAAGAGAGCCAGCTGTCAACTAATGGACAGCTAGGCCAATAATTCAAAAAAAACTTAAGCGTGCAAATGATGGCGTTGAACTTAAAATTGATGAAAGCTTCTGAAACTGACGAGTGAGCTACCAGTCAGTTTCAGAAGCTTTGATGATTTGAATGATTATCTCGTTTCACTGTTATCTTAGTGTGAAAAGCAGATCTTGGGCAGTCATGTTTAGACTACAACGTCTTCTAGTTGACATTTTATATATATATATATAAATAAAAAAAAAAATATATATATATAATTGCTTGGAGTTTTTTGTCCAGATCCAACCATCCATTCTTCTACAGGCGGGAAACTATATTAAAAAGATATTTAATCAGAGTTATGAGGCAGTGACAACCAGTGTGTGCACTCCTAACAGCCATTGTTGTTTTATTGACATCAACCATTGTTTAAAACTTCCGCCATTTTATTATGAAGAAGAAATCTATCCTAGCAATAAATTCTATTCGAGAAGGAAGTGTGGGACAAGACATGTTCTTGATTTCACTTTTAGGATTTTTCAGCAAGGTCATTCCACTGTTTATAAACAAAAGAAATGAAAGTTACAGTCTGATGACAGACAATGGTGATTCTGGAGCAACTTTTGAGGGCAGGACATACCGTGGACAGGTCACCAGTCCATCATAGGGCAAACAGACGGAGACAGACAAACACACACAATCAAAATCTCAACTTGGGGAAATTTAGTGTGACCAATCAAAGTCACATGCTGAGCTGATGTTGAACTGAACAATACCCAAGCGGGCACATCACATCCAATCTTAATATTGGCAGAGAAATACCAAGATTTCTTCTACACCCACTTTATACAGAAATGATTAACGTTGCCAACTAAAAATTTATATACCCTAAGTGAAGTATTGAAAAGTTTATTTCCATCTAATAAGAATAAGTTTAACCCCGGTGAGCCACAGTAAAATGTTCTTGATCCGTCCCTGCAAAGTATTATTACTCCAAAAGCTGTTCAAATAAACAGTATCCATCCTAAAACATGTGGAGTACAAATAAGGTATGTATCCAGTTTTGAAATACTGTGTTGCCAGATCAACCTTTTAATAACTTTTATTTTGTAACATCCACACTTTTATATTTCCATTCCAATGCACTGTGTGTGTTTTCCTCCACTGGATCATCAAACGGGTCTCCTCCTTGAACTTACTCGGTCTTGGCGCGGCTCTTGTCCTCGCTGAGCTGCAGCAGGTTGATGACAGCCTGACCCAGCAGCTTGTCCGGGCCCACCAGAGCCCGGTGCAGGACGTGGACGTGCAGCGTGGTGCGCTCCGTTCCTCCACCTCCAGCCGCCGGCAGGTCGAAGGCGGCCTCCTCCTGCCACATCGGAGCCACGCTCTTCTCCGCCACCGACGTCTGGTACTTCTCCTTGGCCACTTGCATGACCGCGTACGCATCGTTGGTGCCGCTCTTGCCCTTGATCCTCAGGCCCCGGGCTTGCAGCACCGTTACCTGCACGCTGGTGGGACTCCACTGCTGATCCGACAGGGACATGCTGGCTGCGGTGGTTCACTGGATCAACGCCGCGAAAGAACGAGATCCCAGCCGCGAAACTCTGGCGGCCACCACCACCACCGTGGGGATCAGCTCACCGTCTGACTCCTCTGTAGGGAGGGAAAGTTTTCTCAGGGGCTTCGCTCGACTTCATGAGCCAGATCATTGGGCGTGGTTACACCGGGAGGTTCTCCTTTACGCACGGCACCACCCACAAACCAACAGGTTGCTTCACCCCTTAGACAAATGGGGATTGGGAATAAATTTAGACTCGGATCAAATCGCAAGGGGTCTTCATGAAATTACGGCTGAAATTGAAATAGGGTGATTCTGTTTCTGATGTTGTGATTAATGATCCCACCAACTGTGCCAGCAACACGAGCCTGTCCTTTAATGATTCTGTCACTTGATGAGAGGATAGGTTACTCAACAGGCTCCACCTGATAGTGTGTATTGTTAGACTCACTTCCACATGCAGGTGAGGTCTGGATTGTCATCAGGATGATGTGCCTTCATCACACCTACACATTGATCCAAGACTATAAAATAACAGTTTGAGATACCGAACAGTCCTCATCGGTCATGAATAGGGTCCACTAAATATATAAGAATATTGTATTATTCGTATAACTTGTGTATTTATTAGAGCCATAGTCTGTCTTGATTTATGTTCAAACAGTGACTCCTGCTGTTTGGGGAAGGAAATAATTAAGACCGTTTATAAGGAGCAATTGAATATCATTTGAAATGTCTAATAAAAGAAACTTGAATTAAAAAAAAAAAGTAGATTATAAGCCTTCATTGTTGCCGGTTGCATTGTTTATAGTGCTAAAAAAAAAAAAAAAAAAGCCAGACTTCACAGAGCTCTGAGGACATTTATAGAAACTTGAGCCAATTAGTAAATTGCCACGTGTGTTGATGTTACCAAAGAGCCTGGCTGTGACGTAAGAGACTCAGTCTGCCTGCAGCCTGCTGGCAAACGGTGTTTTCAAGAGATGCTTGGAAACATTTTCAAAATGTTTCTAACATTAAGTGGGGGGGCACCCATAAGTTATTTAAAAAGTCATCTGGTTACTATGACATATCTCAGTAATATAGAGACTACGTGAAAGAAAACCTGAAATTCAAGTGTCTTCTAATGGTGGTTAGAAATAAATTCTGTGTTTCTCCATTAAAATGCCTCAATGGAAAGATCAAGATCTTAAATGTACTCACATTTGCAAAGTGTCCTCACATTTCATGTTTCTTTTAATATAAAAAAAAAACCCAACAAAAAACGAGATGTAACAATTTTTCAGGGTCCCATTGTCTGATCCTGAAGATGGAACTTGACCTTGTCGACATAAATCTTCATATTGTTTGGATGCAGGAGTCTGTCAATGTGCAACTTCAAGATGTTTTGCCTTAGTTTCCATGCAGATGAAGATTAGACCTTTTTGACAAGACCTGGTCCTCTCTTGATCACAATGGGACCAAAGTAGTGCACACCCACCTCTGTAGATGGAGGCTTATGTGGAAGAATCCTCTCCAGGGGCAAGTTTGATATTTCGTGTGGATATGTGAAGGTTCTTCGAGAAAATACTTGGATGATTGATTTCTTCAGGTATCACTACTGTAGTTTTTTTTTTCATGCAACCTCTCTAAGTCGAGCATAAATGTCTCCTGCACTATGTGCGGTCAAACATGTTTGTATTGAGTCACAATTGTTTGAGTGAGAACTCAGAGGTACGCGCTGTGTGTGTCATTCAAAATGAAAGCAGGAGTGTGTGTGTTTACCTTAATAAGAACCGTCCAACACTCACATTTCAAATTACTTTCAGATTTTATTTGTATATGCTTTGGAACAAAATTACTTGTCAAGTACACAAAACTTAAAAGTAATGACATTTAGAGCCACAGTCTTGCCATCAGAATACACATTGGACACTCTGCTACTCACTTTGCTTGTGTCCACAATAGATAGGTATATACATTCATCATTATTAAAAACTCAAGGATCAAAATATTTCTTTCCCCGACAAAAAAAGTAATTCATCACCTCCAACAAGGTCAGTATTGATAAAAGTTCATCTTTTTTCATCTTAACTGATGGTCACTGTTGTCCATGAGAACTCTGCTGTAAAGTCTCTGCTGTTTTTCTTTGTAGATTTTCTTTACATTTGCTCTTTTCAGCTCCCCATCCCTATGGAAATAAAATAGAAATGAGAACAAATCAGCAGTGTCATGGGTTAACCACAGAGCTGTCCCTGTCCATGCTCATAATGGTATGGCTTGAAAATTATGTTGCTTATAACGAAAACAAAACAAAACTCAGTATTATCCAATATTAAAGTGAGAGCAATTGTTGAAAGATTGGCAGCTAAACATTTTTCTATCTTTTCATGTTTTGAAAATAACCCTCTAACTCCAGTCCTACATTCATCCTTGAGTGACAACTATGGCTTCAGCCAAAATGTAGTTACATACATAAATCTCATAAATACCTAGAAAGTAAATAAAAAAATACAAGAGTGACTCACCAAATGAGATCCACCAATCCTCCCCGAACAGCGATGGCTGCTTTCACTCTGTTGGCAAACTGGACAGCATCCTCCCCTTCCTAAACCAGGAAGACAGAAAATCAAGGTTATTAAAAATATATAGTGTAAAGGATATGTAATAAAAGGCGTTGTCTTTGTGTTAAATGTTACTTTGTGAGGTTTCACCTGTTTGTTCATAGGAGGCAGGTACCAGATGCTGCAGACAATGGCCCAGCTGCTCATCATGGTCAGGAGGTAAGTCACCAGCCCAAACTTACTGCTGTTCCAGAAAGCATTTCCAAACCGTGGATCATACTGTAGACCGGAAACAAACTCCTGTCAGAATTAGGTGAAATATGTAAAACAAATGTGGAAATAGAGTAAAGTTTCTACCTTGATGGCAACTGGATAAACTGTGCAGCCAATTTCAAAGCTGCCCTTCCTGAACATCATCACTGATGTGTTGTTAATGCAAGTACCTGGAGATGAAGGTCTGAAGATCTCAACTACACTTAATACATTTTATAGACTTTCACGCTAAAAATGGATTATATCATATATATGAACTATAGCTACATGAGAGTGACACAAACCCTCAGGGAAGATGACAACAGGTGGTTTAGTTTTATCAGCGACATGATCACTCAATCTGAAATAACAAGAAACATGCATCAAAATCTAATATGAACTCCTACTTATACTAAGTTGAAGACTTATTGTAATTTAACTTTCAGTCAAGAAATTACTCATTTAATGCTCAATGAGTCTTTACTTCTTTTATTGAACTGACATTTATTTAAATATATATTTTTTCATGTTTTTAAATAATACTTTTGTTTTTACATTTGATTGTTTTAAATTGTCTTGTTTCCCTTGTATTTGTCTGCTTTTCATGCCTTGCCGCAATAATGTGCTCGAGAAATGACATTGCCGTCCCTCACCTGAGTGCTCCCCATCACTTATCTTCATATTTCTAAAATGACTATCCATCGACGAAAAAAAACCTTTACGAGTTAAGGGTGTTGACGCTTGTTAATAAAGTACAATTACAAGTAAAGAATCAGCGTTTGTCTCGAGGGTCTTCTGCGTCAGTGTTAAAACTGCCGTATAGAAACTGTCATTTCACCTTTTGGCCACTAGATGTCTCTCTTTGACTTCTGTTCTTTCAAACCAGATGTGAGGCGATGATTTCACCATGGCTCTTTGGATCATTCCAAACAACCCTCGATGTAGCTGGCCAACCTGACAGATAAACACACTCACCTCAACAACAACACCTCTACACATGCAATGCAGCGATGGTTCATGGTTTATTGATTTTAAACACACTATAGGAAAAAAAAGACTACTACCATTGAGCAGCTGCCGTCATTGGCCAGGATTATGACATCCATTGGTGTTGTGTGATTGGCCACACAGATGCCATCATTCTTTGGTTTGTTCTCTCTGCATTTAAACAAGATGCAGATATACGTCATGATGTAACTCTTTGACGCTGTATACAGGTCAAGGTTTTTTTTTTTTATCAATACACAAGGTTATTTTCGGTGATCTAATGGTTAATTCATGAGCAAGACCTACAAAAGATTGCCATTAAAAGTACAAGTATATGACATGTTGCTAAATATTTAGTGTCCTGTACCTGTTGTGGTAGGCGATGACTGCAGTGAGAGATGTGACGCAGATGCGATAACCCAGCCAATGAACCTTTTCACTCAAGTAAGATCTTATCCTGAAGACAGACAGCACAGTGCCACACTAGTAAACCCCCATCACCTTAGATTGCTGCACACATGCGGTGATCCCCACTCTCTTGTGTTTATCACGATCCAAACATAATCATATTATTGCTTTTCACAATACATGCTTAAAGTGTAAAACAGGAGTGAAAAGTCACCTTGTGTTTGGTAGTAAACCCACGAATGTGCTCGAGACCAGGAACAGACTAATCCCAGCAGCTGCCAGAGTAACCCTGCAGAAGACAGAGCATGTTGATCAGTGTTATCCAGCAGCGCCCCTAAAGTATTGTCAATGTCTTCTTTGCTCCATGACACCTGAATCTAATGTGTCTCTGAAGAAAGCTTGATTATAAGCTGCGAATTTTAATAAATTGAGTTGAAGGAGGGAAACATCTGAAACATTCAGGGAAGGTCTTCTGGGATTCTTTCTTTTTTTTTTTTAGTTCACCCAGTTATTAACTAATTCTGTATTCTAATGAGACAAAAACTCTTGTTGCCTCTGCAGCATGTGTTTCCCTCTGACCTGACAGGCAGCAGGACTCCGTAGCGGACGATGACCCCCAGGCCCCACAGGACAGTGACCGTTCCAGTGATGTGAGAGAAGTTTCTGTTGCTCCGTGTCAACAAGTTCCAGCCCTCCAGTTCCTGGGCTGAAAAGCACTTGGTCACCTCATCATCCACAATGCTCTCCACGCCTCGCCGGCAGAAAAACATGACGTCGACCAGCCTAAACTCTGAGTTTGAGGCCAAATCATCCACAGGACCCCGGATCTTCTGGATCTCCTGCTGCAGCGACACTATTGGTTCTTTAACTATGATGCCTTTAGAAATAACAAGGAGAACAGATTCACTTGTCAACATACAATACCGACGACATTCAATACTCATTCAGGTGCATCGGCTTTGTTTTACCAGTTGCATGTGGTTTGTAAAGTTGCTGATTATTTTCCTTTGCTCTCAACTCCATTTGTAAGGTTGCCCACTAATTCAAGACAAAAACATTGAAATAGAAGGATTACAGATGCAGCATTAGCATGTAGAAATGTCAGTGTTTCAGTGAAAAAAAACACTTAATACAGTATACTCTACTATCAATGAAGAGTAACTATGGATATCTCTTCCACCCATTCATCTTTTTTATGAGCTTATCCAACCTGGACTGACAGCCGGGGTACACTCAGGTTGCTGCCACAGACCAGATGAAGAGAAACAGCAACAATCTCATACACACCTACAGGCAAATTAAAATCGATGACTCAGCCATAAAAGTATGTTTTGGACCAGTAGGAAGAGTTGTGCTCACAGAAACCCAAAAGAGGAAATTTGGGACTCAAACTAGTGACCTTTTATTGCTACAAGTAACAGTGCTACCACGGACTCTACACTGCAGTGTGTATGTTTTATTCTTTTTTATATGCCCATGGTTTCATTAAAATTGGCTTTATGTTTAGATTTTAGTATTTTTTGGTATTAATATCGACATTTGCGTCACGTATACTCCGCTCCACAACAAAGAAAAACTTTATAGTTTAAAATTAAAGGTTATTATGGCATTATTATAACTGGTTGTCCCACTCAAGATGAAATTGGGCTTTATGCTGCCCCTGAGCTAAAATGTGCTCGACTCTCCTGCACTAAAGCATTTCTAGAATTTGCGATGCCTGTTCTTTGTTGGGTTTAGGACACAAACAATTCAGCAAGAGACTGTAAACAACCCATAAATAATCACTATATCAATGCAGTAATGCAGATTAAAACTTAAAAATGGGCAGTGGAAATGGCATTAGGATCAACGTCATGCAGATTGCAGCTCTGCAATAGAAATTGCTTGTTAAGCCTGTCTTGACAAAATAACATGACATAAAAATCATACAAACATTCATCACAGCCCTCTCTGATTAACTCAACCATGAACAGGACACACATTTGATGGCTCTTATCTGAGTGCCAGACCGGGGAGAGGATATTTAAAGAGGAACTGCTCTTGACTGATCCCATTTGCACCTCTGTCATTTACATGGGGAGATGTGTGGAGTAAAGGAACAAGAGGCTTCGCTTAAAACAGGCAATGTAAAAAAGTTACCGGAACATTTTATAAGTCCTTTCAAATAACACCTTTTATTTTCCGTGTGTTTGTTTTCATTTTCAGTGTGAACACTTTCATTCTGGGTGTAAAGTAGGACTTCTAAATATGACAACTGCAAAACCTGCTACACCACAGGGGTTTCGCTCGGGACGGGAATTACCATATGCCCAGATATGCTCCTTCCCAGGAGTCCAAGAGCCCTCCAGGGTTTACATCAGACAGTTGTCCCATAGCTGAAAGCTTGTTCCTCTCTTTGTTGTGTCCCAAAGCTTTACTCCCGGAGGGAGTGGATCCAGAAGTGTCTGACAGTCCCTCTGAGCATTGAAAGCAAAGGGCTCTCATTCAGCGAGGAGTGCATTTTCTTAAAGGTGGGATAAACACAGCAACTTTGTCTAAAATCTAATCAAGTCTTCTTCTATCAGGACACTGTTATGTCACAGTAGAACACAGACCTCAGGGCTTTTCCAGTGCAGAGTTTGCATTTTCACTCTATGCCTGCATTTGGTTTTCTCTCGTTTCCTGCCACAGTTGAAAGACATGCGTCTTAGATTGACTGTTTTTTTTGTTTTGTTTTTTCATAACTTGAGCTCAGGTGTGAGCGTACGTAACCATCTGGCTCACCTGTAAATGTGTACCCTGCCTCTTGCCAGCTCGGATCAGTAATTTTGACAAAGTGATTGAAGACGGATGAATGGATGGACCTTGTACTCATGCATAATCTAAAAACAATTGAATCTTCAGTATTCTTAAAGCCAATGTAACTCAACTTCAAACTCACATCAAATATCTTGAGAAGGGTCCTCAGGTAGAAGGCGCTGACACCAAAAACATCTCCCAGTACAGCTGGCACAATTATGAAGATGACAATAAGAGCAGACCACACCGTGATGCTGATGTTAAGACATCTCCAGAGCAGACCGTCTGCAGCCAGCGTGAAACAAGCCATGTTGTCTTCCCTGCAAAGCTTGGCCACCAGACTCACACCCAAATCTGACGGCAAGACCATCTGCTCTGTTGGAAAACACAATGACGTACAGTAGTTCATTATTATTTATTGTCTGCATTAGATAAACACACACCTAATCCAATGTGTTTAGTTTCTGGGGACATGTACTCTTTAAAAGACCTTATGAAAAACATTACACATTGATGGTGACTGGGTACTGATTTTTCTTCCTAGAAAGCTTTTCTAGGAGTTATTTTTGCTTTCTAACAATGGGGTGGTGGCTGTTGCTCACAGCTGCATATTGGCAGTCATTGTCAAAGCTGGAATAACTCTTATGCAAGCTGTCAGAGTCGATGTGTGAACGCAGAATATAATTTATGAGGGCTTATTTTGTGACTTCTGCACCCACCTATTCATGCATCATAGCACTCTTTGGACACAAGAGTTAACAGGCTCCAAGATTTTATTTATTAATACTTTATGATCTGATTTAAAATGAGTATTAGTTTAGTTTCTGTGAAACAAATAGATAGATTACTAAATGGGCATAAGGAAAGGAGGGAATATAGAGTCAAAAGTGATACAATAGGTGGAGATAAATCAAATTGGTTTCTCTTTGCTGGTTTCATGTCAAAGTAAATAAAACTCTACGTATATAGCTCTTTAAAATACAGGCAACAATTTTTTCTCAGTGGGCTGCTTTTTGGAATGTTTATGATTTATTTCCAGTGAAAGAAAACTCACAATTCGGGCCAGCTCATGTCAGTCTCCCATTTCCTGATTTGGACTGCTATATGTTGAGACTGGTGGGATAAATTCACTGAGGTGCTCGCTCTTCTTCTCACTCTCCAGACATTCATGTGTCACTAACTGCCTCTCTCGTCAGCTATCTTTTCTCCTTTTTTCTGCAGGATCTCTGAATTTCTCTTTAATAAGAAAATTGACAGAGAGAGAGAGAGAGAGAGAGAGAGAGAGAGAGAGAGAGAGAGAGAGAGAGAGAGAGAGAGAGAGAGCTCCCTACTCACTACACTGTTTAAATGGTCCATAACCTTTGAATTCACTTATTGGCTATTAGAATATATATATATATATATATATATATACAGTATTAACTATACACTGGCCTGACCCATAGGTGACATTAGAAAAGAAATATATAAAAAAAAACTGGGCACGAATGCCAACAGCAATGAGTTTTCCAATCCCTTTTCTTCTCTTGTCCTTCATCTGCGCCACCAATCTGTGCAACACACTTGTATCTTTTGCAAAGTGGCATTAATATGAAGAAAATCAAGAAAAGACTGCAGTTCTCTGCAGGTAGGGTGGATTGGCCCACTCTCTTGGAAGAATCAGGAGGGACAGCAGATGCTGAAATAACATGACAGGTATTTGACCTCTGGTTGGAAAAACGGATGTTTGTGTTCCAGACCGTTTGCTGAGATGCGCCAGTACCATATCCAGGCGCTCAAGAGGCTCATGAAAGAAAGCGGGGGAAAAACTGCAATATTGTTGTGAGAAGGTGGCACATGTCTCCGCTTTTAATTGCATTTTGATAACAAATAATCCAAAGTGTGTGCAGAAAGCAGTCTTTGACCCTTCTCAGCCACTGGCAGTTGGTTGCACCCAGACACTCCTCAATTTGAAGAAATGGAAAAGCATGCTTTTCCATGCTTTTCCATGCTTCAGGGATGTCATCAACTGAAACACACCTTGATCTCACCAGTCACTGGAAAAAAACATTAGAATTGAAGAGGAGTGTCGGCTGCAACCCTGGAAGCACAGTGCCTTTGTCTACCTGCTACTAAACGTGGGTTTGGAGTTGTTTGAATTTGCTGCACTGGAGCAACATCTAGTAAAAACAGTTTCATATGCAACAACATTAGTACATCCAAAGTTCCCATCCTCATATATATATATACACATATATGTATATGTATCTCAGACCCTGCAGAACAAATGCTGCAGCAAAGTCGAATGCTTCAAAATGCCTCTTTGTTATTATATACAGGTGAGTTTTATTTAACAAAACTATTGACATGAACCTCAGCCAACAGCACAAGAATGTTTTGAACCATTGTTCACAATGTGTATTTGTGTAAATGAGATTTGAGACGTTATACTTCATGCATCTAGTTAACCTAACTCATGCACAGTGAAACCTGTTAAATGACTTGTTAAATGCAAATGAATTAATGTAACTGATCACAAGGGCCTTAATGTGGTCATCAGCAGAGTTTCTGACATTGCATCAATGCTTTAAAATGTAATTTAATTACTGGCTTAATTACTGCCAGCCGCAGAATCACTAGTCAGTTATCAGGTCACATCATGCAGCCACAATCCTCCACAGGACTGATCCAACTTTATTATGTTTTTTACCACCTCTACAGGGAGAGTCCTGCTGACCTGCATAAGTAATTGATTACCAGTCCTTTGAACTTCCAACATACAAACAAATTGTCAACGTATCAGCACATAATTAATAGATATAGTTGAAGCGCTTACCGTCCTCTCAGCAGTGGATGATTGAGATAACAAGGACCAGGTGGTGCTCCATCTGGACTGTGCAGCCTGAACTGCAGGGATCTCTGACTCTGCTGGGCTTTGCAGGATCTTAGTGGTATGTTGCAGCTGCAGTCTGAGATGTATTGAGTTATCATAGCAACAGGTGGCCAATGAGAGCCGCTGTCACTACACTGTGGACTGACCGCTAATCTGATTACAGTAGATCCAACACAAAGCACTACAAGAAGCATGCAGCCAGCCGCAAGGAATTTGTATTTTGTATTCAATACAAAGGTTTTATTGTGACACCTGAAATATAATCAAAGAGTTGAAAAGAAAATGGTGAAAAAAGTCCCAGCAAGAATATCCTCGGTTTAATACTGGGCTTGGAGGCCTTTCTATGTGGAGTTTGCATTTTTTCCTGAGATTTTCCAGGCTTCCTCCCACAATCTAAAAACATCCATCTGAGGTTAGTTGGTGACTCCAGGTCACCTGCAGGCTTTGATTTGAGTGTTTCTCTTTGTCTATGTTTTTCTTGTGATGTACTGGCGACCAGTCTAAGGGTGCATTTGTACACAGTGAAG
This sequence comes from Lipophrys pholis, assembly GCF_963383615.2. Classification (NCBI taxonomy): domain Eukaryota; kingdom Metazoa; phylum Chordata; class Actinopteri; order Blenniiformes; family Blenniidae; genus Lipophrys; species Lipophrys pholis. The sequence continues at coordinate 20,738,504 of NC_137641.1, forward strand.
TGATCGGCTGTCCACCACAATCCTACATTGGTTAAAGCTGGACAAAAGATGTATTTGAAGGGCATCAAGATAATTATTAACTATATTGATAATTAATATGTTGTACTGGATGTCGTTTCAATTTGGCACTACTTTGATTTTTTGTTTCTCTCTCAATATTCAAATGTGACAATCCAACAATATTGTTCGGAGGTTAGTAGTTTTTCTGATACACTGAAGTCACATCTCCTCTATTCTCTTTTGGTTTTACTTACACCAAGGCTGATGATGTGTTACCAACAGAATGGCCTGCTGTGCTGTTTAAAGTTGGTTTCTTTTGAGTAAATTCACTAAAGACTACAGATGAACTGCCAGCTGTGGTCTTAAATGCCAGCTGTTTTCAACCCCCATCTTTATCTGATGTTGTGTGCCCTATTCCCTATTTCAAGACATTTTTCATTTTGATTAACCACAATACAACACACTCACACACTCTGCAACATTTGAGCTGCTCGGTTTTTCACCATCAAAAGAAAAAAAAAAAAAAGCGCACAGCAAAGTCACATTTTATTTTCAGTTAAACTTCGACAACGTAGACAACAGCCCTGATGTCACCTCGACCATGTTTACCAAAATACAAGTAAAAAGAACAATGTCGATTGTGATCCTAAAGATGCACAGCAGCATTTTCTGACCTCAAACTCTTTGCAGGTTCTATCAATTGTACTTTGTACTTACTGCACTGCAAATTATATTGGCAATTGTCAAGACTTAAAATCTTATTTTCAGACATGATAGCTAATTTGGCTGATTCAAAACGTTATCTACTTGTTTTTAGTACTTAATTTTAATTCTAGATATAACAATCTTATTTCAAGATTTCTTACGTAAACTTTACTTGCTGCATGGCCAGATCATTTCATTAGTTTTAAGCAATTCCTTCTCAAATTTAGTGTTCAGATCTCATATTCAGGCTATACTTTTTTACAGTGTGTCAACAATGGTGGTTCACCTGGTGACAAAACTCAGGAAATGCTGAATAGGAAGATCACCTCATAAATGCAAAATGACTGTAGTTTTACTGTATTTAATATCCACACACAAACTATATCTGAAGGTTTTCAGCTGTGTCAATTCAAGTTTGAAGGTTTGTTTGGCGATCGAGACACAAAATTGCCACTTTTAGTCAGAAATGTTGCCTATATGCTCTGATAAGAGCCAGACTATTACTATCACTCCTTTTAAAAGAAAAAGAGTGACGATCTAAAACACGAACCAAAATAGATTTACTTGGTCTGTGATGAGTCGGACTGTAGCAGAGATTTTATAATCTTGCTTTCTGGACGGATTCTTATTTAAACAACTTGAATAAAACATGCAGAAACACACAAGCACTTCTCAGGTTGAAATAAAAACCTTTATTGTCATACCATCTGCTACAAATCGCAGTTCTTTGAAGCATGCATAGTTACACACAATTAAGACAAGTTAAATCAAACAGTAAGTTTCCCTTTTAGAAAATATCTGAACTTCATCGCATGCATGTACCAATATATCTATTCCTGAACACTCCTCCAAACCTGCATCTGTCCAAACTATCTGAGGACATTTAGAGCAGTCGTTTTGAAAAGATCATCCACTGCGTGAGATTTCTGAAAGATACAGCATGAACTTACTACAATAAATTAGACTCGTGGTCCTTTTGTAAACTCTCTTTGGCTTTTTGCATAAAGAAGCTGAGACAGCCTCCTCACAAATATTGATAATGAAGGGTAATGCAGTAGGTGCTAGAGTACGCTGACTTTATGGATGAGGTTGATCGTTCAATTTGATTTGAGGTATTCAAGTTAAAAATGTAGATGGCGCACCAGAAGTGAAACATTTTCACCTCAGAAGTTTTCTGCAGACTCATAAAAAGCCAGTAAACAAACGCATGTATCAAAGCTCTGGGATAAACGATTTAAAGCATTAAGAGAAACTTTCTTTTCATCTTTCATAATGCTCCTCTGATCACCTGCTGCAGTGAGGTGCAGATTATTTCTCAGCCGCAAAAACAAGTTTTATGTATTCTGAGTATTCATGCAGAGTAATATTCAGAATGAGTAAAACATAGATGTAAAATGACAGCTCTCCAAATGATAGCTCCATATATTTTTCACTCAAACAAAAGTAGCGGCGATGCACTCTTGAAAGTTACATTTATATATATGTATACGTATACGTACATCACAGTAAGATAGGCATGACGTTAATAATGTCAGAAGAACTGTATCGTTGCTACATTACACATAATTCCCAAACAAATGCAGTCACATCTTAACAGGGGTTTGACAGTAGTGTCCAGTGACATAAATATTCTACAGCAAAGGATAGAGAGGAAAAAAGATATACGTGAAACACAAACACAGATCTGACAGGACCACATGAAATCCTTTCATATTGCCTTTTTGTATTTGTGCTTAGCTGTACTGTACTGGCTTGAGTGTTTGCTGGCATACGGCTGTCTTAAAAAGAAGCATAATCTTGATTGCTACAGTTACAAACAACAACGTTAGCTGCAGGTTGTTTGAGCGAAATGGCTCACATGTCACATTAGTATTTACCCGTCGGGTCAGCAAACACATCAACAGTACAAACCCTGTTTTCACGGAATAGAAATACATTTTTTTTAAAATATACTTTGCAAAAGTCACTGTTAAAGTGATTGGGTTTGATTATTCTCTAAGGAACAGCAGCAGCTTAATATTAACAGTGTTGCTTCTGGCTGTTTTTACCAGCCTTTGTGCTTCAGCAAGGCAGTTTCAGGGCAGGGTTGATATGTTTTCGCTGTCTTGTTCATTGACAGTTCAAGAAATTCACAATCCTTTACTTTTTTTTTTGTCTTTTTTTTGTGTGTGTGTGTTTCCCAGATTCGCTCCTATTCCCTTTTTTTATTCAGCCAAGGATCCAGGTTGTACTTCGATGATTCAGATCACTCATCGAGACATCATCCTCACAAACTCTGTGAATTACAGAAGAGGATCGTAAGGAGGACGTATGAAATACAATTCTTCCTCCCAGCTTCTGGTGCTGGAAGCAGCTGATACCTCTGCATGTCACTAAATTGATTCTAGTAAATCAGACATTCAAACAAACTACTTAACGCTTTCTAAAATATCAACCTTAGATAGTAGTTCAAACCTGCATATTTAATTTGAGGAAGAATATATAGTCGGTTTGACAAAAGTGCACGATCTACCAGCGGATTGAGCAGATTCCTTCAGCAATAGTATTTAGCTCACTGTTTTTGCACAATTTTTTGTTTTGTTTTCCAGCTTGAAAGCTTTTCTCTCTGCTTCACGTTCCTCAACACAAAACAAAAGAAAATGTTCCACCGACTGGCTGGTGAGCACAGTCAGACATTTTACACCTAATTATTTTCTGATGTTTCGAGCCTGCGAGACACAACAATATGAAGAAACACAGATACAAACACAACCATGGATGCTACTTTGTGTTACCAGTTGGTGTATAAAAGAGATGATGCCAAATAAAAAAGATAACAATTGAAGAATTGAATAAACAATGTGAGATTTGTATTTGACGCTGATTACTGGCAAAAGGAATCAAAGCTGAGGAACAAGAAAAGTCATCAAGAATCCGTGAATGTTTAGTATTTATATTTCAAATTCATTGCAACATTATATGCCTTTGCCAATTAAAAATAAAAACAATAGAGACTCAAACTTGTACTCATTTAAAGAAGTGGTATCAACACATTCTGATTAAAAAAAACATGCTGAAACATATGAACATGTATTTTCTTACTTGATCAGATGTTGCCTGAATGTCAATATACCAAATAAAAATGGCACCAAAGCTTACATTTCCATATATATTGTTGCACTACTGAACAACAGCAATGTTGCCTGCATGCATCCTTTTCATGTTGGGTAGTGAAATAATCCCTTGGCACGAGGATAATCTGACAGACCTGCTGCCTCCATCCTCACCTCACTATCAGCAGGGCACTGAGATATAAGCCAAGACACATGTTGGGGTTTTTGCTCATTCTTAAAATAACTCTGTGTGTGTGTGTGCATGTGTGCGGACGTTTAGGGTGTGAGTATAACATTAACATATTCACAGATGTATGTGCGCCAACATAAAATTGGAACTTCACCATTTCTAAATGTGAAACCTCATATCGCACATGGTCTGCAGAGTATAGCATCATTGTTCATAATTAAATTACATGAATTTACCTTCAAAGTCCACATGTCCATCTCCATTGAGGTCGATGTCGCGGAGGATGTCCTCCAGGTCTCTGTGCCCAACCTGCATGTTGTGTGGAAACGTGTGAATGTCTGCTGCACAAACTGAGGCAACAGTTATGACTACAAAGTGGAGCATTGACAATATTCAGACAGACAGTGATTGATGGAGGACAAACTCTGCTTGCAGCACTGTACCTGTTGTCCTAACAGTTTTTTCATCGCCTCCCGGAGTTCTGCTGTGCTGATCTGGCCGTCGCCATTGGTGTCAAACTAAAAATGAAAAAAACAAAATAAACAAATGGGCTGTAGAAATACATCCTGGACCTGTGCTCCTTCAGAAACCACAAGTAAATAAGAAAACACGTATTGAGCAGAAACTGTTTTGCTTCAGCAATGATGCAGTTGTCCTTTTCTGTTGGACTATGGAAGGCTCATTTTCCAAATTTAGTAGTCTCAGTGAATCAGCTCGCATCCTCTTCTGAACAGACACATTAGTTCTGTACTCAAAGCTCCTCTTTGTTATTTACAGAATGTAGTCGGTAGAAAAGGTCCTGTTGTGTCATTTTATTATGCTGCCTTGCCATCACGCCAGCTTTTCTTCTTGTCATTACTCACCTCCTTGAACGCATCCCTCAGCTCCTTCACTCCAATCATGTCTGCTGTTTCAGCCAGAAGTTTTGGCCCCATGAGTTCAACAAAGTCCTCAAAGTCAACGTGTCCTCCCACTGAAGGACCGATTGCAAAAAGAATACTGAGTTAACGTCAATACACAAAGACTGACAAGAGTATATTTGTACTTTTAAAAAAAATAGAGAATTTTTTAAAGATTTATTAAGAAGGAATGAAGTATGGACTAAAGTTCGTTCATAAACGTGTACCCATGAATACTCAGTTACAGTTTAAATTACAGTTCATGTTGATCTGCTGGCTCAGCTCGATGAGCTCCATCTCTGTTGGCATGTAGCCCATCGTCCTCATGCAGTTTCCCAGGTCTTTACAGCCAATGAATCCATCTTTGTCTTTGTCAAACTCCTTGAAAGCCTCACGCAACTCTGAAAGCAAGTGAAACAAAACATGGGAACTAGCCAGGTTGTGTTTTTTATTTTTTTTCTGAAGTTTAAGAAAAGTGCAGTTCTTTTGCATCATATCCTTCTTGTGAATATACTGTACCATCCATTTCTTCTGGCCTCAGCTCTCGGTCCTGTAAGGGATCAGAGAGCGGGGTTAGGATCCAAACACTGTTTCTTAAAGAAATCCCGCCAATAAGCAGCCTGCTTTACACAACATGACGCTGTAAAAGATGAGCAGGCAATGGCCGCATCGTGCCAGCAGTACTTCAAGTTTCCAGCTTGAGAGGAAGATCAGTGAGATCACACAGTGAGGAAAACATGCAGTCTTGGTAATTTGTGACATGGTGGGCCATCAAGAAGAATTCGGAATAGGACACTGTAAGTTAGTAGAGAAAGCTTTTTAAACCTTTTGTGGCAATGCTGTGTGGCTGTGTGTTTGTGATTAACATGTTTCTGCTGGTGGTGTTGCTGATAAGTTCGTGAGGTCGAGTGACTCATTCGCAACGACTGTATCCATGTATCCGGGATGTTCATCACCAGAGCAGTTGTCAACACTGAGGAGTTCGGCATTGTTTTCTCTTTCATAACAAGAAGTCGACTCGTGTCGTCAACTGCTGGAAATGAGGGGGGAAAAAAAGATTACTTCTATGTGAAGAGTCATTCTGGTGTCACCATAACCCCTGTGAGTAATCCTCCATCCTGCAGCAAATGTCCAGCATGTTTTTGTGTGGCCTCACACACACACACACAAACACAAACACACACACACACACACACACACACACACACACACACATACACACACACACACACATACACACACAGCCTACAAACATTACAAACGTAAACATTTTGAGCTGTCGTATTCTGAATATACTGTTTCCTCAGCTCCACAGCTCTTCTTTATATGTGCTGACATTACAGTGGAAGGTGATTACTACTACACACATTCCTGATGAGATTCGGTTATTGTGCATGTACTGCATTGTGTGCTAATCTCTCTCGGCATGCATGCACATGATATTTTCTGGACTTACGTACAGCCTGCCGGCTCTCAGCGAAGCCCTTGCGCAGAAAGATGCATGCAGGCCCCAACACGTTGTGCATGTTGGCTCCGTTCTGGGCCAGGGCCACTAGTGGCTCAAGATAGGCCCCCCCAGATCCCCCCTCCTCACAGGACTGCACTGCTTTGTAGTTCTTCTTCTGGTCCTGGAGCAGCATCCGGAGTGGGGGGCCGGATGTGGGAGCAGATGCAAAGACAGGGGTAGAGACTGTGACTCAGTTTGTTGATGCATTTTGTCAACAAGGAGCCAACGTGGAGTTGGGGAGGAGGGATGTTCACTGAGGGATCATAATCAACTGACACATGACGGTCAGCCACAATAAAGTGTTGAGTCGGGTCAGTCTGATAGAGGAGAGGTGTGATATCATGACAGAGCAACTGATGCCATCTGTGACTTCATCCGGTAGGTCACCATCCTGCACGACTCAGTCTCCACATCATGTGTGAGATCAGGTCACTGGTTGAATTTATCATTTAGCTCTCTGTACAGCAGATATATAATCATCCTTCTGCTGCAACGATTCGTACTTTAAAGGACTATTTACTTGTGTTTTTGTAGTTTGAGCTAACCTGATGCCCTCTATCATCCTGTCAAAATCACACTGGCTTTAGTTATAGGTATATCCATTGATCGTAATATGTTTTTTGGGGGTTTTTCAAATCTCAGAAATGAATTAAGTAAAAACAGTATTTTTATATGAGATAGGGAAAAAAATCAAGTCTGACTGATGCTGTGATAAACTGAAATAACTATTCAATTATTTGAAATATAAAATCTACAATAGTGCATTACTGGTACTTTGGTGTCTGGTACTTTGAGGGAATTTCAAGGGTTGACAGCTCATCATATCAATAATCAAGGACTGGACTGAGCTCCTGAGATTTCTCCTCGATTCTGAAGATGACGTCACGGTTTTCTTGATGAAGCTTCAGTTCACTCAGCCATGTAATTATAATCACCAATTAACCGGTCAACCAGGGGGCAAATGTTATTTTTTACATCAGTGGTCCCAATTACTGAGAGAGCTACAGGTTAATTAAAATCAGGCAATCACTGCCTGGCAGTGGAATAAAGCTTCCTCGAAACAAAGCCATATGAGGGACAACAATTGCTCTCACTAATGTTTAAATTAGAGAGCAGCAGCCTGATGCCGCTCACACGGGGCTCTTGGAAAATTTCCTCTGTTACGACTGCACATTTGTATCATGCCGATTTGAAGGTGGTAATTTATCGGGTATAAAACATGTCATTTTGGTTTGGTCTCAGTGGAGAAACATTCAACTAGAAGCAAGTGAAGTAGACTTCACATCACAGCAAATCAGCAAGGGAGCATTTTGCTGCTGCTTTAAATCTCCCTGACATGACCTAATATTATCTCCAGATGAGTTATACAGCAAACATAAGACATTTTCAGGAACACATAACCGATATTAATATGCATTGTTGTCCTTTAGGTAAAGATACACGGCGCCATGTGCTTTACAAATGACCTTCACACTCGATCTGTTATCATGCCAGTGCTAATGCCAGTCCGTGCTTTCCTGCAGTTCTCACCACAGGAACGGATGCCCACTGGGTAATCTGACCTAGTGATGCATGGAGCAGGGCTGTCCAAGGCTGTATCGTGCCAGATAACTACGATGAAGCCACGCGCTAGCCATTATATAAAAGAAAGAAAAAGAACAGAAAAGAAAGAAAAAAAAGACTGAAGTCAGGCAAGAACTTCTGTAGCTCTCCACCACCATTTTGCACAGATGGCATCAACAGTTGCTTGTCATATTGTGCTTCCTCAAGGATGTGCAGCTGCTGATATGAAGGAGGAAATTCTATTTGTGGGACTGTCTCTTTGCAACACTGAGAATCCATTCAAGCATGCATTGATAGGACAAGGACAGCAGATGCAAGAGATACTAAAGTGGATGTGGTAATATACCAAAAGACCCAATGCCAGTGGAGCTTTTGAGCCAAAGGAATCTGATGTGGTTGCATGACTGTTTTTATAAATGTCTACTGACTGATTATGTCCTGCAGGTGAATGTTCAACAGGGCAGCATCTTGTTCTCGCTGGGAAAGTGGGATTCATGGTCGACCTGACTGCCTCTAAAGGTTAGTGAGATGGTTGTAATTCATAATCTCAGTCATCAGGTCAAGTTCTGACCTCTGTCTGCATCCATGTTCTGAAAAGCATTGTGACAATTTATATTCTCAAACCTTTAATATTGTCAAATCAGAAAAAAAAAAAAGTCTATGTCAGTAAGCCACTAAATGTGGACTAAAACAACAACAGTGGACACAGGCTTTGTGTTGAAGGATTGGTTCATTATTCTCCAACGTGCTCCAACATGAACAAAACACAGTTTAAAACGTTCATCACAACAGGTAAAATACAAAGAGCTCTGTCAGCACACATCCAGTCAAATAGCTGTTGGTCAAAGTGGGAACACACCATGAAAACAAGCATGCATCAGAGTCAGGGGGTTTTGGGGAGGGGAGACCACAGCGGAGTGAAAAACTTCAAAGCAGACCTTACCTTTTTGGTGAAAATTTTAAGCGACTTTACAGAGTTGCCCATTGCAAGAAAAAAAAATCCTTCTTGTTTTATGTTTTCTCTCTAACTTTGCCTGTGTTTGTGTGCCTGTATTTAAATGCACGTGTATGCATGTGTGTATGCATGTGTTTCCAGGCATGCATGGGAATAGCAGTGATTAGAAAGGGATAGACGGTTCAGTGGGTCATTGACTAATATAACAGGACATTTGGGAAAAGGCAGGGAGAGGAGCAGGGGTATCATTAGGAGGAACAACGGAGCACAAGGGAAAGGAGTTAGCAGGGAGGACCTCAAGGCAAGGACACTGGAAGGTAGAGGGGAGGGAGGGATGCTCAGACAAAGGAGGAAATATGTAAACAATAAGCAAGGACAGATCAGAACAACAGAAAGATACACGAGGAAAAAGAAGCATGCATGTGATCAGTGCGAGATGCAAGAGGCAGGAGTGGAAAAGCAAGATTGCTTATTCATTCCATCCTCTCTCCTACAGTGTCATTCCTCCCTCCCCTGTACGCTCTCTCTCTCCCTCTCTCTCTCTCTCTCTCTTTCCCTCTTTCTCTCTCCCTCTCTGTCCGTCAGTCTCTTTTGCTTTTCCCCTCACTCTCTCCCTCAGCTCCTGCTCACTCCACAGTTTTAGACCGTCTATGCGAATGTGACAGAAAAAGCTCGTTCGGACAAGCATATTACCTTCCCCTGAGCAAGACGCTGGAGACAGTAATCCAAACACACACACACACACACACACACACACACACACACACACACACACACACACACACACACACACACACACACACACACACACACACACACACACACACACACACACACACACACACACACACACACACACACACACGATTAAACCCACATTGATGTGGGGCTGTGGAGCTAAAAATACAACACCACTCTCTCTTTCCCCTTACTCTACCCACAGCATCCATCCCCCTCTTTTTCTGAAAAACACACCAAAAGGCACACACACACACACACACACACACACACACACACACACACACACACACACACACACACACACTGAGGCAGCACAAAGTCATGTTAAGCTTGAGGGGTTTTGGATTCAGATCAAAGAGAAAATGTGCAAGAAATGACACATGGATTCTGGAGGAAGTAAAACAGCACGTGCAAATGCAAACAAACACACGCACGCACGCACGCAGACACACACACACACACACACACACACACACACACACACACACACACACACACACTTTTTGTTGTTGGCCACAATATCTGAAAAAAAAAAAGATTCTTTCTAAATTTGGAGCTTTTCTAAAAACTGAGGTCTACAGAAACAAAATCATGTCAGCACTGTAACAGCTTCTGGCACTATTTTCTGCTTAATACTCTGGTACAGTAACCTGCTCGGAATAGTATCAACCCAGTAGCATTGTTATTATTTCCATACATATGTATCACGCTGTACCTTTGTTTGTGAGACATTATTGAATCCAAATACATGAATGATTATTGGAATATATCAGACCTTTATCCTTGTTAAAGGGATCATATTGTACAGCTTTTCAACACTTTCACGTGGGTCTCATTGCATTCAACAATGCATTTAAAGTTTATTTCCCCAAATCTAGCTTTTCCTTGATTTTCATCCATGTGAATATTGGATCTTGTGATCAATGTGGTTCTCCTGACTAAATAAAGGCTAATGAATGAATGAACTGAAACCTCGTCTTCAGGCGAGTCTCAGTGTGATGGTTTTGCTCAGCAAAACAGTGTAAGTGTCATGTTGGTTCCTTCCCTGCTGCACTGCACTCGGTCCTAAAATCCAGCTGGGTCGACCAGAAATCACCAGGCGTGAAAGACAGATGAAATATAAATGTAGTCATGTAGAAATAATGTCATCATGAAGAAATTATTTGTTGTTTATAGAAAAAAGTTGTAATTATTTATTAGAAAATGGTGCTTATAATTTCACGCAAAGTACATGTCCTGATTACGAGTAAAACAAATATGTATCAACCGGTTGATTTCACTGGTTCGAAGTCCTGCTTTAAGCACCAACCTGCTGTCTGACTCAGACTTCCTGCTTCTTTATACATTATCTCCTGACTCCATACACTGTTGCCTCCATAATCACTATGGCCACTAGATGGGGGCAAAAACCTGACCTGGCATGCCTAACTGACCCCAATGGCCTTGTAAGTGAAAAAATAGACAGTTGTAGTAATAACCTTTGAATCTTTGAGCCAGATGTTGTGTTGTTGTGTCACATCCAGAAAAGACAATCACGCTAACAAATGTTATTTTTTCTAAAGAGTCAAAGTTCATCCAGGTCAGGTATATAATTACCTGCAACACCAATATAATAGTATGCAAGGCATTATTACCTAAAGAGCATTTTGATGATACACGTGGGATAGCCAGCAGGAAACATATGCAGATCATCTCATGCGTCAATTGACTATTCCCATAAGAATATTGATTAGCCTTCAATATAAAACAAGTCAACTATACACATGCTTTTTTTGTTATTTACTAAAAACAGATTTAAGTTAGACACACAGACTCTCTCCAGAAGATAAATGTTAAGTCAGTGCCGCATGATGCATCCCATGTTTAAAAAAAAAAAGGAGATTTTCTGGGGGGGGGGGGGGGGGATTTCAAGGAGCTCTGTACTTCTCCAACCTCTGTCAAAACAATACTACATGTAATAAAAGTCATTTCTACAGGGAAGCGTCTTCAGTATCGTTCACTGCAGCACAGGCGTACATCCGCGATTCCCTCTCCCGTTCGACCTTGTTTGTTCTCTGCTATTTTTAATAAACACATTCACGCCAAAGTTGTTTCAGATCTCACTCCCATTCAGTATCTGCGCTGCTCCTCTGTGCTGCTCCACCAATGATTCATCCAGCCTCTCACCGGAGGCTCATTGTGAACTTCAGAACACATCAGATGTCAGACACAGGAACCGTCAGCTCTCATAATGTCATTCTATATAGTATGCAAAGGCAAGAGCTCTCTCTCTCTCTCTCCCTCTCTCTCTCTCTCTCTCTCTCTCTCTCTCTCTCTCTCTCCCTCTCACTGTAGTACTCTCTTACTATCTTTTTCCTTTTACACACACGACTCAGAAACACAGGAATTAGCAGGTGACTGTTGAGGTACCAGTTTATCAGGAGTCATTAACAGACTCATTCAGATCAGCATAGTTGTTTTTTTTGTGGCAAATGTATTTTAATATAATATTTAAGTGCTTAGAATATGGAAACTTCCCTCATGGAAAAGATTTATTAAGACTATAAGGTGAAATATGATCCTGTTTTAACTACTGCTGTGAACTGTTACATGAGCTGAGATAGTAGAGGACAAATACTGTTTCTGCAGACAAGATTTTGTCCTATTTGTAAAGTGCAATGATGTGAACATTTCACAGACTCATTGATTATTCCTCCAAAGCAAGAAGAAAGTCCCTTTTTTTTTTTTTTTATCACAGTGCATCCTGATGCAAAGGCAGAGAGTGAAACCGAGACCTTGAGGTTTTTCTGTGTGCATGTTCATCATCAGAGGATGTCTCTGCAGTAAAAAAAAAGAAAAAAAAATGCACAATGAATACTTGCGTCATCTTCTCGTGCGCAAACTGAGACGCCACGGTTTTATCTTCCAGCTGATTAAACCATTCGGATCAGATTAGCTACAACTGTCAAAAGAGGAATATTGTGGGATTTGAGGGTAATTTCACAAAATACAGTCACTCCGGTTTAACATCTCGAACCTGCATATCAATTAAACCTCTTCTGTTTTCCCTCTGACTCATTCATCCTTTGTCCTCTGTCTCGTTTGCCGTGATTTACTCTCAGCCTCGGGTCTCTATGAATATTGAGCGTCATCATGCACATTGTGGTACTATGCAGTTGTGTGCATGGGCTTTAATCCCCATCTCAAAAAAGGGTTTAGCCAAGAGGGAATTTTCTACCTCCTCCTTTTTGCCAGCACCGATATAAAAATACCCATGCGTGTCCAAAAATAGCCCGTTACACTCCGGATATAGAGGAGGCATATGCTGTAGTGAAAGCGTTGATGCCACTCGTTTCCTCCCATCTCCGCTCAGATTATACCCCCTTTTGTGAAACTCATTTTCACCCTTTTTTTTTAAAAGGAAGACTCTTTTATCTATTTCCCCGTCAGATGTCATCAAGGTCAGTGTGACCCCTGAGCAAAAAGAAGAAGAGAAAGATCAAAGAGTAAAGGAGAAATTGGACTGTCAGACAGGAAACATGAGTTGGCTGCACATGCAAGGAGAGTAACAGGAAAACTATTTGAGGATGTAAGGATCTAATCTGTGTTGTAAGACCTTTCCTCACATTGTCTTCTGAGTTGTCAGGTGGGAGCAGGGAAGTGAGAGCTGATGTGCGTTTGTCTTACATAACAATCATCAGGTCTTCCAGCTAAGCCGCTCTCTTCCCATTTTACTCTTTGTCCTCCTGATTTGTCCGATTCCCTCGCTTCCTTCACTCTTCCTCTCGTGTCCTTTCACTTCTTTCCTCGCTCACTGATGTGACACACAGAGGAGTCTCTCTCTCTCTCTCTCTCTCTCTCTCTCTCTCTCTCTCTCTCTCTCTCTCTCTCTCTCTCTCTCTCTCTCTCTCTCTCTCTCTCTCTCTCCATCTCTCTGCTCTCATTGGCTTTAAAGCATCTGGTTCAAATGTTACTTGCTCCCTCTGCTGGTTAACACGCACACACAATTCCATCTCAATTTAAATTGGAATTAAACTGATCCTTGATGATATCTGTGCAGAAGATAGCAGTGCTTCGCTCAGTAATAGGCCTGTATTCATTCTCAGATTTGGTGTGAGTGTTTTGTAGGACAAGGTCAGAAAGGGTCACAAAAACTGACGTCTGTAGTGATTATTCAGACTTTCTTTAAATAGAAACATATCTATTGGGACAGGGGAAGAAAAAAAACTGTTCATGTTCTGCCCTTGATCAAGGTGTCAGTTTTAACTTGGGGTCAGAATGTGCATCCATTCATGACGCAATAAGGCCTTAAAGATATAAAGTAAAAAATGTAAAAGCACATGAATCACTGCATCCAAACCTACATATGACCAAGAAATATGACCACATTTGTCCTTTTTCTATCCCCCCACACTCAGCTCTTTGGTCACTATGATTCATCCTACGAATATAAAAATGTGAACTATAAACGGGCAACCCAGATAGAAAGATCTGCACATGCTGGAAACTACTTCTTCTTTTATTGCCTCGTGCTTATGATTTTATTTCAGGTAGAATGTATTTCGAATTCTTTGAAGAATTTAGCAAGACAAAAACAAAACAAAACAAAAATTTCTCTCTCCCTCCAGTCTCTCATAATCAGGTCTTGATGCGCTATTTTTAGCTTCTTCTACTCACAGCGAAAGAGTTCAGTTGAGATTGTATGCAGATCTTGATGTTACATAAGAAAATGTGAAATGAAAGAGTTTGAATCTGATTCTGCATCATGGAACTACAAGTCTTCCAGGAGCGAGATGAGAAGAAACCTTTTCATTACTATGGGGTCAAGCGAGTTCAACAACTTGAGTAAAATTGAGCAGGTGAAAACATTATTTTCAAACTCTCACACTTACATGACTTCAAGCTCTATATTTTTCTTGCACTTTCACATGATTGATCTCTCATTCATACTGTATAAAAATGATTTTGCATCCACATATAAAGTCTTTCTGACTATTAAAAGCTTATTTTGATAGATGATAATGTCAATGTGATTTCATGCAGTTTACAATCACTTTGAAGACTTGATTGTGTCGGAAAAACAACACATGTATTGCAGTAGCAAAGCAATTTGAACCTGAGTTAGTTCTGCTTTGATTGCTTTGTATCACTCCTCCTAAAAGCTGTAATGTATTTCCATCATAATTATCACAGCAACAAACATCTTGGTTGAATTTCCTCTAAGAATTTCAATCACGCAAGATTTTGGAACGAAAAAGGAAAGTGATGATTTACAGATTTGCCAGAAACTGGAAGCAATCCCTCTTTCCACGCAGACACACACACGCACGCACACGCAAGGACAGACACACACATCTGCAGCTCTGGAGACCTTATATAGCACACTGCTGGATGGGTTTCGCCTCACTGGAACCCCTAAGACTGATTGAAGCCCTGGCCTGGATTGAAGGAGTTATTTCTGGAACACATTAGCGCACAAGGAGGTAATTGTCTCCTCCTGAGCTTTTTATCATTGACTCCTAAAGAAGGGTTTCAATGAAACAAGAAAAGGATTGGGGGGGGAGGACAGATCACATCCTCTGTGATCTGTCTGAGTAACTGCAGAAATTGGTACCTTGCAGAAAATTAATGCAATAGTAGGCAAACAAAAGCCCTTTATGTATCAAGCAGTCAGATGATGTTTAAGTTACATCAATGTGCGTCAGCATGACTGGATCATTTACCCTTGTATCTGTGTGTCAGTGAATGAGTGCCTGACAAGTGTTTATGGTTGAAGTATTTTCCATACAGAGGGAAAGTTGATCCCCGCTGGTGACACAAACAAAGAAAGTGACTGTATGAACTTCACCGCCCCATTGAGAAAGTAATAGATCCCACATATATACAGGAGCCAGATTTTCATTGAAAACACGTATTAATTTTTAATCTGTTCTGCTGAGGTGGCTGGACGTGCATGTGGCTTTAGCTTCACCTGCATCTCACCTGAGAACCATTTCTGATAGTTACCCATGTTAATGTTAATACTAATGCCAAACCATGTTAGTCAACCAAATGTGAACACGAGAGGAGGAAACTTCAAACTAAAACAGAGAAATAGGATAAAATAAAAAAAGTTATTCTTGAAACCTTTTAAAGTTATTTTATCTTGGCATATATAATGGTTTCTTTTTAAATTTCTGACTGTTTTACATCAATTTTGTGTTGCTACCCAAGTGCCTCATTGTACACTGTGAATGCAAATGGGATCATTTGAATTTCAAATAATTTTATTATATACAGCAGTAATACAAGTGTGATCCCTGGTGATGATTTCTTTTCTTTCAAGCTTGTAATGCAACCCTGTACCATATGAAAAAAGACACACGCGTTTCAGAGCTTAATAGTTTTTAGGAATAAACTATGTTGATAAAATCCTCTTCAAATGTCCTTTTATGTGCTTTAAATGATGAAAGTTGGAAAAAAGTAGATGAAATATTAAGACATCCTTATATAGTGCATAGACTAATACAAATTGTAGTTTCTCTGTTACTTTAGTTTTAAATAGTTTCAGGCGGTTTTCAGGCTTTAATTCCCATTGACGCCTCCTTACCTGCCCAAAGACGGACTTGACTATGGGATGGAGAGAGGAGTCATACTCAGACAACGTTGCGCTCAGGCGTTTGGACGTGCGGCTGGATGCGGGCTTTGTAGGTGCGCTGGCAGCGTGTTGGTCCGAGCCGAGACTGGAAGAGGACACGGTGACGACTCTCTCACTGGACTCGAAGAAAAAAGCCGCCTCGTCCGCGTGTTTTGGATACGATGGGGTCGGTGAAGTCCTCCTGTCCTGCCGGGAGCCGGCGTGGGGATGCTGTGAAGGAGGCATCTCTCCTCTGGAGGAGTCATGGTGATGCTGCGACTGTTTGGATTTGGAGGACTTCCCACGCTCCTTTGGGTGTCTGCTAGCCCTGATCCTCGCGTCCTCCTGCGCGTAATTGTCATCCAGCGTCCCTGGCTGCCGGTGAGAGTGGCTCTTATGCGCCCGGTGGTGATCACCTGAATGTCGAGAGTCGGCGTGTCTTGGTTGACAGAGAGGTCTCCGCGCACTGGTCTCGCAGTCCTCCGTCCAGACTTCATCGTCGCCGTCTCTGGCTCCGGTGGGATGATGATGGTGCGCGCGGTTGCTCCGGTGACCGTGCGGACCGTGATCCGAGTGCGCAGACCTGCGGTTCAGACCGGAGGACCTCAGCAGGGAAGTGGTCGACTCGCTTTTGGGCAGAGAGGAGCTCATCGTCCGCTTTCTTTCGCCAGACAGTGCGAAGTGAATCTGATGGAGGCTGAAGGTCGCGCGCAAAGGAAAAGAAGGCAGTCCTCCGCCACGTGCAGGTGTGCAACCTCACACTCCTCACTCCTCACCACTCATGCACAGCCTGTACCCTCACCACCTGACTTCGCCCTTTGCAGCAAAAGATGTGAAGTGCAGCTGGAAGTGGCAGCCAGGAGGTCGGTCAGCCTCTCGTGGGGGCTCCGAGAAGTTTGGATGGCAGCACAGTGTTGCGCTGGCGCGTGTCACCGAGATGCTGCACATGCACGCACTAAGTTCACACGTCACCACAGATGGGATTTCTTGCATAATGAGCCTCTTGGTTAACCTTATTTATTTGATCGTACCAGAAATTCATTTACCACCTCTTCACATATATCATGACGTTGCGTGTCTTTCGAAGTCACAAGCGTCTATGGCCAAATATTTTTAGAAACAGTGAAAAGTCAACAAGTGTCTGCAGTGACACTAATGCCAGTGGACAGTGGTCTTTTTCAAGGACGTGTTTGGGAATAGATGCGTGTCCTGCAGACAGGCTGCTATAACTTTTAGGTCAGTTCAACTAAACACAAGACAAAAAGTCCTGTTTAATCAAGGATAAGAAAAAAATCCTGATCCTTGAACTTCCCATGCAGACTAATTGTCTGTTAAAACCATCTCACTAATATTGCTATTCATTTATCAAACTTATTTTAATGTAGTTTTAATAACAACGTAATCATGGTTTAATTTAGGAAGTTCTTAGGCCCAGCCCATGTGAGCCAAAATTATCTTTTTTCTCCCTGTCATTCTTAAAAAGTTTCCTGTCCACAAGGCACCATGAAAACGATTCAAAACAATATAGTTCATATGCCCATAGGTGGCGCTGTAACTCTGCCACAGAATTACACTAATAATAGAGAAGAAGACACAGTGACAACATCATAATTTTCAGCAAATGTGCCTATCCCCATATCAACGCCCATTTTCAAATTTCTCCACTCTGGATCCCGTTCCCAAAACAACGTCGGTTTCAGGCTCTTAAAACGCCATGTCATGTGGATGATCGGCCAAAAAGATGCGGTTACATGACATGGCATTGTTTTGTTGAGAGGACCTTCTTAGGCCCATATACAAGAAAATCTGAATCTGATTTTTTTGTGCACCAGGGGTCCATACTGCAGAGAGATTTTAAGGATCAGGTGAAAGCCTTGTCCTTGTATGATTTTATTTTCCATTTTTTGAACTTTCAAGAAGAAATCCTGTTTAAAAGAGAAAAAATATTCAAAATGTTATATTGTAAGTGTAATAGTGACAACAGTTTTTAGATTAACTTAAGTGCAACATCTTAAACATTCAAAGACCTTGTGAAAAAACAGCAACGATTATTACTTCGTGTAGGAGGATGCATATGTGCATCATAAGTACTGGATGGTGCATAATGTGGTTTGAATTCTGTGACTACTCACACTTTGAAAGCCTTTGAAAGCATTAGACAGACCTTTTCTGCTCACGATGGAGAAAATGAATGGAAAACAGATACGCAATATCCAGCTATGTAAAATTATGACAAGCTACAATTGTATTAAACTGGTAAAGTAGTATACATAAGAAACAGCTGTTGGTTAAGTTTCACACTGTGGATATTTTTTTTTATCAACACAAAGCTCTATAATGATCATTGGAATTTTAAGCTGTAAGAATAGATTATACCGAGACCCAGTCTGCTCTCTGTCACTTTTCTGCAAACAAACAACACTGTTGTGTAATCACAATGTGATGGTGTCAATAACCTGATAGAGAATTTGTCTTTGGGTCACTAAACAACCGTGACTACAAAGTTAAAACGGAAAAAACGACTTAAACAGCAGCGTGGCAATCCTTCAGTCTCATCCCATCTGCACACCCAGGGTCATAATTCTCAGAGCAGATGTCCAGGGATGCAGTGCAGAAGTATGTGAGGCTGTGAACGTACGCGGCCAATTAGACATACAAGCTCTCACGAATTGTGTTTCAGTGTGCAGAGCTGAGAAATGAGCAGATTTTGCCCTCTTCTCTCAGGGGAATTTTTGTTCTTTGACATCTGTGTCTCTGTCTCTTTTGCTCCAGGGAGAGGCAAAGTATCTCAACTCCACCGCACCCATCCCCCTCCTCCTCTTCAGCATGGGCCTGTGCCGACTCCTCTGCTCCGCTCAAGTGCAGGAGAGTGTCGCCAATGCTGAGCCACCACTACTCTGCACAGTCAATATCAGGTGCTGCACTATTCCTCTCATCATCCTCATCTTTTAATACCCCCCTGCTTATAATTATCAGTTGAAATCATGCTCTCTTCAAAGCTTTTTGAAAAAAACAAAAAAAGAAGAAATGTGATTCATTTTAAACGTTGATATTTTTTTTCCCTATGTGTTGCTCTTGATATGTTTACGTTCCCCTTCTGCAGACTTTGGGCTGCAGCAGGGGACATTCTGGCCTCAGGGTGCAATATGGCCCAATTAATGTCCACAGAGACAAGGAGAGAGCTGAAAATGGGAAAATATGATCTGCTGCAATAAACAAAAATAAACACGAATAATCTGAACGTGTTGCCATAAAAGCTGTATGAAAACTAAATTAGACATATCTTTTCAGCTGTTTTGGGTTTATATCATCTTCTTTTTCTTTGCATTTTGCCCCCACCCTGCTCACCCCAACATCACACTTTCACACAACTCTCAGCAGGGTCAGATGGCAAAACTTTCATGGCAAATGCCGCAATGCACACAGCTGCTCCCCTGCGCTCATGATCAGCAGAGTCACTTTGAATATTTTGGGATACGCTTGAAGACTTTAAGAGTAATCGTCTTTTCCCAAAAGAGTCTTATTTCAAGCACCGCTTACTTGCTTTTTCTGCTCCCTTTGAGACCAAAGTCTTCATAATTAGCTACTGAGGTGGCTCTTAAGATTGAGATTTATTCCTAAAATTCTTTTTTTCAAGGGTTAGCCAAGGGAGGGACCCCAAACACCAGGACAAATTTGCTTCACACAATCAAGACCGTACAGTACTTCTCTCTGAGAGGTTCCCTCCATGACTGTCATCTTTACCCTGTCCCATAACTCAGTATGATATTACTGACAGACTAATCAGCAGAGTAAATAATTAACCATACAGCAGCTTGGGGCCCACAAGGTGAAGAAAGAGTTCACTCACCCCAATCATCAAAACATTTTCCCCACTTACTGAATGAACATTGCCTGCAGGATGTGATATCAACACTGAAATACAACCATACTGCATCACAAACTCATACCACTGACTACATGTTTATTATATATCGACCGATAACATATTTAAATGAAAGCTACAGTAAACCATTAAGCATTCTGTAATGAAATATTTGTTCAGCACTGGACACTTATGGGAGCATCTGCGACTCACAACTGCAAGTCTGGAGTGATAAGTCTCCAGTTAGCAAAGCTTCGAGCATGAACTTTATGTTCTGGAAGGATTTTCACTTTATCTCCGCATATTTTTCAGAGTTTACCTTCATTCAACAAGACTAAACAGGATCTGGTTATCTGCAAGTTCCACATACCTGTGAATGAATTCACTGATACTAATGTGTTCTGCTTGTAAGGACATATTCAAGATTGTTTTTTTTTTTTTTTTTTACATATTTCAATAAAGCTATTTAAGGTTTTGCTTCAAGAATATTGTTCCCCAAGTACATTGTATGTTACGTGTGAGTCCCTCATGGTTTCTAATGTTTCTGATGTGTTGTCTGGTCACTATTTCTCCTCTTGTCTCAGGTGTGTTACTCAGCTCTCCATGTGTTTCACCTGATTGTTTCCTGCTGTGTATCGTTAACTCTCAACTCTATGTGTGTGTCATGCCATGTTGTCTCGCTGTTTGCTTTTCTAAATCAGTCTTGGGAAATTGGTTTTCTTGTTGTTTGAAAAACTCTTTTTGGCAACCACAAACATTCCTTTTTGTTCTTCAATGTGCTTCTGTGCTGCGATTCCCAATAGCCCTCCATCTTCAAAGTTGCAAAAACTGCAGCACTACAAAATGTTTCGATGCGTACTAAAAAATGTATTCATCTTTATTCAGTCGCATCAGAATTAATTTTACAGAAACTTTCATATTATTGTCATTTGCTTTTCAAATAATTCACTATTTTGATTATTTAATCCAAAATCCTTATTTTCACGTGGCGATGTCTGTTTCTAAAAGCGCTCATTAAAACCTTCCCAGTGGACTGTGTTTCCACCATATCAGATCTATTCATGTTGTGATAAGCCTGTCTCTTCCTTAACAGGCAAGTCATAACAAGGAAAGCAAAGGTGTAATAATAATAACTCCAATTAACACTGCTGTGCACACAGGTGCTCCAGCGCCCTTTGAAAGCTTGCAACCACTATCATAGGAGGACATTAACAAGTTATCCAACGCAACATAAATCACATCTACTTCCTCGAGGTGACAGTTTTATCCAAAGTGTGTGTCATCACAAACTGGCCCAAAGTGTGTTTGACAAGGAAGGAAATGGCTTCAAGGTCGAGTGCCAGGAGTTGTTATTGTTTCAAGTCTCTGTGGAAGTTTCAAGATTTTAAAAAAACAAATAACGTACACGCATACAAACACACGAGTGATGCTATGACTTTGACAGTGACAGTTTAATTAAAATATTTTTATCTTAACATGTTCAAGATATTTTAATCATTTAAGTTAAAAATATATATAAAGTGATGAAATAGCAATAAATAAACAGTTAAAAGGGTTTGATAAAATGAGATCGAAAGGTATATAAAGTGTTTAAAAAAACAATGAATCATCTTTAAGTGATATTTGGTTTACATGTAATGTGAAGGACTAGTTAAGTTAAGAGTAGAATATTGAATATTATTTTCAGGCTTTATGGGTCAGAACTAACATGACTGTAGAGGGAGAAAACACAGAATATTGTTGTTGTTTTTTTACTCGGTCCTTGAAATGCACACAGTAATTATGCTTTATTTGATCAACATTCATGATATATTTCTGTAATTATACCTTTTTATTGAAATTGGTGATCCATTTTTGGGCATTTTATTTTGTAGCAGAACATTTACGGTATCCAAAAACTGAAATTGATTTAACACCAAAGAAATAAGTATGTTTGATAATTTTATGTCTTTGACTTTGTTGTTATGTTCACAGTGTCTGTCGTGTCGGCTTAAAAAGCTGTGTGAAAGATGTCAGTTTGAATTGTGGAAATTAATTCATTGGACACCTGGAGGAACAGAAGTATTAAGTCAAACTAGTGGAAGCCAGTGGTTTTTGTCGTATTGATGACCCCACTACATGTAACGCCAACAAAGGGTTGCATTTCAATCCACAGTGGAGATAAACAACATTTCCTGCTTCCTGTGTCGGGAATCTGACTTGATAGAACTCCTCTCTTCAAAAGACTCCAACATAATCACTTGGTACTTGTTTCCTGAGTTGTTGAAAGTATCCCAGATATTCTTTGCTGCTGTTACAATTCTGTTTCCTGGTTGAGTGAGGCTCAGGGGACTGAGTTTGTTGTCAACCTCTTGTCAATTATTCACAATTGTTCTCTGCCTCCCTACACAAAGCACAGTTCCATTTAAACCAAAGGTGTTTTTTCATTGCAGAAAACTGCAGGGTAACAGAATTCACCAATGATCTCGTTTGATTTCTGTTAAAGCTCTGTAGGCGAACACATGTGCTTTCAGTTATGGTGTCAGCCAGTCACAAGGCCTTTTACACTTTGCGATCAATATGCCAGTTTGTGTCTTATATCGATAATTTTCAGTCGTCCCATGTCTGTCTGTGTTTTGGTCAAATCTTCTTGTGTTTTAAGATCCAGGTATTTACTTCTGTTTCACTCTGTTGACTGTGTATGTCTGATCTGTCTTTCAATATGAAGTTATTGTATTTTGATAAGCTGGTATTTTTCTCTAGTTTGAGCTTCGGTCAGGTCTCGTCAATCAGGTTGATGAATTGACATATATTTAGTCTCATCTGTATGTTCAAGTTTGTGTTTTGTTTTTGTGGCTGGTTGTTGTTTAGTTGTGCAATAACATCCCTCTCGCTCTAGCTTGCGTCTCTCCCCACCCTCTGTGTGTCAGCTGTTCCCTGATTGAGTACACCTGCCTCTTGTCAGCCCCCCGTGTGTTCATAATTC
The DNA here is from genome assembly GCF_963383615.2 of Lipophrys pholis. Taxonomy (NCBI): domain Eukaryota; kingdom Metazoa; phylum Chordata; class Actinopteri; order Blenniiformes; family Blenniidae; genus Lipophrys; species Lipophrys pholis. The sequence goes on from NC_137641.1 coordinate 20,761,581, forward strand.
TTCATCCGTGTTTGTTGCCAGTTCGTTGAGTGTTCCTCGTTCCTGCCACCGTCACTCTTGACTCTTTAAGTCTCCTTGAGTTTTTCCATTGTCTTACCTGATATCTGGTTTTGTCTTTTGTCTTGCCCTGTCCGCTCTTTGTCTCATGTGAAATCCGTGTTTGACCGAACAACAATAAACACATCAACCAAATACTGTTTCTTAATGAGACCAGCAAACTGCTTTAGAGAAAGTTACTCAATAGATTTGTGGGTGGAAGGATGTGTGGATGTGTGGCTGTCCAATCAGCTGCAGCTCTATGAGGGGAGCATTAATTCCTTTGGAGCTTAAACTGCTTAATTTCCACCCACTCCAATAATGGTTTCATCACAGTAAATGGAGGGCTGGTGCAGTTCAATCAGGTTTTCAGTCAGCAGACACAGTGGGTGTGTTTCAGTTTAAGTGAAGTCGATTTAGGGGGAAAACTCAAGTTCAAACTTGTGTTACTCAGTGTTTCTTTGCTTTTCCTTTTAAGTAGAAATATATAGAGAGTATACTTACTTGACCTTAATTTTACCAGACTTAAGAATAATCTTGACCAAATACAAAAGAAAGCATCACAAACACAATGTTGTTTGAATCAGATGTTATTATTTGGCTCTACATTGTTGCCTGTATAGTGAATGCATAGACTGTACTCCTTACTATATTCTAGTTTGGTTAACACTGTGATGTTTATATTTCAGTTGGACCTGTGATTTTTATATTCAACAAAAATGTATGCAATTGTATGTAACAGTATTTATAATATTGGTATTTTAGCCATAATGGAAAATATTCCAAGTTTCTTGTATTTTTAATGAACACATTAAAGCTCTCATAAGCATTATACTGCAGAAGTTTCTGAAATTGATTATTAAAATATGGATAAATGGTATTTTACAGAAATGTAAAATACTATTATTCTTTCAGATTTTATCAAGTTTAATGAAAACAATGATTGTCAAACATCTTGCACGAAAGAAGGGCTTGAATTATTGTTTGGAGTGCATAGTCCACAAGATTTTATCTGTACATTTCTCTCCATTGTCAACATTCATTGTGATATTTCTGAAAGAAAGAACGTAAGATCCCATTAACTAGGAGCAGTGAAGACGCAACGCTTACACAGGCTGGTGGATTTGAGTGAACAGGGGCTGGTTGGGGGGTTCGATGTGACGTAAGAAGGGTCAAATAATAACCATACACTATTTATAGGATCAACACTATTTATAGGAGCACAGCGACCGCCAGTATGAAGCTTTGCTGAATTTTCTCCTTCACCACCCCTGTGTGCTTACGTGCACTAAATTTATAACACACTGTCTTCTATTTTACCCAGATTAATTATTACATCAATGCTAAAAATAGACTAATCCACCTCCCTCCTACTGCATACACAGTCACAATCTACAGTGTATTACTATTCTTTTTTCACATTAACGGTGTTTTTTTTATAAACTAATGCCTTATCAAATGATCCAGCCTTGATTTTTAAATTCCCGTTTTAATGTTACACTTCCTTTATGCCTAAAGATTAATGAAAACTGAGCCCAATGTTCATTTGACAAATCCACTATCTAAATTATGTAGAAATTAACAAACAGAAAATGTTCTGCAATTAATATTATCAGCATCACTATAATTATCAGTGGCTATGCGGCACCATTTACACTTAATATTCATTGTAAACTCAGCAGTCAAGGGCTTAAACGATGAAAAAAGACACACCATCTCCCCCTTGTGTTGAAGATTTATTGGGTCATCAGTAGCTCTGGACACTGTGAATTTCAATAATATATTTCCTGTATAGTCAAGTAGTATAAAAACAGAAATGAAGCTGTAGCTTAAAAATCTTAAACATCATATGTGCAATTCTTCACCAACACTTCACTGTCAAATTTGCGTAACAAAAACAAGGTATACTTAGCAGTTCAGGAATGTTAAATAAAACTAATGACTAAGACCAAATTAGATCAGCGTCAATAATAATATTGGTTTAAATAAAAATTTAAGGACCGAAGCTCTGATGTCTTTGAACTCTAACTTTGCTTGTTGGGCCCCGACAAAGGGGTCAACGCCCTGGAGAGTGATGATTGATGCTATCTTTGCAAATTCAGCACCTTGGTCAGCGACAGATAGGCCACATACCGGAGGGCGCTGGAGTCAGATTGCCCCGTGGCAGTTTAAGTCAGTGTTTTCACCCAGAAACTCTGCTTGTGTTTCAATCCTACATCAGGCTTTTCAGAACCTGCGCGTCAGCAATATCTGTGTTTCACAAGTATCTGATACAGCAGATGTAGAAGTCTTTTTGCCTGGACACCATTTTTTCTTCAATGTTCTTTTCTTTTTCTTTTTAACACTAGGAATACTATTTTCACCCATGCTTCAATCAGACTATGAAGAAAACCACTTTTATCCTTCATTCAACAATCTTTTAAATACTTTTATACTATTTAGATCTAATAGAAATTTCATTTATCCTTAGATGCATCTTTTTGGACTGTGGATGGAAACTTAAGAATCCTAACAAAACCCACATACAGGGAGAACATGGAATTTCAGAAAGGCACCAATAGCCAGATCCAGACTCAAACTACAGTATGAACATTCATGCTATGAAGTGCGAGTTATAACCATTAGTCTACTGTGCAGTTTAATAAAGTTTTTTGTTATTAATGTGAATTTGAGTTCAAAAATAAATCTTTTTTCTTTCGTAAGTATTCTGCTTCTTGCCGACCCCAAACCAGGTTATGACCTGCAGTTCCGTTGTGTGCTTTTCACATTCTTTGTGTTAAATGTCGGGACAATCACTGTAACACATCACTTGTCACACTGCAGGCTTTCTGATACAAGGAAGCAGAGTAAACAATGGACTTTAGCCAAAACAAATGTAATGAGCTGGTCTGATAACGGTGATAACTTCCTTCATCTTGCTGGTGTGTGTTGCATAGTTCTGCTTTAATCCCAATTGTCTGTCACTTCTGCTTACGAAACAAAAGCCCACATGCTCCAACTTGTTGCCGTTTCAGTCACCAGCTGCCTCTCACAGTCTCTGGGTGAAGCGCTTTCTAACTCGACTCTGCCACGTCTATTTGTATCAACTTCCAGAGAAGGCAGCCAGGTTCAGTGACTGTCTGAGGTGTTGAAGGAAAAATGCTGCAATTCTGTTGGTTGTTTCTTACTGCTCAAGGCGTCTCACTGCTTAGGAGTGACCATCTGGGGAGTTTAGCTCATCAACACGTGATGCAACGTTAAATACGAAAAGCATTTCATTCTGTCTGGAACCTGTCCTCTCGACTGTACAACCAGTGAAGAAGTATGTGGTCGGTCATGAGTTCATCATGTGTCATCTCGCCTCATTCACTGACACCTAATGATTCCCATGTATTACAACTTTACAGGGTTCAGATAACCATTATTCCTCTTAACATGTAAATTTCCAGATTGAACTGTAGATTTTGAAGAAACAAAACAGAAAAATGATAATCTTACTTTATTGGCTCAGATAGCTGAGATATTCTGAGTCTTTTTTTTATTTATTCAAATCTGATAAGTCGTCATAAATGTCAGTACAGATTTTCTGAGTTGTTTCCATCCATTGAGCAACATTTTTATCTTGCAGCTTTTGATTGATTTACTGTCTGTGTTTGGGGCAAAAAGATCCACAAAAGACACAAGTACAATTTCTTCCTGGGCTCTTGGCACCGTCTTACCCTCAAGTTCTCTTAGACACACATTCGTAATATATTCCACTTAAATCCAAAGCGCTGATACTTTATCTCCCCTTTGTGACTCCAGTGTCTCATTTAAACATCTCTATCACTTTTACAGAAGATTTATGAAACATTTTTAAATGAATAAATCTGCAGAAAAGTCAGTATATTGCTGAGAAATGTTCCTGGATTTCTTTGTTTCTCTCACGTTCATTTGTTCATGCATCCATCCTTCAGACCCAATAAGCCCGGTGTTGAACCAGCCAGGTGAGAAAGCCACTGCATCGAGTTGCAAAATTCAATGGGAATAAACACAGCACTGGAGGCAAATGCTTGCAGCCTGCAGTGTAGATTTGCTCTGCAAGCAACTGCAAGGTATCTCTCTGTGCCTGTCTCCACTGGGTCACCGACACTGAGTTCACATGGCCTCCAGCAGGGTGCTGCTTTGCTTCCCACATTCTCAAAATAAGATGAGAATGTGGGGTGTTGGAGGCCCGGGAAAAGGAAAAGGAGGCCATGAGAGTAAAATTGCATGTTATGTTGCGCAAAAATGACGTAATATTTCACCTCCAAATAAGTGTTAAGCTGCCTGGAAGTGATACACACTGCCTTGCTCACACTAGATTCCAGCCATATAACTAAACCAACTCTCCTGGGAATTACCCCATTTGGGGTTTTTCCCTAGGTTTGTTCTTTTTGGTTCTTCTGTGCTGTCCAGTCATTCAGTCTTTGGGGCTGTTTACTTTCACTTCTGGAGCACAGTAGTAAAAGGAGGAGGAGGAGGAGGAGGAGGGGGAAGCCCCCGCTGAGGATAAGACAGATTTGAATGAGCGTGTGTGCGCACTGATCGCTCTCAGCAGCAGCAGCAGCAGCAGCAGCAGCAGCAGCAGCAGCAGCAGCAGCAGCAGCAGCAGCAGCAACAGGTCCGGAGGCACAAAGAGTCACTCTTCTCCAAGTTCAATGGCGAAATATAAGCCTCTGCTGGTGGGCTGCTTTATTCTTGTCGGGATCATTTGCACGGTTGCCCTCGTTGCTCTGTGCATCGCTTCACTCGCTGTCAGGAGTTGCTCCAGTGGCAGTTTCAGACATGCAGCTGTTTCTGCAGACTCACTAATGTGTTCCGAGATTGGCAGGTAAGTCTCCTGCTGACAGCCTGCATCTAGTCTGCATGTGAATTCACTTCAACTTTCAATCCCACAGCAGATTCCCGGGAAATCTGTAAAGTTTCTTGAAATAAATGTAGACTGCTTATACATGCTGTAACCCCACAGATTCAGGTTAATTTGACCAAGTTTGGGCAATGCATGTTTCCCTATTCTCAGTGTTTTGCTGTGTTTTTTCGTCAGTGTTGGCAGCCTACTTGCAGGCTGCACCTTCCTGCTCATGAGGGCGAGGTAAAACAGCTGAAGTGAGCAATGCTATAAGCAGTTTAAGAGATTTGGTAGGCTCCGTCTGAAGAATAGAGATAATACTGTGAGGAGAGGACTTCTCCTCACCTCTTGTTGATCCTTTTCTAACTTTTTTTACTGGATGTGGGACAAAAGTCTAAATATCCCAGCCAATTTCATTCTTTATGATAGGAAGTGACATTGTGTTAAATTTGAGATTCTTCAGTCTCAGGCCTGAATGCATCTCTTATTTACTATATGTTATGAAGTACTCTGACCCCCCAGACTATGAAAACAAGATAAAGAAGCATTTGGTTTCTTTGCTCAGCACCTGTGTAAATAGCTGTCAGCTCATTTAGATTATGGTTTACATCAGTGTTGACGGAAGTTTACTATTAAAGAAGCTATCTAACTTACTGTTAAGATAGGCCCGTGTGCCAGCTGTTACTTTTCTTAATGTTAATGTTTCACAACTCTTCCTTTCATGTATTATTTTCATGTATGTTCAGGTTATTTAAAAGCACTTTCAATTGCCTCCCGTGTCTGAATGGTGCTATATAAACAAACTTGCCATGCCTTGCCTTTCTTTCACTCTTCCTGATTCACTGCCTGAAGCAGTTATTTGCCTGGTGGTTAACAACAATGTGGACTAAATCAATCTATCATCACAGGTCCAAATATAAAAAAAATAGGTGACGGTATTTTTTTCTCTCTTGACAATGTGTTTTGGATGTCGTTTCTGCCTCATTGTTCTCAGTTGTAAAGAGAGGTTTTCTTTTCTTTTTGTCCTCTGCCAAAATCTGTGAGAGGTTTATTTCTCGGGTCACGGCAGAAACAATGAATGTGTTCAGGTCACAGTGGCAGAGATTGCAGTGGGGAAACAGGCAGCCTGGTGAGAGGATATTTAAGAACAAGCCCAGACTTTCAGATTCAGAAACCCAGGCAGTGTGTTTGGTCAGAATGATATCATGAGCTAAACTGCTGCAAAACTAATTATTTGAATGAAAATTCTCATCTCGTTGTATTCATCAATGCACGAGGTTTCTTTGTCTTTCTCTCTCTTTCCTTTTCCCAGTCATGAAAGACTCTGAGTTGGCTTGACCTCAGCAGAAGCCAAACATTCCTAAAACAAGCTTCTCAAGTCACTCAGTGAACACGTCTAATCTCGGGCCAACTTCTCAGTGAAAAGACCCATTCAGGACTTCAAGTGACAGCTTGGACTTAAGCTGATGTGTCCTGTTGTGTCTCTTGATTTAGTTGAACAACCGTTTGAAAAGTGCTGATATATCTCACTTTACCTTCTGAGTTAAGTATATAAAAGTGCCCTGGTGACTTCCTGGCATTGAGACTGATTTCGACACTGAGCATCAGTACATAGTTCAAACTTGCCTTTTGGCAACACTAGCAGTACTTTGATGACTTTAAAAAAAAGAATCCCGTTCTGATCTCATTCAGCAATTAATAAAAAAAGAAATGTGGATTTGTGGGTGGGCAAATATGTAGGGGGTGGACAGAGAGAGAGAGTCTGAGCATGTGTTCACACAGTTCCCATAAATGAAGATAATAAAAATGACTTTTTCCAGGAACATGCTACTCCAAGGGGGATCAGCAGTAGATGGCGCCATTGCAGCTCTTCTGTGCACGTCGGTGGTCAATCCTCAGAGCATGGGCATCGGAGGAGGGTCCATTGTAACTGTGAGGAATAAGACAGGCGAGTCCTCTGCTGTCCTCTCGTTCTTTCTGCTAAGCTCTGTTTGCTCTAAAGCACAAAAGAAAAATCCAACTTTTTTTTTTCTTTCTTTGTTTTTTTAGGGGGCGTCCAAGTCTTTAACTTCAGAGAGACTGTCCCAAAGTCATTCAAACCCACCCTGTTAAATGACTGTCCAAGTACATTCAGGCTGTCCACTGGTAGGTTTCTTCTTCTTTTTTCTTCTTCTTCTTTTTACACAAATTCAAAGTGTTTACTTACAAATATATTTTCCTGGGACCCAAATACATTGAATATATTAAATTCCTTCAAACCCTGAATTCTCATTTACTAACCTTTGTATCAATTTCAGTAACTTAAGACATCCTTACACATTAACATACATTGTACTTGCTATTAAGAAGTACGCGTTAATGTAGTTTGTGGCCTGTTTATAAACCAGACATCACATCCATACAAACAGGAGATGTTGAACTTGTTACTTTTGAGCTTTAAAAAAAAAAAAAAAGTTTCAATGTAATCCATTCAACCATCATCTACTCTGCTGTATATGTACTCCAGGATGAGATGAGACTACCAACCATTACTCCACCATGCTGGCCTCAGGTCAATCCAGTTCTATTCATATTGCATCAAAATCCATATCCTAAGAGGAATCCAGGCCAGGGGAGGAAAAGAACTCTAATAGATCCAGATTGGAACTTTCTGCTTGTACTGGTTGGGTTAGAGGAAGTAGTTGACATCAGACAGAAAGCCTATCTGCAAGATCTACGAGCATTCTTGAGAGAGATTAAAATCATGGATCATAAACCTTCAGTTCCACAGCCAGAGTTACCTGCTAACCATTACGTTTATGGTGTTGTTAACCCATTGTGAGACTTTTATTAGGAGATTAGAGCTTTGGGACATTTGTTACGTAAAAGGCATTTTCATTGTGTCATGAAAAATGGTCAATAATTACGGGTGAAAACACATAAACTGTGGATAGCTGGTTCGCAAATGTCATCTAATTCAGCTGCTCTGTTTCATCTTTGCACCTCAAAGGTGCCCAGTGGATCGGCGTTCCTGGAGAGCTGCTGGGCTATGAGGAACTTCATAAACAGTATGGGAAGCTGCCCTGGGCCAAGTTGTTCGAGCCAACTATCCAGCTGGCCAGGGAAGGCATGCCCATGCCAGTCTATTTGGGAAACTTCATGAAGTCTGACATTGTGAAAGGCTACGTGGAAAAGTCATCTCTCTGGTACAGCTCCTCACTCTTACTGGCAAACTGTCTTAAGGACCATAAATTTAATCATGTTGAAAAAAAGATTTCTATAAAAGAAATTAATGAGGTTGTTACAGATGCCATCATTTTAATGCTGCTGTTGCTGCATAGATCCTAAATCAAAGGCGTTTCCCATAATTGCATATGCATTAACTTATTTCATGCTCGTTTTACGTAACCCCTTGGTTAACAATTGACTCGGGGAATTCATCCCTCTACACATTGCATAATAGTTTGGCCCAGTTGCCATGCTTGATATGATAGCAGAGCAGTGCAGACAGTTGTTTCTAGCATAACATTTCAGAAGCAGGGTTCACTGGCTTGGAAGGATTAGGGTTCTTTTTTTTCTTCTATGCAAAATTGTTACCGAAAGCCTGGAAAGGTGTAGTTCAGGTTGCACAGACATCACAGTTTTACATGTTCATGAGCCAGAAAGGAGCCCGAGTGTCGGTTAATTGTGCAGTGCAGGTCTTAGTCAGACAGTCCTGATTTAACATTTGGCTGATTTCTAAGAAGCCATTCAGGGCCTTGGAAAGAGAATAGAAGGGAATAAAATATATGTTTGTGGCTGCCTCTTTCCCCCTTTTTTTCCGATTGCAGCTCTTTGGTTTGATCGCCTCTGGTGGTGTCTTGAGTATGTGAGTCAATCAGCTCCGGGATAACAAGGGTCCATAAATGAGTCTTGTTTTGGGTGAACTTTATCCAGACTTCCTTTTGATGCAGCTCAAAGGATTATGAGTCACACTGCCTTTTATAGAGACTGAGGAACCGGGAGGTCAGGGGCCGGTCATCGGCTATTTGGCTGATCCTCTAATACATTGTGTTGATACTATCAAGGCGTAAACATTGCTCTTCAGTAGCATAACTTTCACACTGTTTGGACGTTGACGCAAATTGATGAATTTCTTGTATTCCTGTGGGATTCACACACACGACTGAGACTTGAGCCTGATGTCAGATACAACTGCTGGTCATAGGAAGTGCTGAAGCTGTCGTTGTTTTCGTGTTTGATGTTAGAGCCGCCTTGTACTTTGTATGTCTGGTGATCTCATTGCTTTTCCATAATCTACCGATGTCCAGTGTTTGGTGAAGTTGGGGAAATTTTGAAAAACGTTTGATCAGGAAGAACAATTAGGACATTCTCAGTTTGAGGAATAAATGCAAAGCGGAGGCCATAAATGTTTAGGTTACATGAGATCGTAAAAAGCCTCAAAAGTACCCTGAGGATATAAACACACCATCTCTGCAGTGCCTTCTGTATTTGTAAAAAAGATCAATGAGATTCCTTTAAACCCCTAAAGTAGTAAGACATAAATAATCATCAATGTCAGTGTGTTTATACAGTCCACAGTCAAGTTGAAAACAAAAAGGACCAAATTTGAACAAGTTGAATCCTCTCCTGCTTCTCTTTGGCATCAACTTACAGTGGCAAGAACAAGTTTGTGAACCATTTACAATGAAACATTCTATGTGTTATTACTAATACATTTCGATATGAGCTTCTTTCAAGTCAGACATACAAACAAACAGTCATTAAAAATTCTGCTGAGTAAAGTGCAGCTCTAAATTTTTCCCATTAATTGAAGCTTTTGAAATAGCTTTTATAAATGCAGGTCAGAGCTGAGCTGCTTTCAGGAGCAATTTGATTCATTTGATTCATTACAGCATCTTCAGCTCGGACAGATTCTTAGGACCGCTGTAAGAACAGCTGTGACTTATTGTTTGAATGTCTGAGCTTTCTTTCTTTCTTTCCTCCACTTTGTTGATTATGTAATTAAATGCTTGTGTCCATTCTTTTGTTGTTGTTTTTCTATCAGTGAAATTTTGTGCAACAAGAACAAAACTGTTCTGGGAAAGGGAGACGTCCTGAAGTTTCCCAAACTTGCAGAAACCATGGAAACCATCGCACAGAAAGGGGCAGATGCCTTTTACAATGGCAAGATAGGACAAGACTTGATTCAAGACATAAGAGCCGCAGGTTGGTCCTCTTTCAACACAGACAAGCTTGGGGATGCATAACTAAGGAAGAATTTCAGCTTTTTGTTATTAGAGTGAAACATTATACTTGCATTTACAGTCAATCAATAATCTGTATGTCTATCTTAGGTGGAACCTTAAAAATGGAGGACCTGAAATCCTTCCGGGTTCAGGTACAGGAGGCCTGGACCGTTCCACTGGGAGACTATCAGATGCACGTCCCTCCGCCACCTGCTGGAGGCGCTCTGCTCGCCTTCATTCTCCAAATCATGAAAGGTTTGATGTGACTGTTAATTGGTGTGATTTTGTGATGACTAGTCACGTGCCATGACTCCATTTCCAGTCTCATCTTGTGCAGACTGATATAGCCCATGCACCACGACACCAAACCACTGAGCAAACAGCTAAAATTGGGGGATCATGAATGCAATTTTAATATTTGGTATTCGTTCTGCACACGCATCACAGGAATAGGATGCTGTATCTCTGCTTCTGACTTGATGATGTATGTGCAACTGTATGCTGCATTTGCACAGCTGTAGTTTTCACTACTGTGAGGCGGTTTCTATAGTAGCCCTCACAAACTATGACAAAAAGTCTTGTAAAAGTGCCATTCATGACACTTATGTCCATGGATTTTTATTTACATATGAATTGATCCCAGAACCAGCACAATTGAAATTATAAGTGTCAATATTTTATAATGGGACGCATCAGTCTTGTATTGCTCTGCACATTACTACTCGTGAAAACATTCCAGTGAGCCACTGCAATAATGCAAAGAAGTGTTTTATGTTAAAATACTATTAATGCTCAAAAACAGAAAACAGAACATCTTGTGTGTCACAGTTACATCAACGCCTGTTGTTTGTTCTTGTTTTATTTTGCAGGATTCTCATTGACTCCAGACTCGCTCGTTGGTGACAAGAAAATTCAGATGTACCATCATTATATAGAGGCAGCAAAATTTGCAAATGGACAAAAGAAGAACGTACGTGATCCAAGCTTTAACCGTGAGAAGGTTGGTATCTAAATCTCTTTTCACTATTTAAACTACAACAAAAGTCACATGATTAGGATAAGAGCATGTGTCGGAAAACGCAGTTACAGTATAATGAACTCACAACCTGCACTGGGTACAACTCTGCAATTTGCTGAGCGTTTCAGTGTCTGTTGGTTTTTATTGTTTTGTGTGTATCATCAAGAATTCTTGTCTTCAGCCTTGTTTCCTTGTACAGCTTTATATAAGCAAAACACTTTTTTAAAATTCACGACAGTCCATGACGTGTTGTAGTTGTGTTGTAGTTGTGTAGACAGTTAAAATAAGAGCAAAGTCTTATTACATTTTAGATGTTTGTGTAAAAAGACAGCTCAATGCAAACACATTACATATGTTGGTGATTTTGTAAAATGTTTTCTGTTGACTTAATGCGACTAAAATTATGTTTTCCGATGATTTTGCTGGTTAGTGTAACCAAAAACTAACCTGGCTGAACTACTATAAAATTGACTTTTGTAGGGGAATGAATGAATGACCCAAGATGCTGACGAGACAGCAGGACTTTAGAGTGTCCTTCCTTTGATTGCGGCCAGCCTCAGACACACCTGTGCAATAATCCCGGTGTTTAGTCAACATCGCGATATGCCACACCTGTGAGGTGGATGGATTACAAAGAAGAAGTGCTCACTGACACAGATTTAGACACGTTTGTGAAAAATATTTGAGAGAAATAAGCCTCTTATGTACATAGAAAAAGTCTTAGAGCTTTGAGTTTAGCTTGTGAAAAATTTAGAAAATTATTCATATTATGTTACATTTATATTTTTGTTCAGTGTACCCACTAACATACGTAAACAGTCTACAGAACATTCTGTAAAATAAGGGGAAAACGTTTTTTTTTTTAAATGTTAAAACTACACAGCAGCATTACATTATTTTTGGATATCTAATGATATTCTTCTTTGCAGAGTGCTGCCCACTTGATTGACCCCTCGTTTATCAAGCGCATCAGAGAGATGATTTCATCAAATCGCACTTTTGACAACTCTTACTACAACAACATCGATCCCGTCTCGGACCACATTGGGACGACACATGTGTCTGTCCTGGATGAAGATGGACTGGCAGTTTCAGCCACCAGCACAATAAATCAACTGTGAGCATAAAACAAACAAAGAAAAGAAAAGAAAAAAATAATCATGAATAAATTGTAATATAATATCTGTTTATTGCATGAATCTACGTTTGTATGTTTTGTTGTGTAGATTCGGAGGAGCTGTTTACTCTCCACGAACTGGCATCATTCTCAACAATGAGCTGGCTGACTTCTGCGGCAGAGTGGACACACTGAGGGCAGGTAAAGTCACGGTCATAAACATTTCCTTTCAAACTATGGTTTCATTGAATCAGGCACCACAGCCATTCGGTCTGTTTTCTGTCTGATGCGCGCTGTGATTGTTATCTTACGCAGGTGAACAGCCTCCATCTTCCATGACTCCTGTGATTCTGGAGTCAACGTCTGGGAGAATCCTTGTGATCGGTGGATCAGGAGGAAGCCTGATTACCACATCAGTGGCTCTGGTAACTCAATTATTATTTACTTTTTTTGTTTGTTTGCGTCATTGTTTGTTTGCTTACACAACTCTCCTTTAATGTTCTAGTCCTTAGTTAATCACCTGTGGCTGGGAATGGACCTAAAAGATGCCATTCAAGCTCGTATAGTGTTTGTGGATTCACAGAACAATGTGAATTTTGAGCCTGGTTTCAACGAGGTGAGGCATTTTTTTGGTGCTGTACTCAAATTACGTCATTATTCCCTCATCTTTGATTAAATTTGCTATTTATAGCACTGGATTCAGACTCCGGTTATAATCCTACAAAGTCAGATTTGATCTCATTGTTATCACTTCAGGAATTTCAAGGTAAAAGGTATTAATGTGTTCATGTTTGTGTCTTCAGTCTGTGGCGGACCGTCTCCGAGGTCTCGGCCACAACGGTGGGAGGTGGAAATACTTTCTCAATGTGGTCAATGCAGTTGAAACAGACAACGGCTGCATCGGGGCCGTGTCCGACAGCAGGAAGATGGGAGCGTCAGCTGGATACTGACCGCATGGACACTTGACTTTCCCACTAAAATCTGAAATTAATACTGGCAAAACCTTTGGCCTTTAGAACCAGTGAATGTCACGCAGCAACAAAAATGCTGAAGTTTTCCTGTGTGAAGCTGGTAAGCAACACAGTCTAGCAACGACAATTCAGCCTGAAGGTAATTGCCAAATGATTGTGACAGTTTCAAAGCCACTCGAGTAACTGCTCATGCCTTGGCACAATGCAACATGGTTGAAAAGAATTCAAACTCGTTGGGATACAACAGCAGTTAGATGTTAACAGGATCAAATCAGGATAACTTTTTTAAGGTAAAACTACCAATGCCTATTCATTAGATTTGACAGAAAATCAACAAAAGATGCTTCAGGAGTTGGAACAATAAATAAGAAAAAGCTCATTCTTCATTTTTGTGCCTTTAATCAAATGTAAAAGGGGGAAAAAAGCACAGAAATAGGATTATTTATTAGATGTGACAGACTACACAGAATGTTTTGACATGCTCAATATCTGGCATGCATCCCTGAGTTTGTTTTTATGGCCATATTGACAGCTACCATCACAGCAGGCAGCTAAAACCACTTCCACTGAGTGCCCCAGATACTGTAGTAATCCATTTTTAGGCTGGGAAAGTTTTCATGCACACCTACTGTGAGTTTTATTGGACAAAAGTGAAGCGAGAAGTTGGTCTTTAAGGTGCTGTCGGTGAAGGTCTCAGCTCTTTGGATTGACTGTCCCGTGATGAACGAGGGACTCATCCATAGTTGTCTGGGACAGACTGCACTCTGATCCCCTACATGTGATAGATGATTATTGAAGATTGTTATTATTCTACTACTTTTGTCAGCATCAAATATCAACAGTGAATTGTCAAATATTTAATGCTGAAACCTCAGACAGATAAGCACTTGAGAGGGTCGTGACTTAGTTTGTCAAAACACTTTTACTCTCTTTCTAATCAAGCCTGACTAAAGTTATTATGTTTTTATCAATTGGCAGCTCAGGTCTCTTGCCTCGTTATAACTTTTATTGACATGCTCTCCTTCTGGATTTCAGACAGAATAAATACTCAACAGTAATGTGTTTCGGTGTTTGGATCACATTATGTAATCCTGTTTCTCTCACTAGTCACGTATGGTAGGATTTCATACTCCTAACTATTGTGTTTACTAGATTCATTAATAGCAACAAATGTATTATTAAGGGTGGTAAACAGTGATTAGCGCTGTTGTTACACCACTCAGACGGCATCGACGTGGCGTGAAGATCAGTTGACTTTATTTACTACTGGCAGGACAGGTACAGAATCAAGTCACCATCAAACCAAACGGGATCACACACAGCTTCGCCTTCAACACCGGAAACCAAAACCAAAGCCAATCTTCTTCTCCCACTTGACTGGCTCTGTTTATCTTATACAGTCTTCACTCGGCCCCCTGCTGGCCAATATGATTAACTACATGAACACAAGAACAGAAAATAACCAACTAAAGTTGAATACAATATTAACTGTAAACACAGAAATACATTATATACAAGCATTCGCTTTCAGGTGCTACACTGTCACCTCACAGGAACTAAGTGGCGTTTTCTGTTCTCCGTGTGCCTCCGTGTGCCTCCGTGGAATCTCATCAGGTACTCTGTGTACTTCCTATAATCCAGAGGCGTTTGTTGGGCAAACTGCTGACTTCGCTTGACTGCAGGATTGAAATTAGAGGATGTGTTTGTGAATTCCTGTGTTGGCTGGGAAATACTACTGCTCCCTGCTACCCTGGTCTCTATGACACAGAAGATGTATGTATGTTGTTTTTCTTAACTGTGTAATTATTTGTGGGAACTGTTTACTGTAGATGAGCCATTAAACTCCTTTAAAGTGACTGAATTGCTCTCAGCTGTTTGCAGAGGCAACTTTTACTGTGATTTTAGAAAAGATCTGACACCAATATGTCTTTTTATACTCACCTTGTTTTGGTAAAATGTTTTTATATATATATGAATTACCACTTTTTATGATGATTAACTGTGAATATGGGTGCTATAACAATAAAACATGAAGTTTCAAACAAGCCAAGTTTCCAATCTTCTTCATGCATCCCTCACAGCCAACAGCTCTGATCACTGTTTCAAACACACAAGCAAAACACTTTTCAGTGCAAAGTACATTTCTTCAATCATTTATTCCTACTTGAGTATGACCAGCAATAATCAGTTGCAGGTTTTCCCGTTTGCCCTGTTTCGAACCAGCAAGCAGACAAAGAAAGCAGTAATGGGATATGTTTGAGAAGAGAAACTTATGAATTAGTGATGATTTCTTAAGTAGATTCTGCCCCGATTTCCTTTGGGGCACAAAATGTGACTTATGAGAACATGCAAATTTTGGTCTGTGTGAAGCACCGCTGTCTTCGTCGTATGACAAATGACTCAATCTGGGGAGGTTGTGCCTTCATAGCTTCATTGTCACGATATTATGCTATTTATATAAATAACAGCCATTTAAAGCAAGGATCATTTTAAAGTATGCAGAAAATGCCACTCCACTAATGAGTTTTCACTCAAAGAGCTCAATAATCCTGGAACGACTCTTCACACTCTCAGTGACAAAGGTCCTTGATGCAGCAAATTATCTCAACGGAGGTTTTTGGATACTTTTTAGCATGTGTTGTTTTCTGTCACAAGGCCTTCCAAGGCAATGAATCAAATTAAAAGTACTCATAGACCATGGTTTACACAGAAACTTTTTTTCATGCCTGGAGGGTTAGTAAATTGGCCTGTCGGAGTTACATAATTTGGAAGTTCATCATAACTGTAGAAATAAGACTGTGCTTAATTGGGCCTTCAGGAAAAATACGAGTGTGGCAGAGATTTGCTCTTTTTTTTTTTTTTTTTTATTCTTCCTGTTCTTCATAATGTCTGCAACTGGTACCAGGTATCACATCTGAAAATCCTATGAAACTGGCCCGATACAGTGTATATTTGAAGAAACACTGATGTTTGTAATGTGAGTCTGTGCACCTCTTAAACCAGCTCTCCTTTTTGTCCATATTGACTTCAGCTCACTTTTAGAAACTGTTCATGTGGTAAATGCCTTCAATGAGTTAAAGTTAAAAAAATTATTATGAAAAAGAATGAAATGTGTTTTGCAGTATAAGTAGCTGTTTGAAAAGATGTGTGTGGGAAGCTGCAAAGAAATTGCCCATACGGGATAAATAAAGTTTGAACCTGATTCTGAATGTTAGATTTCTGATGAGAAATCAGATCACTTGAACTCTTCCGAGGAGGAATTCCTTTCAGGTGTGTGACATTTTACAAAACGTAGTGTGTAGTGCAGGTCCGATTTCTGATGTCTACCAGTTGTTAACAGCTCCACTAAATCCCACAGCTTTCTGTAAGACGTCCCGCACCACAATGGTTGGAAACCAGCACTTTAATCTTCAACAATGCGTTGCCTTTTAAGCTGCTTATATTATCTGTCGTGCCATATCGTCAGTGGAGAATAAAATGCAAATATTTCCCTCGGAAATGCTGACAAGTGAATGTATAAAGTTTCATCAAACAGTAATACTCCAGTAAAGCGCCACAAAACTGCCAAGAACTTCAAGAATTTGCCCCAGGGATTAATAAAGTATCACTCCTTTATTCTATTAACTGTACACATGTGCAGTAACAGAGAAAACTTCAGTTGCAGCTCAGCTCACAGACAAATACAACAACAAAAAACCTCTCTACATATACATTTAATCGGTGGTCAATCTAACAAAATGATTAAAAAGGGTGAATGAGAGCACTTACACGAGGGTTGTAAATTATTTTATTTTTTTAAATAAATATTTATCTGGCGAGTATTGTGAATACTAAACCACTTAGTTTAATGACATTTGAACCCGTCATCTAAGGCAGCAAGCTAACATGGTATTTCATACATTTCAGTAATTATGTAAGTCATTTATGATCCAGCTGAGGAGAGCGGCTGTGAGTCCCAGTGGTAACAGTGGGCAGCAACAGCTGTAATGTTGTTATGAGTTCATTATAGGCCATTGCACTATGGGCCGAGAAAAAAAATTACTTGAAGTCATTATCTGTATTACGTGGGACTGAGGTGATGTAGTCCTTCATTTTCAAAGCCGCTCATGTCTGATCTCTGTCTCACCTCAAATGAACGGTCCTGGTATTATACATTAGAAATGTAAATGACAGAAAATCATCCTGAGCGCTACTCTCTTTGTTTTTTGTAGATTTTCCACTTTGATAATTCCTTAATTACAGGCTTACTCACATCTGATCTTTGCTGAGCAATTAAAACGGCTTTACACTGGTAAGCATTCAGAACAAAAGAAAGCCTCGTAAATATAACAGCTCATGACTGCCTGTGAGAACATTGTGTTCACAGATAAAGATTTCCACATTTTCAGGTACTTTTTTTGCATACATCAGTCAAAACAAAACAAAAAAAACAAAGAACAACAACAACAAAACTGAGTCTATCCTCCAATGACAAGCAATGTTTTCAAAATGTGTTAATTACACTACATGTTGAGGTAACATTATTTCAGTAGATTCAGCCGAGGCGCTGTGTTTTAAGAACGATGTGCACATCTTTCAAAGCGAAGAACAGAACATCCGGTGCCAGAAACAAACATTGTCAGCTTGAAGTTTCTAATCTCTAAGGACTGTAGCACTGGTGTCATGGTTCACACAACCATAGGCTCTCCGCAAAATCGTAGGATGTTTATGACTCAGTAACCTGCTGCATGCGCCCACTTGCGAGGATCTGACTGAGCATGGAGTCCCTCTTTGTGACGAACGATGGCCTGCACCACAGCTCCCGTTGATTTGAGATACTCTGTCACATGGTTCTTATTTGCCAAACCTTCGATGACGTCCTGTGAAAAGCAAAACGCCTTTGAAGATACGATGACTTTGTGCAAAAACGCGGAACCACTATGTACTCTGCATAAACGCTTTATAATTGTTTTGACATTACAGTTCTTGTTTCTACATGTACTGTAAGTCCTAACTGAGTCACAAGGAGCTAAATTATCTGCTGTTTAGGAGGAGAGGGAGACGGTTGATTAGACAGCAAGAGCTGACAAGAGAACCAGTAGTATCTATTGAAAAACATGGCACAAAAGAGTTCACAAATATGTGCTTGGTAGATTTATTCTTTTCTGTAACAATGGTTCCTGGCAACAAATCGTACATCACTCTTAAATAATGAAACATTCGTGAGGACAGTGCATTTGTGGGATGAGCAGCAGAGCTGAAATTACCAGATCTTTTTAGCCAAATCCAAACAGACAATTCAGCTTTTAAGTATTGCTTGGTATTGAAGAACAGATTTGCCAGTCAAGCATGTTCTTATCTCTATTGCTCATTGTCCAAATAGCACTCTTTGTCTTGTAAAATTACTTCTCTTCAACTTTTACAGCCCCTTTAGGCAGATTACCAGACACACTGTAGGCATAACAGTGTTGGAATATTTTCTCCCTGTTGTTACAGAGTATTGATCCCTGAAGGTAAACATAATGAAGTGCGCCCGCCAGTCATGGACATGCTATAAGGATTCAGTGTATGCTGGGGTTTTGGATGAGGGATGGTCTCCCTGAACACCACAATACCAGTCTTTTAGTTGCATATTTCTACGTTGTTTGCTGTTTGTGACACTCACTTTGTCAAAGCCGGGCTCCGCTACAGTGGTGTTGGGGCTCAGCTGGTTGTGGACCCTTGGGTCAGACACAGCTTTTTCCAGATTGTAGTCAAAGAACAGCGCGTTGAGAATCACCTGCAAAGTAACAAACATCTCAAACATCATGATGAAAGCCAAATTATATATATATATTTTTTTTAAAAAGCTGTTCAGAACTACATTTGTCTAAAAGGTATGATACTGTGTTGTTTGTTTTTGCCCTGGCTCATAGGAAAAGGGGGTTGTGAAATGTTTACTTTCCGAATAAAGATCCAAGGTTTTATACCATGATCAAAGATATCGTTACCAATACATATCTTTTAACTGAGGCGGCCAAATTTACAAAGTGTATAGTCGCCTCTAGTTAAACTTAAAGATATTATGTAAAATCCACTCTCTAATGGTTTTCCAACAGTAATATGCATCCTCATACCTGGGAATGATGCCCCAGAAGTGAAGAAAGTATGTCATCTCCCTCCCTGGCTTATTTCAATTTTTTAAAAGTGTGTGCTCCAACGAGCCAATCAGAAATCAAACCCTATATAGTGTCATCTGGGGTTTAGCCAATCCCAATCAAGGTAGGCCCTCCCTTTGACCCTCCCATAATTTTGGCAGCTCTGCTCAAGCACATGGCACCACAAGAGGAAGTACTTCCTCCTCTTCCTAAGATGGGCATGTGTGGGCGGAGACAGTCCAGCTCACACAGACACAGCAGATTCTGAATGCCACTCATATGATTCAATATTGAAATGGCTGAGAATCAAGTAAAAGCTGGATTTGGGGCAAAAAACTTTGAATACAATGTTTTTGGACCAATGAGACCCATGTGAAAGTGTTGCAAAGCTGTATAATATGGCCTTTTTATACATTACAATACATAGCTGACAGCCCGGCTTCACCTAAATTTGGAAATACTTTTGTTTGATCTGTTTTATCAGCCAACTGGTGGTGGTGGTGGTGGTGGGTAAATAGACCAACATGTTGCACTCTGAATGTAAATGCGAATCAGGAATCTGTCTTAGTCTTACCTGAGCAATGGAAGTTGTGATTTTCGTTCCTCCTGAGCCTCCAACCACCATCTTAACCACGTTGTTTTTGTCAAAGAGGATGGTTGGACACATAGAAGACATGGGTCTTTTCCCTTTAAACACAGTTTAAGCATGAAATCAGTTTGTAATGTAAACCCTAACAAGAATTTATAAGTTCCAATTTGTCCATCTATTGTTATCTAATCTAATCTAAATAAAAAAAATGTGAATTGATAACCAAGATCACAATCTACAGTTCTCATAAGGACAGGTTGGTATCTAAGTGACCTTTGATTTATTCTTCAGCTGAAAAGCTTATCTATGTGACAGCTTTACTGGCTCTGAGAGCCTCTCCAGTGTGTATAGTTTCCATGTAGATTAATGCAAATGTTTTAATAATCTTACCGGGTCTGATGAAGTTGGATGGTGAAGGAGGAACGCCAAATCCATTTGTGATGAACGGGGAACTGAAGTCATCCATCTCGTTATTGAGAAGGATCCCTGTTGACCTTGACATGACTTTGGAACCCAAACTGCAAGAAAACACCAACCATTAAAACATAATGCCAGTTGCAAGCATGAGACTGATGGAATATGATGTTTGGAGTGAATCTGGGCGTCGTACTGATGGTTGATGGTGCTGGTGGCGGCGACTGCACTCCCATCTTCTGCCACGATAGACAAATGGGCCGTTCCGTGATTTTCTGGCAGGTAGAACTCGGGGTCATAGTAGTTGACGTGATGTGTAGTGTTATCCGTAATCTTGTCACGAAGGATGCTGGCATATGATTGGGAAGTCATATTCTGAACCAGCTGATAGGAGAGATTTTTTATTATTACTATCAAATATTGGAAAGTATACCATTTGCCATACATTCACATATTAGAATATTTTGAATCACCAATAGCAAGTTGTTTTTTTAATTTGTGTTGGAGGATACAGATTAATAGGAATAAATATTTTTGCTTGTATATTGTATTTGCTATAAGAGCAAATGGACAGTCAATCTTTGTTTTTTCAACTACTACAAACTATTATTTGTCAAAACAGTGAATGCTCTTTATTTTATTTGACAGTACCGAGGCAGTACGATTACAGCTTTGATGTGTTCATACAAATTAGTCTGATACAAACTGTCCAACTTGTATCATTTTAAAATTATGTCTTTTCAAGAGCAAATACTTCTGCGGATGACCACACCTGTGGGAGGTACACTTTGCAGTTGAGGAATTCAGATCAAGCAGCCATGTCATAGTTAACACATAACACATACTTGATCAGATTCCCATTTGTCACAGATCGTACACTAACTTCCTCCTTCGAATAGGAAGATAATTCCCTCAACTTCTAAAAAATTGGCAAGCAACTCACATCTGTTATGTTGAGAAACGCAGGATCTCCGAGCAAGGTCCTCTTTGCATAAGCAAAGCGAAAAGCCTCCAAGATGCGATGGTAGGTCAGGATCTTTTTCTCAGTGCTTGATACACTATCTGAGGTGAAGTTGTAACCTGTTCAGAACACAGCAAAGGAAGATCTGTTGAACTACAGCCTCACCTGGCGGCCTTGTGGGATTCTGTGGACATAAAGGAGTGACAGAGATAAAACGGACATAATCTGGACTGTTCTTGTGTTTGTATCTGGCCTAGATGAGGCTGTGAGCAGATCCGGGGTATTAGCCTGAGCTGACAGATACAGGAGGAGACGACAGGGAAGCTGGTGGAACAGGAGGGTTTTGGTTTGATGGGTTTCAGCTGTCGGACAGAGACAGGAGTCACGGTAAATCACAAGGATGGGAATTTTTTTGCCAGTGACTAAAATGTGTGTTCCATGTCACACAACCCTTCGACTGTGTCCAATTAGAGGTAAATTGCTGAGATTAGTGTTAGAGTGTGTGTGCGTGTGTGTGGGGGCGGAGGGGTGTACTGTGAGTGGGCGGCCAGTCAGAGAAAAGGATAGGTTTGAGGAGATTAATTACTTGAGAAGGAAGTTTCTCAACTAATCCTCAGAGGCAGACATAGTCAGTGTACTGAGGAGGAGCTGAAGCAGTGAGACAGTGTCTTCACAGACCAGCAGTTTGGATTTTATGGCTTGTGTTTAAGTCTATGACAAGGCAACAGAAGGAGAAGATCCAACAGATGATTCACATTGGAAAGATAAATGTTTGGACTGATTTCATAAGCGACATCTTCATTACGTTTTCTGATCAGACTTAAAGCTTCTCAGGTGTGAAGGCACAGATTGCATTTACCTTTGGATCTTAATTACTCTAATAAAACAAAAGTCCTCCTGTCATGATTGCAGAGCAGTTCCCTCGTGGTTTTTCGCTTCACTCCCTAAATTAGACAAAGCTGAATCCCTACTTGATGTTGCTTCAGTCGCTGTGCTTTGTGTGGTTTTGAGGCACCATCTGTTTGCATTCAACAAGTCATCCTGTTCATTTGCACAACTCAAATGAGAAAATGACAAGTTCATTGGTGGGAACAAATTCTACATTGTCTTGTTTATACCTTGAATTAGATTTGTTGCTTCTGACAGAGTCCAAATTAAGTAGCCTTGTGTCTTACAGTTTTGTTGAAGCAGTTCAATGTAACCTTAAATCAAAAAGTTTTTTTTTATTTATTTCAAGAGTGGATTCAAACCGCAGCGGATCAACAGTGCTTACAGCAGAGTCCATCCTGTGAGAGTGATTGTGGAAGAGAAGGCACGCTTGCATTAAAGAACATTGTCTCCCACTCGGGATGTTTTTTTGGACAAGGCATCAAGGCTTACCATTCAAGATGTTTAATATCAGTGCGAGCACAGGGCCGCTAGCGGGGGCATAGGGAACCGCCATGGTGTACTCCCCCACATTCATCCTCAAATCGGTCTCATCCAAGACAGGCGTATAATCCTCCAGATCCTTCAATGTAATGATACCGCCTAAACATGGAAACATGAATTGACGAACACTGCAAATGCACACTTGGAAAGAACTGATAATTCCATTTCTCCTCAGCCTAGAAATTGCACATGTAGACAGTGTCTGCATACAGGCTACATGTGAATTCAGATATGAATATACTTTATATATTCATATTCCAAAGATAACGCAGTCTGCAGAAATAGATACTCTAGCACCACCACCAGTTTGATTGTTTATTGTTATTCAACAATAAACGATCAAACTGGAATCTCAACCAATGATGTTATTACACTGGGCTTGTTCTACTTCGAAGTCAGTTAGACCAAACCTACTGTATTGCTGATAAAGCAGCATTCATAACGTAACTTGATGAGAGACTAAACATTTCTACACATTGTAAATTACCTTAACAAAGGGGATTTCAAAATAGAAAACTCTCTCAAATGCTTTGTCTCATGATAAGTGGTGTTGGTTTCCCTTAACAAAGGGGATGCCAGATCTAATTGGTTGGATGCCAGATCTAATCTTTGTAATCTAATCTTTTTTACAATATGAGTTACTATTTTTTACAGCTGTTTTGATCCAAAGCCATTAAACCACAGAACTCTTCTTGTGTTACTTTAAGGACTTTAGAACTAGTCGGCATCTTTAACATTGCATCTCTTACACTATTACAGGCCAATGTTTTTGAACAAAAGCTCCATTACATTGTAAAAGTTAACAAATAGTTCAAAGGCTGCCATCCCCTTATTTCATATTTTTGTGATTCATTCTTCAGTTGGAGCCCGTCCCATACTTTGACAACCGAGATGTAAGACTCTACATGGGATCTTAGAAGATTGTAGAAATACTACCTGCTGCCTGAATATCATTCACCAGGTTCTGAGCCAGTTCTCCCTTGTAGAAGGCATCAGGTCCTTCTTCGGCTATTCTTCTGTAGGTTTTTGCCAGCTGGGGAAATCTGATGGTTTCATTTTCTTTGAGAACGTCACCATTTTTCCCGCAAAACACTTCACTGGGAGAACAGAGGAATATATACTTTCAGGACACCAGTCAACAATATAATCAGACATAACCGATAATTGGTTTCTGCTTCTCACCACAGAGCTGTGTCATTCAGGATCGTGTCCCTCTTGTTGGACAGAGCCGTGGCCAGTGCCCTTCCTAAAGGAAATCCTTTTTCTGCCAGAGCAATGCTCGGCTGAAACAAGTCCCTCCAAGGTAGTTTCCCATGTCGTTTGTGTGCCAAGTCATAACCTCGAATCTCCCCCGGCACAGCAATGGACAGCCCTCCTACAAGCCATTTAAACAGATGGTTGTGCTCACACTGAATAGTTCTACTTCATTTTAGGACACCAGTACTCATCAGTAATCATTCTGTACATTCTGCAATGTGATTAATATTTTTCTGAGACTTTACTTATAACTCTTTGAGCAAAGTACCATACAGCTTAACAACAAAAATTTTGTCTGTTTGTGTTTCAACATCAGTTGTCCGGCACTGTTAATGTGTTAGCAGCTTGATTACACTTTTACACATGCCCAATGACGCCGGTTAAAAATTACCTTTCTGAGATAACGATGTACTGTTCTTAAACATGTTCTTCGTCGCATTGAGTGGTGCCACCTCCCTGGCATTGATGGTCTCAGCTTTTCCTGTGTAAAGATCACAAAACTGAATTTAAGGACTTCTGATGGTCAGAAAAATTCGACGTGAACGTTGGGCTCTTGGATGGAACTGTTGGCAAAAGTGTACCAGTTTTTGCATTGAAGATGGTAAAGAAAACCCCTCCTCCTATGCCCATACTGTGAGCATTCATCAATCCAACACACAGTAAAGCAGCTATAGAGGCATCCACCGCAGACCCCCCTTTCAGCAGCATGTCTCTATGGTTAGAAAAAAAAAAAAAAAAGGATTCAAACACACATGAGGAAGTGAAGAGGTGTAGATTTGTTTTACACTTAAGATCCTAAGACTGTGTAGGCAGAGAGCGAAATAAATAAAGCGCGTTATTCTGCTAAATTTATGTATGTGATTATGTGTGGAATCTCTTTGATTACTCTGTAGGTTTGCATAGACTGATATGTACATTTGAGCATAATAAAACTCATCTCAAAGAAACAAGATCTCACCTGCCAACATCTGAACATGTCCCAGCGTCTGCTGCCACCGCTGCTTTCCAGTGCCCCTGCTGACTTGGGTGCTTTTGACTCCCAATACCAAAGTAGACGCCACAAAAAGTGGCAACCGCTGCGATGAGCAGCAAACCCAGTGCCACAATCACTGTCTTCTTCGCCATTATTGCAGTGATAAGTGACCAATTCAATACCTAAAAGTAGAGAAACGCATCTGTACAATGTGCCACCATAAACCAAACCCATATCACTTTGTTTAGTGTCCTGAAACATGTAATGTAGTCTCTAACAATTCGAAATATAATTCAATGAAGGTAAGTCGAATAAGCTGCGAAAAACAAATTGCAAATTTTTTCCACTATCAAAAATGAAATTGTGAACCTAAAACCGGATTAAATCATTTAACCTATTTAGACATCCATACAGTTAAGTTAAGGTGCTACAACAGCGTACATGTTACAAGTTCATGCCTACCAATTAAATCCAGGTTGGAGCATTCGAAACGCCTTGTTGACAGCTGGTTGCTCAGATGCTGGTGTCCTAATAGTGACCAAGAAAAAGGACATAAGCTACTCTCCCCTTAATCCCAGGAACTTGTGTCTTTGTATCTTTGTGTTGTGTGACAACATGTGCAAACATGCGAGAAAATAACTATAATTTGTTTCAAAATTGTCTTTGCAGTAATGCCATTGCCCCGCCTCCCCGGGGAGGCTATCTTGAAAGTTTGAATGCATGCGGGCAAAAGTATATCATTTGCTTCCATATATATTTGAACAATTATGCTACTGGATGCATATCTTCAAATAATATGGTTGAGATTACATGATTAAGATGAAGGTCAGTCAACACTTTTTGAAGAATTACACGTGAAAGCAACATCACATTCATTGAAACCTCAACCTGACCTGTTCAAGCCAATCATTTTAGCACCCTGATCCTCACTACCTGAATGATTTACATTGGCCTCTTTAGAGAAGCCTCGGGCGCAGCAGCACAGGCAGATCGTAAAAGCTTTGGGATACATGTTAACACATAGCTTTATAGAGAGAAAATGCACGTAGCCCATAAACTTTTCCAACAATTGAATAAATGAATATTGTTGTTGTTGTTTAGCACCTGTTAAAACTGTGCCAAATAACATAGTAAGATAAACATTTGATTATTCCCACCATAATGTTCGCAAAAAGCATGATTGGATTTAAAAACAAAACAAAACAAAACACAATAGTAGGCTGTCACAAAGACATTTTCCAGTGAACAATTAGCAATTGCCATAGCCTTCTGGATATAAATGCTTAAAATAATAAGGTCCACTCAAATTTTAAAAGTGCATATTATAAAGACTGAAATTTGGTCTGTTCCTGCCAAGAACTCTTTAAATTGTTATTCCAACAAAGTAAGGTGGAGTGATTCATGTATTACAATGCAGAATAGCTCTGAATAAATATTTGAAATGATGTGACTTGGAGGCACTCAGTGTACCCTCTTGTCTGAGCTTTCTGCAGCTAAAAAGACAAAAGAAAAAGAAAGCTTGAGTAGTTTAGCTTAATGTTACCTCCAAACCCTCAAGTCTCTTAAATGCAGATTCTTTGGTCTGTCAATGGAATGTTATATAAGAGTAAAGGGCATTATATCACGTCTCAAACTACAAAATCACCAGAATATGGAAATAAAAGAAGCTGTGGTAAGATTTAAACCCAATCCCATGTCTCCAATTTAGAATAGGGTTTTTGTATTTTTATATCATTTACCTTCACAGACATATGAAAGAAATTTCTCTCTTACCTTGATTCCTGTGCGGGCCTTGGCAGCTGACTGTTCACTCTGAGCCTCTGGAGAAAATGATTAGTAAGAGAGTTCCTGAGCTTCTCAATATTTAACTGTCAGAAAGTCATTAAACTTTAACCCCGGCTGCCATAAACGTTTGTTACTAATTTGGCTTAAAAACGCAGGCAGAAAACTGGGATGACAGTCATGCTTAAACAATCACTTGTCTGTACTCAGTCTGTACATACATACGATATTCACAGACAAAATGCAAGACTCTGAAACTACACCAAGAAAACAGTCATCTCATGAAAGGTCCTTTATCTGCACCAATAATTAAACTTATCTGTGAAAAAACATTACCAAGCAGTAGCTTTGGGTTGTTCATTTTGTATAGATGACACATGATTCCAAGTAATTCAGCACTTCCACAAATGATAAAGTCGGGCCCTGTTTCACACCTCGAATGCAATGCAACTCTAGCATAAATGTTGATTTTTATTTAATTTTTTTATTATTTTATATGACGGCTCACAAAACCTTTGATATTTAAGTTTTAAATAAAGTGCCTCCTCACCGGGAAAATGAAGGCTTTCAGGGCTGCGAGGGAGAGGATCACATCTGCCATGAAGGGAGGAAAAAAGAACAAACTGCGGGGGGACAGTGTGAAGGACTGCAGGGCCGGAGGAGAAGGGTCAGTTAAATAAGCAGCCAGGCCAATAGGTGGAGAGCAGCAGGGACAGGGCAGAGGACTTACTCAACTTTGACACAGTCATCCCACACATCCTTTCCCAGGTAAAAGAAAAGCTACTCCTACCAATTACAGTCCCCTTTGAATCGGTCCTTTCATGCCTCACCTCACTCACACCCTTTTTAAAACTCCACCTATTAGATGTTTTCGAGAAGACCATGCTGGAACAAAACATGGTAGTAAAATATGTAAATCATCCTCCCTCCTGATTGTGTGAAGGTGTTCATATACAATTATCAAACACAAAAAACAAACACCTGATGCAGAGACAGAGTGCCTGAAAACCATCCTTGGATATATACATATAAGTTGTAGCTGTAGGTTATTCCAGATAACGCATCTCTTTCATAAGGAAAACACGTACACACACTTTAACACATTGCACAGACAAAATGATTCCACTTTCCAAAACTAAATTAAAATGAGAGCAACCATCAAAGAAGTCTGCATATGTGTAATCTCTGTTTCCTCTCATTCGTCTCCATCATTGGACACATAGATCCAGCTGTGACAACACCAACCGTTGATGTTTGTTTTTCTCACAGCTGTAGCCCTCGGTGCTGAACTAAAGAGCCATGCTCAGTCACGCCGCAGTGTTTCACAAAAGAAATGCATCCACGGATGGTCAAGAATAACACAGTTGTGTGTGCATCCAGCATATGACAAAATGGAGTTACATAGATGGGGAGTACAATATATTATTCACAAAAACAGCAGCTGGGGATGCCGAGCCGAGTTACAACTGATTTACTAGGAACTAAAAATTTACTTTAAAAACAACTTCAGCATATGCAGCTTACATATTAGTCCAAAGTTGATTTAATCTTCTTTTTTCTCTCTGAAGAAATGGGAGAGTGAAATGCTTCACTGTTGGGTGGACAGCTGTCTGGGACAAACATTTACCACAGGTATACAACAAGGAGCACACAACAAACACTGGCCTAGGAACTGATTTACAGAGAGGAGTATCCTGTTAGTGGTTAAGGTCGTGCTAACGCTACCAATGGGCAGCAGTGGTTTGTGAATCAGTTAACAGAGTAGACAGACCCTATATGTAAGACGATTAAGACATATCAACTTGGATGCCTGAGTCAGACAATGTATGATAAATGACCATCTGGCCACCAAATACTCAGTATCAAAAAGTTAGCCAGAGCGAGCTTGTGGTTCTCCTTGAATGTCAATGGCTGTAAATGTCTCATAAACCACAGAGTGATGGCAGTGTCCCTCAATGAGCGTGAAACGTTAACAGAAGGCAAACAAGCTCTGAAGAGAATTAAACATTCTTTCTAGCATGCTGTCGGGGAGGCCTCTAGCTGTGAACCCTGACACATCCTGCAGCACAGTATTTACAAGCTCTATGCATCTGTTAGGAGGAACAAGGTGGATAAAACGTGTGCAGTGCCATTATAAACTCACAAAGCGATGGTTTGAACTTCTCAAATATGCTCTTGTCCCTCTTGTCTTTCTTGATCTGAAGCAACTCTCTAGAGGAAAGAAAAAGAAATCCAGGTCTGCTTGATGCAGCTACAAGCAACCAAGTTTCTCATCGCCCGTCAATCTTTTGAACCCGAGTCGTCAACAAAAGAACCATATTGAATGTGATGTGATCACAGAAACACTGGTCAGAGCCAGCTCCAAGAAAGAAAAGAAAAAAAGATGAATCTCTGCAATCCATTTAGGATCAGCGATGAGGTGCACAACAAAACCCTCAAATCCAGACTGATTCAGTTGAAGCCTTCAGACTGTAGCTCCAGTAAGTCGGGGACGTATTCTCAAGCAGAAGTTCACTACTCTGGAGATTTTGAGTGTGGTTGTACATGTACTATCTTTGTGATTTAAAAAAAGATCCTGGCTGTCTCTAACCAACTGCTGTACACTTTACAAGACTGACAGTGGATCTCAGGATAGAAATATGGGCCCAATTTTCCTCAAGGATTAGTACATGCAGATATTTTTGCACAAACCTTGAAGGATCAACTTTTATTTAACTTTATGTGTTTTTTGCAATCCAAAAACTTTAAATCTTAGTGATGCGTTGCCTCTTGTTGATTTTTCCTCATTTTTTTCCTCTATTATGCTTTTGATTGTATTTACCATATAAAATACATTTTGCAAATCTGTCGGCTAATTTATATCTATAAAATCAGACTTATGCTGCAAATCAAGCACACTTATTCAATGACACTAATTCCAAAAAGTATGTTCAATTCATCACACAATGTCTTATCTTACCTCCAAATGTACATTCTTCCTCTGAGATCATGCCTGCGTGAATCAAACCCCATCCTAACACTTTGCTTTCTTGTATTCTTCCTCGTTGAGTAACTCCACCCCTCAGAACACACCGGTGTGCTTGTTGGTCCATTGTCAGCAAGCGTGTCTTTCATTCCTCATTGTAAGTTAAGCTGTTCGGTTGTAACTCCTGTTTTCTGAGTTTTAGTTGTTTTACATGAAATTTGCTTTGGCTTCAGCTTATTTTGAGACTTTCGTCCAGCAAAGATTGTTTTTTTTGATTTATGCAAAATCAACACATTGACTCTCTTTACCTGCACATATTATATAAACATGTTATTTGTGAGATTTGTTTGACAAAGTAACTCAAATACTTAAATGGACTGAAACAGCTTGAAAAAATGATATTGTGGTTTATAAATATATATCGGGAGACAGGTTAGTTTTACCCTACTGATGATGTGTTGTTGCATTAATAATCCTGTGTGTGTGTGTGTGTGCGTGTGTGCGTGTGCGTGCGCGTGCGTGTGTCATACATTAAATTGTTCAAATGTATTTGTACCTACAGGTGGCCTGGAAGTGCCTGGAAGTGCAGAACAATACAACATAAACACACTAAATTCTCCGAAATTCAGAAAACGCTACAAAATCCAGAAAGCAGTACAAAATTCACAGATACGGTGAACAGAGACAGTGTTTTCTGAATTTTGGAGTGTTTTCTGCTACTTTTGTTGTTGTTTTTTTCTTACTTTTGTAGTGTTTTCTGAAGATTGTGTAGTGTTTTCTAAATTTTGTAGTGTTTGGAAACTTTCGAGATGTTTTGCACGACCAGGCCACCGCAATTAACAGTACGTATTAATAAACTCTTTTATCTCTCACTCATCTCCAAATCCTTGGAACCGCCTCTGCTTGTAATCTCACAGAGATGCAACTGGTCATGTGAAGGATTAGCAGTCGTAACGGGATTAAAGAAGTCTACCTTCTGAGAAATAGTGTGTGTGTGTGTGTGTGTGTGTGTGTGTGTGTGTGTGTGTGTGTGTGTGTGTGTGTGTGTGTGTGTGTGTGTGTGTGTGTGTGTGTGTGTGTGTGTGTGTGTGTGTGTGTGTGTTGTTGGGTTGAGGTGAGAGGATCTCACCGGGAACTGTCTCGAGCTGCGCAGCTCGGCTCCTGATTGGCTGAGAGCTGCACCAGCTCCGAGTAAAGCGGAGGATGTCACGGAGCGCAGGCAGTGCATGCACGGATGCAGACTGGGGAAGACGACGAGACCTGGCGCAAATTCTATATATTTTTTGTGTGCATGTTGGTGGGGGCAGGGGCGGGGGGATAAGGTACGTTTTACGGTCTTGAAACTTTGTGCCACTGCTTTGTGTGTCTTGGCTCCTCGCGCTGCAAGTTGAGTGTGATGTTTTGGCTGCGCGTGGTGAATTCCCCCCTCATTACCACCGCCGACACGTCCTCTCAGGAGTGATGGGTTCTAAGTTGACCAGACAGAGAAGTCTTGATCTTGAGAGCAAATTGTCCAAGAGGAGGCGTCAGAGGAGCGATGCGGCCGCGGAGGGGGAGAGAAGTGGCGTCAGGAGCGGCGGAGACTTCTTGTTTACCTCCTTGATGCTCAAGTCCGACAAGCTGCCGGGGATGCTGCGGAAAACCAACCACAGCCCGTATGTGAGGCGTGTGGCGTGGGTCCGGGAGATCCAGAGGCTCCTCCGGGAGCAGAAGATGGAGCAAGCTGCTGAAGTGCTCAAACTGCTGAGAAAGGTACAGGATCTTACTGGATCTGATCACAACATGCCGGGAGTGCTTTATTTCTCTGTCTGAAACTTTGGTATTGAAACAGGCTGCATGTCCCTATACTCCACTTTGCATAAAAAAAAAAAAAGTTTTCTTTGACAATCTTTAGCGATCCTTGAGTAATGCAGCAGCTCAATTGTTTTGTCCTAAATTCTCTTCCTCCAAACATTCACAGAGCATCACCAAAGCCCAAATAGAGATGCAATGATCACACTCCCACTAGCAGCCAACAGCCACATTCCTCTGTAGGTGTCAGTGTGTTGATGATTTTATTTTTTTTTTCTCACAAAGTTGAACACTTGCAATGCTCTACTATTTGCAAGAGGTCATTCTGACACAGCCAGTGTGCCAAAAACACGGCAGATTGCTTCTTCTGTTGAATATTAGAAAGAACATCTCTCACTTTTGGTGAAAGGCTGTTCGAAATCGACCACCTGTTTCATCGTAGAGGGACTGCAAATAATTCAGCCATATTTTTAGTACTACACCAGCCCCATGCAGGACATACGTGTGTAATATATATGAAGATTTTATTCTCTCAATTTACTTGGTTTTCAGACTAATGACATACAAAGCCTTTTCCAGCTTAAGGTTTTAAGGAAATAGCTTAAACAATATGGAAAGCTTTCCATGTTCTCTTTTCCCCATGTGAAGGGGCTTTAAAATATACATAAGAAAGACTAAAATATCTAAATCCACACATGCAGGAGCAGTTTATCTGTACTCAATTGATGCTGTGGTGTGGCATTGTAAAACAGCTCTAATCTGTCTCCGATGCGCAGCATTGTGCAAACACCTCTTTTTCTCAGCACCGTGGCTCCAAACTGTAGTTAAGGCAAGGGTTCTCTGCCTTATCAGTAACACATTCCCATGTAACACCATCACAAGTTTAATCCGCACTTTGTGAAGATTTATCCAAACTATAGAAGTGAACGGGGAGGGGGGGGGGGGTATTTCTCTGAGCTCAGCTTGAGCTTTCTGCTGCCTTCTGGTAGCTGCACATTGATCAAAGGAGAACAGTTCTCAAGTTCAGACAAAAGCAGTTTTGATCAAGAGGGGGGCCCCTGTCAGGAAAACTGCCAGCCCATCTGCATGGTGCTGGAGAATAAATTATACCGGTGTGTGTTGATTAAAGCGGGAAACAATGCTGATGCGAAGCTCCAAAAAGTCATAATGAAAGACAGATTTTTTTGTAGGTTTCCCTTTAATACAGAAAGCAGTAATGAGCACAGAACAGATGTATGATGAATTCAGTCTATATCGTAAAGCTACATGTTCACATTTGTTTGAAGTCTAAAAGGAAGCCATGCATGAGTCACCTTCCTTCTGTTTCAAAGTGTCCATATTGAATAAAGCCACCCTGCAGTCAGTCACATATTATAAATTGCAAAATGAATAACTAAATAAGTGAAGATCAACACGCAGATTTGTTGGTCGTGAGCAGGGGCAGCTTTCTCCATAGCTCGGCATTTAAACTGCTCACGAAGCACGAATTCTCTCTCCATCGCTCAGTGAGGTGAAGCCAGAGCACTGCTACGCTGTTGGGGCTGAAGCCAAGTGTCTGACTAATAATACTTCAAGATTGGAAGAAGGAAAAAAGAAAAAGAAAACTGGCAGTAGATCTCCTGTTGTTGTTCTCCAGCAGTAAAGCTGCTTTTCCTCCCAGGGATAGATGGATTTGAAGATAATCACCTTGAGATGATGGATGCTGGAACATGTTTCTTTCACAATGAGGAAGTCATTACAAAGAGGAACCAATAAGACTGGCCTCCGAGCTGTATCTCCATCATAGATCTGCCTTCTGGGCCATTAGGATAATTAGTTTGGGATCTTCTATTAGTAAACAAAGAATCAGCAAATACTCATATCAATTACACTCTACAGCATGCACTCAGTCACCAATGTGCAGCAATGGAGAAAACTCTAATTAAAGTGCTTTCTCTTGTAAATTAAGACCTTTCAAAGCTAAAGATCAGTTGTCACAGTGCACTTTTTTAATTCAGCTTCAGACGAGCCATTTAAAAACTAGAGGTGGTATCATTATTCATTGGTCCATGAAATAATGTCTTTCTATATCCAGAGTGAGAATAAAGGTCAGTGGTAGAAAATGAAATCTAAAATAATCTTGATTTTAAGAAGTCACTTTTAGTTTGAACCAGAGAGAAAAGAAATGGCAAAAAAAAAAAAAAAATGACGATGTTGCAAATGTATTTAAGAAAAGTTAAGAATTTAAAGAATTTGAAATTAAAATTAAATTGAAAAAAAAAGGGTAATACGAAAAGCACTCAGAAAGTGTAGTGCTTAACCCAACAAGTGTACAGTGAAGCTTAGCACGTACCTGAATCATGACAGTTACGCCACTTGTTGAGAAATAATGCTAAAATTCCCCAACATAAAAATGGTCATTTGTAATCTGATGCCACACAAATATATAAATAATTCAATCGCTACTAGTTGTTTGAAAGCCCCTCCCATTGGTTCATTATTCATTATGCAAGACATGAAGTAAAATATTGATACTGCTGTCATGTCAGAATGCAAATTACAAAGAAGCAATTATCTGCGAGTTAGTTTAAGTTGGCATTAGATGTGGCGACCGAGCACTCAGCTGTCCTGGCTCGAAGAAATGATATCCAACCACCAGCACCTCCAACATGATTTTTAATAGAGGTTATCTGAAGGACTATTTTGCGGGGTGTGACGGGGCTCTTGCAATCACAGCTGAACTGCAGGGGTTCAAAAACGTGTTGTTTTTGCATGCTTGAGCAGACGCTACGGAATAGTGGATATTTTTGCAATCGCATCGCTGCCCGACTGAAGTCTGATAATTATGACAGAGGACAGCTTTAGTTTTGAATGAATCTCTGCCTGAAAACTTGAATTAGTGTGTTATCTAAAATGCTTTCAGGTAAAATGGCCATTAGACCTCTGCAGCATAAATGTAATAAAAACTCACATTCTGGAGCCACGTGTCCATTTAAAAGTCAAACAATGGACGGTATGTCTTGATTTGTGTGGATAGTTAATTTCATACAGACAGAATGTTGTCTGACTGAAATAAAAAAAAATGGAATGAAAATGGAATGTGTCCACAAAGGTCTCATAAATTATTGTGATGGATTGTAAATGCTTTTTTTTTTCTTACATTATGCGATATCACCGATATCAAGTGGACATGTTGACTTTCTATTCATCAGAAATCCTTGCCAAAGCATTGTTTCCATCAGCTCTACATCATTGTCTTTGAATTTTAGTTTTTCCACATGACAACCTTCACGTTTCAACATTATAATTAACATGATTTCATAAAGGGGCACAAGGTGCTGTTGTTACCAACGATCAAGAATTATATGTTGGGTCGTTCACTAGAAGTGAAGGTAACTGGACTTTGCAGGTCTCTCATCTGAAAGTTGTGAAGCGTGTCTGTCTCTGACGTGATGGGGGGAAAAACAAAACCAAAAAAAATCAGTGGGACTGGATTTTTTGCACTCCACACTATATTTAATTGGATTCTAATGAACTGTGCGTGTGTGCGTGCATGTGTGTGTGTGTAGGCTGATGTTCTGCGGTTCAGAGCTCGTCGTCTTATTCAGACATTTTTGTAGACATCAGATTAGATGTGCACCTTTTGCAATGGCATTTGTGATCGGATCTAAAAGCACACAGGCACCCCAAGTCAGTGACAAATAGCAAAACATTGTGTGTGTCTATATAGAGATACGTCATGTTAACCAACGTCCGTTAAGATTCTTTATGTTTATTTAAAGCCTGTGACTCATTGCAAAGATTTACTGGAATAACATGTGATGCTGCAGCTGCTCTACATGGTTAACACACATTATATTCATGATATAATCTTGCAATTTATCCATGAGTCCTCTTTTGGACACGCATGGTACCCTCCATCTGCAGTTAATGAGGTTTGTGGAGGTGGGGGGAGGTGGTGTGGAGGATAGCCCAGCGTCAGGGAATCCCACAGATCTCGGCTGTAATAAATCAACCTAAAAGCTGGAGGAGGAAAAAAATGCTGATGGGAGTTTTCCTCTTTGCTTCCTCTCTGCCCCAAAGTCTTGAGGCTGTCAGTGCATTCATAGCATGTTTTATGCAGCTTCAACCTCCAGCCTGCAATTTGAAAAGCCCGTCGGTCCCTGAAATCAAATGCACGGCTTCTACTTGTGCAACCGCTGTCACTATAGAGCTTGTGTTTTCCTGCACCTTGCATGCAGGAAAATCGTTCTGCCAATAAGCATAACAGTCTGCACAAGTGCAGAAAGTCATCTTTTTGAATTGGCATGAAGTTTATCATCTATATATAGATCAGCGGAGGCATCATGTTGCTTGACACCTAAACAAATTTGAGATTTCCGCAGACTTGTTTCTGTCTTTTTTACTCCCACCCTTTCAACTCCTGATCATTTGGCTTCATCTGCTTGGTTTCTTGTCTCCCCTGCTGTTTGCTGTTGCTTTTTTTAATCTAGTTTGTCGCGTGTGTGCATGCGAGTGTGGCAGCATCGCCCCTGAAAAGGCGGGTGACGCCACACGCTTGCGAGGCTATTTGATGTGTCTGAGAGTATTACCCCTCCAACATTGGCTGTTAATGACACATCAGCACTCCAAACATTGCCTGAAGACATGGCTTCAATATATTTATTTACGTTGTCATACAAATGTAAATGGGAGACAGTACTAATGTCATCAGCACCAGGGGGTATGTCCTGGTTCCTGGTTTTATTAAACTTTTCTGCCCATGAGATGATCTTTTATGATGGACCTTTGAAGACAGATGAGAGATGATGTGCAATAAAAATGATTGCGAAAAAAAAAGAAAAAAAAAAAAAAGAAAAGAGGCATCCCTTGACCCCAGATGAGATTGTTCCTGCTGTTCCACTTTGCACCAAATCTCTCTGGCACCCCACCAAAGGGGATTGTCAAATCACACCACTCTTTTAGAGTTTTTGTTCTGAAAAAAATAATAGCAAGTCCTGCGGGAATAGTAACCTGCAAATGAGATAAAAAATTTTTAAAAAGATCCAGAATAACTTTTATTTTCTTCACTAGAACAATTTAACTATGATATTAAAAACAACTACCACATTAATCTATACTTCCTTTATGCTACACACACACACACACACACACACACACACACACACACACACACACACACACACACACACACACACACACACACACTGCTAATCAGCTGTCTTACCTCTTTACAGTAACTCGAGTGGGAAACCTTTATCAGCTCTCGCTGCTGACGATAAGAAAAGATGAAACGGGATAATGAACAAAGCTTATAAATACCGACAATCTATTTTCATTAAACGGGCCATGAAAATGTCAGAAGAATATTAAGAGGGCGGTTCAGAAGTGACGGCCTTAATCAGCTGAACCTCTGCAGCACATGTTTGATTTCATCAAAGTTAACCATATCGTTTTTGTCTTATCTCTTCTTCTTTTATTTGTCAGGACTTGGGACTTCAAGGAACATCGCTCAATGACATTTTGTACAAGAATGCAGCATTTCTCAACCTCGTGGATCCCATTTCTCACGAGCTGCTGCTCAGCCTCGCCCGGGACCTGCAGTGTCCAAAAAGGGTAAAGAAATAAATAAAAATCCATCTACAATCCATTTTATTTTATCATTATATAGTACGTTCAAAATCACCATGACGTGGACAAGCACTGCAATTCCGCAAACTACAACATGTCTGCATAAATTCGCTATGCTTAAATGCACATGTCATGTTTGTTGTCATGCTATTGTGACCACATTGAACTGTCAGTTTGCTTCATGCATACCCAAACTCAGAAGTTGCACAAAAATAGAAAATGGTATTTTGTGTGTCTGGGTGTAAGCCTGCAGATGCACGGAGAGGTCCAGTGCTCTGTTAGCAGACTACCAAATGGTTTCCAGCTTATCTGCTTTGGTTGCTTCATTTCTGGACGGCACAGGGAGGCGTCCCACAGGTACCAGGCTGGGGTCAACAGGGCTGGCGGCCACAGTCAGGGGCAGACAGTAGTGGGGCTGTGTGGCTTGGCCAGCAACCGTGAGGAGCACGCATTTTTGATGCTGATGGAGTTCACTTGCAATTTGTGCTCACGCTGGAGATGTCTTTCACGGTTTCCAAGAGCTATACAAATATGAGTAATACAAGAAAAATGTGGACACAGAAAAGGAAGATATTCTTCTTTTTCTTATGGCTTGATGTAGACTTTCTTTCCAAAATAGTTGATACAAGAATGCAATTGCAGTGTATTAAGATGACAACAGTACACAAACAGGATATTTCCATTATCTATGATAAGATTTATTACACAGTGGATCTGAGAAAAAAAACCTCTTTCTGATCTGGAAACAGAAATAGCTGCGGTGCTAAATAACAACATATTCTTCATATACAGAATCTCCCACTTTTCGTTCATCGTCAACAATGTACAGAACAAATTTCCCCACGAGAACCTGGGAATATTCCTACTTCCCACTTATTCATGGGGTCACGAGGATATTTGGGATCTTTAATAATGAGGTTGTACTAGTTCAGGGATGTTGTGTGTGCTACAACTTAAGGAAACATTGGAGATAGTCCAGAATAACGTGGCGATGCAAAATAAATGAGTTTAATGTGCCATGGAATGATCTGATTGATTAGTGAAGGAAATAATAACAGGGACTGGTCCTTTGAGAAATAAGTCGTGCTTTATCCAAACAGGCCGTCACTTCATTTGACTGCAGAACAGCATACAAATCAGACCTGTTAAAATTCAAAGTACATCTTAATCTTAGGTATGAGGATGAAAACACTACAGAAGCTACTCAGACTCACTATAACAGAGGGACCCTGTGGCAATTGCAGTTATTTAAAGTCTGTTGTTATCTCCTTTAAGAAATAATGTGCAGCTTTAAGATAAAGTCTCTGTGATCCAGTCTCTACTTACAAAGTCCAAATGATAATCACATGCAAGAAACTCTAATCTTATTGTTGTTTGCTTAACAAGGAAAGCCCAGAAGGAAAGAGAGGAAAGTGAGGCGCTGGCAGCAATGTTCTCCTGGCTGGCTCGCGACCCATGGCAGGATACTGTGTCAGACGTGACAGGGATGTAGAGAAGCAGCATGCTGGATTCAGGCCCCGGCAGCTGCTTCAGTGGCCAGCAGCTTTCACCACACTGAGATTTATTTATGTTGGATATTCAAGGACTGATTATATACATAATTTGCGCACGTTTTGAACTTTAGCTCATTTTAACAAAACAGTCAATTAATGTTCTCTCCTGATGCACGCGGGTTTGCGGACACGTGATTAGTGTCCAACTGCGCCTGCACGGCTGTACTGATCAGGTTGTGTTACTTCCTACAGACCACACATTGCCTAAGAATACTTTTATGTGGTACATCAGTATGCACGGCAGTAGCATCATGTTCAGTCATCCAAGTGGCTAAAACAGCAGCACTGAATGTTTTGAAGCATGAGGCATGTTTGTTTGTCGCTCAGGAAAAGATGTGGCGGCAGCAATGGTTAATCGCCTTAAGGTAAATTGCCCCTGTCTTTTTCCTCTCTCGCCACATTGCCTCTTTCTTGTTTTCTTGTTGTACCATTAATTAGATTTAGCCTGCTCAGCGCAGCCCATTCCGTTTAAAGTCTTTAACGGAGGAGAAAGAAAGAGAAAGGAGAGGAGGTGGAGGAAAGACATGAAGGATAAAGGAGGCATTAACGAGACGAA
The DNA here is from genome assembly GCF_963383615.2 of Lipophrys pholis. Taxonomy (NCBI): domain Eukaryota; kingdom Metazoa; phylum Chordata; class Actinopteri; order Blenniiformes; family Blenniidae; genus Lipophrys; species Lipophrys pholis. The sequence continues at coordinate 20,800,777 of NC_137641.1, forward strand.
GGAGTGAAAATGTCTGAAGCATAAAAGAAACGCTTTGTAAATATGTGAATATCAGTATATCTGTTAGTATAATTTTACATGTTCAGAAGTAAAGCTCAGCATTTACCAGTGACCTTTACATTGTCAATGTGTAACCTTTTGCAACAGATCAGTTGTGTACAAAATATTCCTGAGGTTGAAGAGGAAAAACAAAGACAATGTATTTACATCGTCCTTTTCATGTGCAAATCGCACCATTTAAAACTAAATTATCAAAATAAAACACAAGGTCATCCACTCCTCGTGGATTCATGTCACCCAAACATATGAATGTCTTGGTTTAGGTTCCAGTAATTCCCTTGTTTCTTTGATGTATTTATTTTGTCCCTCATTGGCCTTTTTGTGTGTCCTGCAGGAAACTGAGTCGTACAAGTCTACCAACAAGATCTGCCGCCAGCTGATTTACCACCTGACCCCTCACTCCAAGTGGACCAGACAGAGCGTGCCCAGGAGGAAGTCTCAGGCATGGTGAGTGCTGCTGCTGCTGCTGCTGCTGTCTGACGGCAAACCGACTGGCCCTGTCACAATAAACACACCCTCCCCACCTCTTAATCCTCTGATGCCTTGGACCAAGGAAATTTGGGGGAAACTCCTCTGCCTCTTCACTTGAATGTTTGCCAAGCCTCACTTCGCAAGTATCCAGTTTCCACTGACAGTAGCAGCAGATTCATAATGTAGGTTTATAAAGTTCTTGTTATCTTAGATAATAAGGCCAAGATTTCAGACAGCCAAAGACAACAGCAGGCTTGTCATTTCTAACTGAAAACAGTTGATTTTGGTAGCTGAGATGATTATTCAAGTCGCTGCCGTTTTCTAGTAAATTCAGATATGAGTGTATTGAGGACCCTACTTTTTTGTACTATTTAAAGTTCGAACACCACATTGTGGCTTTAAATATCCTCTTTATTGTCACTGCAATAAAAAAGTTCATCAGAAAAGTAGTTGGAGTTGCTTGAGGTTTTCATAACATTTCACCTCTATCCAGTCATTAACACTCTCATCCCTCAGGAAGGACGGGGCTTGACTGGGTGGAGTTTGCGTTTCCTCCCTGTGCATGTGTTGATTTACACTGGACACTCCAGCCTCCTTCCACAACCCAAAGTCATCAGGATTAATAGCAACTGCAAATCACCCACAAGTGTACAACAGCAATTGTCTGTATTTGGGATGGCAAGATACGTCGATGGATGACTTGGATTACATGAACACAGATATCTGGCTCCAGCAGTTCTTTCATTGCAGTTTCAATATTACCTTTCATTTTTTTTCATTTTTTTTTCTTGACAGACTTTTTAATTATTGATCATATCTAAACAGTCTATTTAGATATTTACACTGACTAACTACATAAAAAAAAGGCCATTTTCCATGGTAGACATACGTGAAGTGCAATAATCCCCTTTGTTTCATTGTTTCAGGAACAATTATCATGAAGTCTCTTCTGTTCTATCCAATATGTTACAATAACATACATAAAATGTAAAGATCACCCAGAGAGGAGTTTTGCAGTCGGTTCAAATTTTGTTTTCACTTCTGCATCCAGAAAACCATATACGTTCCTGAATGACACAACCACGTTCATTAAAGACAATCTACACAGTACTTCACTAAAGTAAACCAGAAGAGCCAACCTTCGGTTATAAATGAAACGTGAACTCAATCATTCAATCATGACTTGCCTCATGAGGAATATGAATATGAAGGAAGAAATAATAGCACATCTTTCTCTCTCTCTCTCTCTCTGTCCCTCTTTCTCCCCCTCTCATATCAGAATATCTTATCCTCTTAGAATTGTATTGGTTTTTGCTTTAAACTGTGTTTGTGTTTAATTTCTTCAGTAGTGATTAATCTTTATAAAACACAAGCCGTGTTCTTCGTTGAACAATAGCTTGACTAAGACCTTAACAGGTCTATAATAAAAACAGCAAACGTGGGTGCAATTTGTGAGAAGGGTTTGCTTGAGGTCTCAGTAAACCAAAACACAGTCGATGCTTCAGGTTGTTGTTGCAGTTTTCTCCAATTTGAGGTACAGTGAAGAAGTTTGGCGACAGCAAGTGTAATCCTTAAGATAGAAAGCTCATTTTGGCCTTAAATTGAAGCTCATAAACTTGGAAAGGTTTTTTTTTTTTTTGTTTATTTGTTTTTTTACATACAAATTGGAGACACATGTCTAATAAAGTGCTTGAATATAATCACTATTAATGAGAACTTGTCAAGCAGATAGACATGTTTTTGCCCATTGTGTATATTCAGGGTGATATTTGAAAATAAAAGTGCAGCAAGTCCTAAAATCTTATTTTGCTAGTTTCTTCTGTGTGTCTATGCATGACATGACATTCCATGCAGTTGCACTTTGTTAATATTTACATAATTTAGCCAAAAATATTTCCCTTAAAAGAGGTTTCCTGGCCCCCTGGTCGATATCAACATGTTCGGCTTAAGGTGTTGGCCAACAGGAAATAATAGTGAACAAAGGTAGAAAGAAACATCCTCATCCTTGCTATATTCTAAATATTTGTACTTTTCAAATACAGATCTGTTTCTTACCATTTTTAACGTCTTCTGTTGCACCATAACTAATCACAACACGTTCTGTCCATTTTCACACACAGTTTTGTGCTTAATACTACGGTGAAAGTAACAGTCTCACGCCCGCTTAAACACGAGCGTGAGTTACATATAGGAATTTCAGCAGCTGAGAGCATCATTTTCTTCATAACGTCTCATTAGAGCAAAACTATCACTGTGCCTCTCAGTGTGATCCGGAGAATCCCGAAGCTGGGAACTAATGAGAAACCGTCTTCTTGACTCAAAAGAATGGGCCAACGTGGACGCATTGCCACCAAACTGCAGACCTTCAGAGATCAGACATAAAATAAGAGCAACCAGAAGGCACTGATGACATCGACTGTTGAAAAACCGTGTAAACAAACAGAAAAGGTCTTCAGCTTAAATTGATTAACAGGTGCATTTGAGGAAATAATACAATGGAACCAAAACGTCTCTGATTATAATCATAAGGCTCTCTCCCCGAGCAATTAACCCAGATTGAAAGATTTTTTGACAGCTTGAGTTAACTTCCTGCCCCAGTCTCTTGGTTGCGATGTTTCGAAATAACACTCAACAAAACAACAAGGCAGACTCTCCCAGCGTGCTCATTAGCAAGCTCTGTCTCTCTCGCAGCTTCCACTGCAAACAACCAGACAGCATCACTTCACTGTGAGACTCTGTGAAAATCACTACATCGTGCAGGAAACGTGAACGTCTTTGGGGGGAATTGAAGAATCACAACACTGTTTCTAATGTTCCGCCGTCTGTGATGTTTTCCATAATCATCCTATCCTCTATTTCTCCTGCTTTTCGTCTTTTCCTCCTTCACCTTTCTGCTTCTTCCTTTTCTGCTTTCCTCTCCATTCCACCTATCTGAAAACCTCTTCCTTGCATTGATTTTCCTCCACTCCTCTCTCTCCTGTGGGATTTCTCTCTCTCCTTCTTGTGCGGGCCCATTTTGCTCAACAGTTGCCACACAGCGGTTCTGCAGTTTGAGCCGAGGCTCTGGGGGAAGGCTCTGGGGGAAGGCTCTGTCAGATGGAGAGAAGAAGGGGGAGGCGGCATCACTGCAGGGTTGCAGATTAGAAGTCATGTATTTCCCTCTCTTTTTCTTCCTGCCTCACGACGGATCAATGAACTTGATCTTTCCCTATGTAGGAAAAGAAAAGCATCGGCTATAGTATAACGCATTCTGAGTTTTTACATTCCTATTATTCCAGTGACGAGATCGAGAGAGGTCTATTGGAAAATGTGCTGCAGCCTGCTCCCTGGGTCTCATATTAGATTGTTTTCATGAAATATATGCAGGTGCCTGCAAATGTTCTGGATATAACACATAAATCCTAATTCAAGCTTTATTACAGAGGCCTGGTTTGCTTCTGTAACACCGAGCACAGAGCAAGTGTGCCATGCTTAATATATTATCAAGTCAATTTCATTTTTCTCTGCAGCTGCCTGTGCCAGGTTTCCACGAAGTACAGTATCACTCAGTCCCCGGAGGAGTTTTTAATGGTATTGTAATTGGTATTGAATTTCAGATTAATCAAGCTCATATTTTTTATTACACTAAAATTGCCCTTCCAGCACATTTTGAAGAGATTGGACTGCGATTGCAGTTGCTATTTCATTACTTGTCTTTACTGCGAGGCAATAATTGATGTGATGCTCTTACAGCAGCTATTACAGACATCTTCAGTATCTTTTCGGAAATCACTTCAGTTCAAGAACACTTTATCTTGTGTGCTGTTTTAATTTTCACCGTGTAAAGATGCTCAACGTATATGAAGGCATCTTTGTGCATCTGGTGTTTTTGTAATTGAATCACGACTGTGTTGCTCAAGAGAGATGTGGTTAAATGCAAATCTACGACTCTGTTTGGTCATTGACTCTGATGAAAGACAGTAATGCGTCGTGGCTGTGACAGCTGTCGTGAGCAGGTGTCATCAGTCACCGGTGAATGTTGATAATGTTAGTCCTGATGTTTGACCCTGAACTCCCGCTGACTTTCCACCCACAAGGTCATTCTGTGAGGGCTGTCTAAAACCTCTTTCCTCACTTCATTCATTCATTTTTTATTTTTTTTTGCTACAGCTTCGTATATATAGCGTGCAATTACCGTAAGTGTTACATCAGGGTTTTCATTGAAGCAGATTTCAGAATTTAATGAATGTCGGTTGGACGTACAAATAATTTAGTTTAAATAATTGCTGACTTAAAATGTGAATTAGAATGCTGGCTGGAGGCATTCCCCTGACCCTGAGATTGTTCCTACTGACATGACCCCACCTCAAATCTCTCTTGTGTGCCCAGTGGGAGACTTGTCCCACATGGAAAACCACCGTAATACAACATATGCTAACAAAATAATTTGTAGTAAAAGCAGAAGAGAGTAGCTTTTTGTACTTAAATTTTACATAGGCTAAGCATTGTCTCTCAATGTACCTGAGTATATACAAGTAAATAGGAGCCCTTTGAGGAACCTCTCTGCCAGTTGTCACGCCAGTTCTCCCTATTCAGAGGTCACACTCATTAGATGCCCATCTATGGGGGCTTTTCCACCAGAAAGAACCAGGTGCTAGTTCAGGGCCAGGGCCAGATTTCGCACCAAGTTCCTATGTGGCCAGGTTTGCCTCTCTTGTCTGTTTTCTCTTGTCATGTCTTATACAGTCTTGTCAACTTTTTTCATCTGTCATGGTTGAAATGTACTGAGGGATTCACAATGCAACTGTCTTGTCTATGTGGCATTGTCAGAACCATGTAGGTGGAAATCAGTCTGGTTGTTATGAAAGCATTGAATGATGGAGGAAAAAAGAAGAAAAACTCTCAGATGTAAAGTAAAATGTAAACTGAAATATAAGGTCTTTATAAAGTGTAAGCAGTAGAAGCTCTCAAGTAAAGTTAATGCAACACATTGTTACTGTGCAATAAAATATTTGTCACCACATGGTGATGTAGTGGTCTGTACTCTAGTCTCATCGGGAGCAAATTCTTGGTTCAATTCTGGGCTTCGGGACCTTTCTGTGAAGAGTTTGGAAGTTTTGCCATCTATGTGTGACTTTTCTTCAGGTTTAACCCCATAGTCCAAACAGGTGCGTATAAGCTTAAATTTGTATCTAAAGTCTTAAGATATTTGTTGGTGGATATTCTACTACTTAAGAAAAGCCATTGAAACTCAAAACTTAAAAAGTGAAAATGTGTAAAAGGTCTGATATTGTTCATGTGTAAAAGGCCTCAAATTGCTGAAATCTCAGTTACAAAGTGTGAAAACGAAAACGCGCTTGCTCTGACTTTCAAAATTCCACCATGATATGTTGAAGTAGACTGCTGAAGTAGCCCCAACTATTGCCTGTCTGTGGCCTAAATTACGACGCCGCCACACTGCCCTTGTGAATGTGTTTCTTTCACCTTTATCATCGTTGTTGGAACGTCCTTGCCACTATAACAAGATCACCTTTTCCATGTCTTTGCTCATAGGCTGAAAACTCATTTCCTTAAGTGGCGCTACACATCATCCTGTCGCTTCTAAGTCATACACTGGTGAGGCATTAGCCAGCGGAAAGACATTGATGCATCTTGACTACAAATGTATTTGATTTAGCACTGAGTTAATTTTTTTCAGATGTCTCTTTGATACATTGTGGACGCTCGTGACAACTTTTTTTTTCTGCAGCATTTCACCACTCTATTTCTAGACCAGATTCCTTGACGGCTCTCTGCTAATCAACCGGAAAGTGCTCTCTGGGATTCTCCAAGTAGTTTCTTCACGCTCTGCTCAGCTTAGTTTGCAGTAACCTTTAAAGAAATCCCATCCTCCGACTTTATTGTAAATATTTAGATCCTTTTCCCCACATAAGATCCTTTCCACTTGTTATTATTATCTCTCAGGACATTCCTGTATATCTAATGTTTTCATATTGAGATAGTGCAGAAGTACGCGACAAGCTTATTATCTCACGCGGGAGACATCCTTAATAAAACTGTGACTCAAGAGGTTGCAGGGTCATCCACACTGAAATCTCTCAATAGCTGTTGGCAATACTATTCTGCAGACATAAAGCTGAGAGGAAAGCTATTAAGAAAGCAATAAGTTGAATAAGTAGCAGGTACATTTTTTTAAACTAAAAGCTCAATGCCTTAATGTTTTTCTAAGAATTACTGTAATAAATCTGGTGTGGTATGAAGAGAAAAGTATCTCATCCAGGACAATCTTACAATTTTACAATCGAGCCTGCATCAGAATTACTATAGCTTTAACTTTTAATATGAAAGCCTTAAATGTCACAATACATACACCCCAGTCAAATCACATAATTTGTTGCTTTTCCAATATCAATACTGATTTTCACATAATTTATTGGCACAACAATGAATAGTAAGGACAAATACATTGTATATCCATCATTAGTTGTATTGCGCTGCAGATATATAATGGTCAAAACTCCAGTGAAGATGTGACTAGATGAAATAGAGGAGTCCAGGAAAAAATTACCATGAAGAAAAGGTGCCTATTGAATGAATGCATTGTGTTTGACAAGAGAGAACATGCAGCCACACGCTTGAAAGTAAACCATGAAACACTGAAAACATAGCCAATGTTCCCCACACATGACTGTATTCAGTAGAAATGTTTGTATAGTGTAACTATTTTTTCAGATTCTGTGTGTTTTTGCTTTTACTTCAGTAAAAAAAAAAAAAGTTGTAATTTCACCCATTTTTGTACACAAGAATCTATTTTACAGCTAATCACTGTATTTTATGCTGCATCTAATCATGATAGAAAATTGTGGCAAAGCACTATGAATTGAATTGTTCAGTCTGAAAAGAAACTGCATGTGATTTGCCTTTGGGGCATGTGGGGGGATCTACCCCCCTCTGGTTAACGCATCGCCTCTTTTGCTGAATTATTTTTATCACAGGATGACTATCTCTCGCAGCCATTAAAGCTGCTTGTCTCCTAATATCCAAGTAAGGCAGGGTTCCAATACTCACGCATCGAGAGTGAAATTTGCAGTATAATTTTAGTTGATGTTCTTTCTTTTCACATGTTTTTTTATGGGCCAGCTGTATCCAAAGTCAGTAAAAGCGTTATTGAAGGCATTAGATGCATTCATTATTGCACTTTATTTTATTTCAATGTGTCTTCACTACATTTACACAACATTCAGCTTTGACTCAGTGTTTAAATTTTAGTTTGGAACTTAATTTATTCCTTTTTTTTTTTATGACTTTTCATTTAAAAAAAATGTATATTATAGGGAAAATGTTATAAACAGACAATGTGAATATACATTATTTAAGTTACCTTCACTGATTCATTTTCATTAAAATGTTGAAATTTCAGATTGTCCAATTCTTTGCTTAATTGCTTGTCAGCTTTATTCATATTTGACTTCCTCTCACTCGAAAGTCTCTTGTGTCACGTCCACTAAAATGAACTACATGATTCCTCCTTGTGTACATGGGACACGTGTTCACTGCCTTGTGTCATCTGCCTGTAATACATGTATGACCCATTTCTCTGTCATCCACATCACTCCCCTGAGGGGTGCACCGCCAGTCCAAACAGACTCTGACACAGCTTCCCTGCCCTCTGACCGACCCACAAGGTCGAACCCCTCAGGTGAGGGCAAAAACTCTGAGGAGGGGGGAAAAGTGTTTGTGGAAAGTCTGAGTCTGTTAGTGTTTTTGAATCCATAAAAGCAGAAGTTGGGTCCATTTCTCCTCATATTTCCATTTAGTTATGAAGTATTGCACTTGACTGCATGCTGCTCTCAGTCTGCTCAATCTGCTTTCTGTTTGACCTCCACTTTTAATAGAGACTTAAAGATCCAGCCACCATCCTCGGCCATGAATAATTGAGGGCTTCCCGTGGTACAGACTGAGATCCTGCAGGATGAGGAAGGAGGGGGGAAAAGGAAAAATTGTATCCATCGCTTTAATCTTCAGGGTACAGAGCCGTAAAGATTATTAGATTGATTAAATCTGTTGATCAGTTGCCTCACAAATGAAGGTACATTTAATTGTACAGAAATTCAAAATGTTGATATGTGTTAAATAACTCTGCTGCGGGAGCTCCTCGGTTTTCATCGAGGGATTGAACCTCTCTTAGCCTTACATTGATTGGATTTTAACTGTAAATCGGAGATAAGGCAGACGCTGCTCAAGCATAGCAAAAACAGGAATTGTCGTGCCTTTGATAATTTGTGGGCTTCTTTGAGTCTGATCCAGATCGCTCCCTGCGATCAAACCCCTCGGTCTGTGTTTGGAGCCCTGCATTTTAATGCTGGTTTCATAACTGTGCCTTGACATAGTATAGGAGACACAGGCGCACTCCTCCATGATACACAGTTATGTAATACAAACTGTTTTCTGTGTGTCCTGTCGCAGTATTCTTTCCTCCTAAGCATCCAGTTTGTCACATCACATCAAACCATGGGTGAATTTATAGCTCATCCAAGGAGTACATATACCATTTTGCATGCTGCGCAGTCGTATTATGGTACATTCTGTACCAAGAGGTTGTGTCATCCTTGGCACAGAAGTGAAAATGTGGCTTTATCTTGCGTTGCAAGTCGCGTATCACTTGAAGGAATATGTGTCACATCGATGTTAGGCTGTTTGTGTTATTTCTGAAGTGAACCGTAAGTAGCAGAAAGGGATGTATTGTCTTCTTCCCTTTGTAAGAATTTATTATATCATGTTCTCCTTCCTTCTATGCTCTTCTAGCATACAATACACTGTGTTGTTCCCATGCAAGACAGACGGGAGAAAAAGTACAATACTGTATTTTGTACATGACAAAATATCTCATCTGCAACTTCTTAAGAAGGAGAAAGCGGTGTGTTTTGTGCTCACACATTATGAGGAAAATGCAGTTCAAACAGCTGCGGACTGGAGCACAAACCATCTGAAAACATCCATAAAAACCACTGCATCAAAAAAGCATATGAAGTGCATCTGTGATAAAAGCGCATTGTTTGCAGTAGTTTTGTGTTGAGAGAAAAAGTCACGCCCATTTCACACGTTTTCTACATGCGTCTGCAACCAACCCATGAGAGTTGTATGATGGAGTAGCTTAAAGCTGCAGAGTTCTTTGTCTTGTGCTCGACAGCTCCTTGGAGCATTTTCCCTTCTCGTTTTGTGCTCATTAAAACTCCACCTTCAGGCCGGTGTAAAAAGACTGATTGATTATCAACAACTTTTTTAGGGGGGAGCCTTTTCAGAGTTTGCCCCATTAATATAATGATTTGTTCGATCATATTTTATCTTTTGAAAGATTTCATAGTAGGTAACATACTTGGGAGCTGAGATATTACATGGGGATGCACAGTGGTACTTCTCATGTTACAGTTCACATTAGATATTGGTCTTTGACAGTACTGTGGTATGTTTGACTGCATCAAGGCATATCCCATGGCATAGTCCCTTACTGTGATGAATTTGACACCGTACGTTCTCTGTTCGGACATTTTAGCATTCCCATATCACATAAAAAAGGTAGGAGACCTTTCTTTTATGAGTATTATAGTATATAGCATATTATATATGACAATATCATGGTATCTCTGACAGCAACACACTGGATATCAAGCTATTTTTAACACTACTAAACTGCATAGCATGGTTTGTTTGATAATAGTATTCTCAGGTCTCCTGACAATTGTGGTATTTTTTGAAAGGACCATATTATATAACATCGTATTTTTGAGAGAATCATTTTCTACAGCATGTGAATGCACCACCATATAGGATATAGCACTGTCGGAATGTACCATGCAGCAAATATCTTCGGTACCATGTTACTTATTCATTGGTAAAGTTTCTTACGCTTTTTTTTTTTTTTTTTAACATTTTCATTTTCTGAGGGCACATGTGCCATCACTTCACTCTGTGTTAACATCAACATTTCCCCAAGCATTGAATTCAAAGTTTTCAAGAACTAAGTGACTGATCTGAGATGTCAAAACACTGCACAGCCCCGGAGCTGCTCCATTGACGACACACAATGAATGCAGCCTTAATCAGCCCATCCGCTAAATGTTTCACTGAAATTTAATCCAAATCCAAATGAGCTTTAAAGCTATTTTTTCCCTTCCCAGAAAATATGCCATTATCCCCATGAAACTGGAAGACAGTGGATGGTATGTGCAATCACCACTTTCATGTTTCCCAGTACATTTCCTGCAGAACCGTAGTATTAGTATGACAGTTGCATATTCGAGGAAACTGCAAATTTAACCGTGTTTTCTTGCTCACAGTGGTTGTAAAGGACTCTCATTAACACGGTCCAAAGTGCCCGAAGGCATAACAGCAACATATTTGATGCTAAAACTGAGTTGAGTTTAACAAACTGGTGGAGGAAGTGTTCATCGCTGCAGCCTGCAGTCACAGGCCTGAAGGCACATTCAGATAAGAAGAGACGAATAGAGAAATGAAAGAGAGAAGTCCTTCACCGGCTCACTTCTCAAGGATGTTGAGTAGACCCTTGTAGGCTCTCCCACAGCTCAGCCATACTACAGTGCATTTATTATAGAAATGCCTGGAGGCAAAACAGTCCGGATCGATCCGAGAAATAAACAAGTCAAGACCAAAGCGTTGATGAAGCAGACATTGATCTGGCCATCCCACAGCGGTGTCCACATCCAATGTTTCTCAAGTGCTTTTAAATCATTCCCCTGAAATGAGTCAAGTGTCTCTCTGCACGCTCAGCAGGAAATACATTTTAATTTGCGTTTCAGCGAGTTTGTCCTCCCAGCTGAGATAGGAGTGGATATTATCTCTGACCTGATCACTGATGTGCAAAACTTGGTCAAATCCTTGCAGCGTTCAACAATTGTTCCACAGAGTCAGAAACTAGACCATCATGAATAGTATTTATTCATGTCATAGCTGCCTGTGAGACGACTATTGATGCTTTTTCTAAAGTTTTGGGATGTTTACTGTGATACTATAACATAAAAATGCTCATTGTGCTCTTCGTTAGCAAATCACATTTCTACTTAGCTGATAAAGTAAACGGTGGAAAATGAGAATACCTTTGTTGTTGAGTGTGCATGTTCTCCTTGTGCCGGTGTGGTCTTTCTCCAGGTCTTCCTGCTTCTATCTAAAATCCCAAAACTCCTGCTTGTTAGTTTAACGTGTGAATGTAGACAGGAATGGTCTTTCTCTCTGCGTTGGTCCTGTGTTAGACTCGTTACCAGATCATGATGTATCCCACCTTTTCTTGTGCAGACCTAACTTGAAAAAAATAGTTCAAAAAGATTTATTATTGGATTAAAGTGACTTTTTAAGAAAGACTCTCTTTCTCGTCAACGTGATTGAAAAAAGATTGCTATAACTCATTAGTTCATAGTAGATAGTGTAAAGTAGAATTGATACAGAGTGCAGCTGTTTTCTTATAGAAAGGTCCCGACAAAGTGAGGTTTTATTGGCTTGGTCTGTCATTTCCACAGTTAGATGCTCACATGCTTAATATTACGTAAAACATGATGTTAGTGCATACTTACCATCTGATAAGCCAATGGCAAAGCAAGGATAGAGATTTCACTTTCAAATGATTGTTGTACTGATTCATCAGTAAAGGTAAAGATAGTTTCTGTCACTGAGGAAGTGAACATGTTTTGAGTACAAAAGATGAGCTTGAATCTCTAACAAAGGTCCTAAATTCACACTGCATAAAAAATAACATTCATTTATTGAATTCTGTTTTAAATCTGATGTTTGGTCATGGACGTAATTAAATGTCGTCTTTTCCAAGAGGTGGTCAAAAGCATTGATTAAAGTATGTAAGTAAAACTGAGACAACCTCTAGTACGCAACGACAGGATCTGATGCATCACTAATTGAGTGCGCTACAAAACAAATGTGCACCAAAGAAGTGGTTTGGAGAACAGCTTCAGGGCGGACCAATGTTCTTAAACCAGGATTGAATGACTGCTGATTGTGCTATTTTGAATACAAATGTACACCATGCTGGTATCACTTTTCCAATTCCTCATTGTGCTGTGTGTGAGCGCAAATAGTAACTTGACCGCTGGACCTGATCCCAGATGGTGGAAGGTTAACCAGTCCACCAAAGGACTGGTTAACCTTCCACCATACATTACCTCTTTGATATTAACCTTTCTAAAGACTTTGATTGTATTACTTCTCTATTCATCTAAAAATGTGCTTTATCTTATAAAGCTGAAAAAATAATTATTAATTGTCATCTCACTGCAGCCTCAGTACCTTTACTGAACGAACGCAACAAATTACCATGAATATTCAACTTTTAATATTGAAACTTTTTATTTGTTTTACCAAACATGGTCTTCTGACATTGCTGCATTGAAAAAGCGAACGTGGAGGAAAATGCGCCAACGCCACGCTCTGCCGCTTAATGCATTACTGATTCATGAGAGTAAATGAAGGGGAACATGTTTTCTATGTGGGAAGACACATTACAAGTTTCTGCTGCCATTTGCTTTCAGCTCTCAACCAGTGGGAGAATATCGAGGGCTTGTGAGATTTTCCGTGTAAAACACTGACGGATTTTAATTTCGGTGAATGTACATGTTCGACCTGACCCCATCAGCCCTTTTCTCCTTCTTTTATTTTTTTTTTTAAACACTCATTTATCCAGCGCTCTGTCTCTGTCGGGACTCAGCATGGAGAAAGTGTTTGATTGCACTCAAGCGGAAATTGATTAGCGGGATGGTGGAGCGCGGAAAACTGCAGAGTAACTCTGAGCACTTAACTTTAGAGCATCAGGACAGACAGCGGGACTGAGTGGAGATCACACTGATACTGAAAGGCACCAAACATGAGCCAGAAAAGGAAATCAATGGATGTGTCATTACTTTAATGGGGAAGTTTTATTGTTGCATGGAAGTGTATGACACTCATACACATGTATGACACAAAAGAAACAAACTGTGGATATATTTGGTAAATATTAGGAGCGAACAATCTGGAAAGAAATCCACAGTTTATTCAGTCTGAAAGGTAATATTGCAATTTTAAGTGGATAATGTGAAAGTTTGATTGGAGCAGATGTGGACACTCGCAGGTATAATCTTTCAAGTAAATGTTTCCAAATACCTGGAGTTTGGACGGGTAATGGAAGAATTGCCAATTCTTACAATGAATTCTCGTTATGTGATCATTTCCAAACACATTTCAAGCTACAAACATTCATGAATAGATTCAGTGGTATCTTCTTTAGCATCGCGCCCTTTAGCAATGCAATTTGCAGTTAGTACTTTTCTGAGGGAAAATTGTGTGAGGAAAACATAGTGTATGTTTAATACACGCTGCATCTTAAATCCTTCATTCCATACTGTAATATCCTCCATGGCTCTCTTTTTTTCAGAGAATTGCTTTGAGTTGATTGTTTTGTTCTGGGTTGTTTCTATTGAAGTGGTATAAAATCAATCTCCCTCTCACAGAGATTAAAGCTCCTTTACCAGCAGGCTGGACAAAACACATTAAATTATTGCAATTACAAATCCAAGTAAAGCAGGGCTGCCAACTCTCAGTGATCCGGAGTGAAAGTTATGATATTGACTTCAAGACTTGCCTCATACTGAGTAGTAAATTTCAATTGTAGTCGGACTTTCAAATAAATTGCACATTCTCTTGTAAAGCAGTTGGGATTCATGGGGGGAACTATTATTACAGGCTACTTTGAAAGTTGGTGTCAGGTCGGGTGGGTTCCTGCATATCACAGTACCGGTGTCGACTATTACATAATAAGAGGAGAAGGAATATTGATGATGGTTGATTGAACACATCTTAGTCACAGGTAACCATAGCAGGACATATTAGGAGCAGGAAGCTGCCACAGTGCCGGCTCAGGGAGCTGTTGAGGGTCAAGGGTCATGCTCAGGGACCCACAGTGGTAACCTGGGAACATCCAAACACTCCTTCATGCATGGTTGTTTGCTATAGCTTCTTTGAGAATTTTTATTCTACCTACTATTAATCACATCACATTAAAAAAAAAAAAAAACAGTTCATTAATCCTGCTTCAGTAGTAATTAATATGCTGATTGCCTATTGTTTTATTGTATTGTTCTTTATTGTGACATTCTTGTGGATGTTTTGTGGGTTGTTATTTGTCCTGTAATTGCAATTTTTTACTGGCTGCTACCTTGATCAGGTCTTCCTTGAAAAAGAGATATTAATCTTGATGGAATCGCTGAAGTATATTTTATTGATCCCTTTTGTGGACAAACTTTTTTCTTTTCTTTTTTTTTAACATTTACACCTACTAAGAGCAGGTGGGGCTCAAGACTTATTCGAACCGACAAACCTCTGATCACATGTGCTCTTACCTCCAGGCCGCCAACGCCCCATTTTGTGATAAGATTTAGGTTAAAACGATGTTTCATTAGAAGTTACCATTATGTTATCTTTTCTCTAAGTGCGATTTCTTTCCCTGCACTTGACTTGAACATCACAATTCCCAGATGTTTTATTTCTCGCCCCTGGGGTTTACATAACTATAGAACGGCAAGGACCCTTGTTCAGTGCGTAACAGTTAACAATATCCCTGAGGAAAGATAGACCATGAAAAGCAATTAGACAGTCTGCCTGAACTCACATTTAAGCAGCCAATAGTTTGACACATGAGACTCGGCTCTTATTAGATTCCTGCACTGTTGTATCAGTTGCTCCTGAGGACGTCAATAGATGGATTTCCCTCAGTTATTTGCTTTTAAACGAATGTCAAAACAGGAGAAGCTCTTGTTTGCATCGTGTTTGTGCCAGTATTCTTTTGAAGTTGTTTGTGTCTGAGCTGGTCCAAGAGGATGTGTACCACAGCCCACGAGCATGGCAGTCACATCAGAGGGAGTGAGATGAGACGCTTCGCTGTTTATGTTGTTATCACGTTATGCCGATGGACTAGAGCGCACACTGTGGCTTTGGAAACGCGAGCTGTGCCCCTGGGCCCGCAGCCAGCCGAGCGGCCCGTGGGTGGAACTATGTGACCACAGCGCCGGGAGGCGTCAGATTTCGAAGGAAGTTGCCTTTACTCCGTCTCATTAGAGGCACATTAGAGCACCCCCTCCCCCCTGCACCACCCACTCAGCATTTGTATCCACCCAGTCTGCCTAATGGAATAAACTCGGTCGCACAGGTGAGAGGGAAAAGCTTCAGGAGAGGCTGGAAAACCCTCCTATAAATAAGTCAGAGTGAACAAAAGTCGGTTTCATTACAGTGGAGAGCCGAGGCTGTGCAGTGAGGAGGTACAGTAAACCTTGAGAAGTCTTGAGTGTGCCAAGAAGATGGTTTTCCCAGGAGAAGTGAGTCGGTAATGTTTCAGTGCTGAAGCCTTAAATCACTGCATGTGAGTCACATTGATGCAATGCATTCAAGATAAATATCATTGTGTTCAATTGTATGATGCTGAAACAAGAATTCAAGGAGCTTTTCCAGTGAGAATAGTCATATTTCATTTTGCTAAGAAGGTTTGTCAGATGACTTGTTTTTTTTATTGATTCCCATGCCTCTAAAGTAAGCCATTCAAACTAGAAAAATAAAAAAGTTAATACATTTGCTTCGGCAGAACAAATTTAGAAGGGAGATGGTGAGATTGCACAAGAGGAAGAAAACAAAACGAAAAGAGGGCCAAGAAAATACAAAGAGCAAGAAAGTGAGAGGCAGTGAGCAGGAGTAAGGATATGAGGGAGGGAGAGTTGAATTATAGCCTACTCCTGGAATCAATAATCTTGCGAATCACAGCCCCGGTGTGCTGCAGATCTTTCTCTTCCCTTTAACCAAGCCGAGAGGGTGACAGATGTAAAGAGCACAGCCTGCCGATTTATGAGACTCCCAGACAGACCAGAGAGCTGAACGAGGGAGGGAGAGAGAGGGAGAGAGAGAAAGATGTAGGGATGATAATCCTCGCCGTGCCTGAGAAGGCCGAGGGACGAGTCGAGGCAAACTGGGCTGAGACAGAGTGGATCAACCTTAGCCCACTTAAACATTTGTCTTCTGTTTGGCAGTCTTCTTGAAAACATTTCTTCTGCTGCTTCATCCTCTCATGTTTGGCAGGTGCGTTCTTCCAAGTGTACCGCCGTGCGGCAGCCGGCGCCGTGGGGTGACGCTCCTGTGCAGCGTTGACATGGATGCCGCTGCCTTATAGCTCATCCTATGCATATTTAACCACACTCTGATATAGAGAGAACATTTAGCTGCAGATTGTCTGGTGCGAGCGGAGGCAGCGAGGGATACAATAATCCAACCTGACAGGTGGAGACTCATAGTAGTACATTTCCTCTAGATGGACGCATACAACACCTGTTGTCTCAAGATACCGAAATAGATGATAATAGCTCGCCTTTATCAGTTTTGTCTCTCCCTGCTACAAAGCTCCCATCCATCTGTCTTTTACCCTTTAGTCGTCCTGACTTTGATGCACAATGTCTCCAAAGAAATCCATCAAATCCTCACTAAACTTTAAAAAGCCAAAAACTGAATGCTACATGAGTGCGGTGATACAAAGCTCCAGTGTGCGAGCTAAATATAAATCTGCTCCCAGCAGCTGTGTTAAATTCACATCTTGGAGACAAGGAGAAACAGCTCGTCCACCTCTGGACAAGAAGCTAATAAAAATCTGGCTACCAGCGCCACGGAAGCTCAAGAGAGTCACTGCAACTTTTCACTGTCCAGATCGTTCGAGACAAACTGTGTGAGAGAAATGCATCTTGTGCATTGAGTTTTACTTGATGCGGAATGGATCCGTGCTTCGCCGAAGAGAACCAAACAGTGACTTCTCACATATTTTAAATCTCACCCAGCTAAGCTCAAGTGTCTTATTAACCCGTCACTCACAGTACTTCAAACACAAGTGACCTGATTTTGGGAAATCCGTTAAAAAAAGAAGCATCTTTCTGCTGGATTCCTAGTCTTAAAGTGACGCTCACCCAAAGGTTAAAAGTGCAGCAACACCTGGTTTGGAATTGGTCAAACAGAAGTTCAGCAGGTTTACTCATATTCATTTATTCATAGTCTTTGATGGACTCTTCTTTCCTCAGAGCTGGCTTAAAGATTGCTGCGTGGAGAAGATATGACAAGCCAAACTGAAAACAGCTGCTGCCTTTCCCACAGTTGACATTCAGCCCGGGAGAGAGATTTTGTTGCTTGAGGACTGAGAGAGATTTAAATGCAAATTCTCTTCTTCACAATATTGATTGCGAAACTGTGTACGCTGGTAGATGCTGTTTCTTTTTTTGTGCATACTTTGCAGTTCCCCTGTACTTTTGAGACAGTGTGGCACCAAATTACAGAGTCCCTTTAAATCAATGACCGGAGTATCACAGACTAAAGATTGCTTGTCTTTGCTTAACTAACTGCCAGCGGCCCCAGAGAAGCTGTCGACCGCATTTTTGTGGACTTTTGTAGAGTCAGAAGCTTTTGATTGCTGTACAAATAAAGCTTTATTGATTAGTTGGATGCTCTTTTGGTCAGTCAATTGCTTACTTAATGTTTAGGCTGACTGGATTTTCTTATCTTCTTATTTCTCAAACAGTCTGAAGACCACCCTTAAGAAGAAGCTGTCGGGGGATGTGGTCAACCTGTCAGGGATCCCCCTGTCTGGCCGAGACATCCACCGCGTGGCCTTCTACCTTCAGAGCAGCAGCGACGCGGTGTCGGCTGTGGACTTGAGCTTCACCGAGCTGCAGGACGACAGCCTGCGGCTGCTGCTCCCGTTCCTCTGCGTCCTGCCGAAGCTGACGATACTAGCTGTGAACGGGAACCGTCTGACCGTGGCCATCCTGAAAGACCTCAGGGACACAGTGAAAGACCCCAAGAAGTTCCCCTGCCTCGCCTGGATCGACCTGGGCAACAACGTCGACATCTTCACCGTCCCCCAGCCGCTGCTCGTGGCCCTCCGGCGGCGCTTCGGTCTGCGCAGCAGCCTCCCCACCATCTATGAGTACAGAGAGGCGCAGGCGTTCAGTGGTTACAACCCCAACATGGAGACCTCGGTGGAGGAGCCCAGTCTATACGAAGAGGCAGATGTGGAAGAAGATGATAGAGAGGATGAGGAGGACCGACTGGAGCTTCAGGCCTGGGGCTTTGGAGATACGAGTGCAACGAAAAATGTGGCGGTACACTTCTGTGGAAGGTGATCGGCCACAACGCTGTTCCTTTCAGGCCGACAACCCTCGTTTCCCTCGGTACCACCTCGCCCTACATCTCGCCTTCTGCATTCATCCGGTGTCAACGTGGCAGAAGACGCTCACAGTGACCCACACATCTCTGAAAATAACTCTAAAGTGAGTCGCAGTGTTGTGTGTCCCCCTGGATGCTGCTCTCTGCGATGCAGACCGCTCCGTGGTTGTACAGTCAGTAAAGAATATATCTGTGGACAGATTTAACTTTCATCTACCCGGCGGGTATTCAACTGAACAGGCTTGCTGTTTTCCAACACTCCCTTTCTCTAAAGTTGCGTGCTCTCCCACCGAGAAGCTTCCTGTTATCTGTCACTGTCCACTGGAGCAGCTGGGGATTAAGTGCCTTGCACAAGGGCACCTCAGCAGTGAGGAATGGCATTTTCTTACTACTTTACATTCCCCAGGCACATTGTTTTAGCTGGTCTTATTCGTTTCAGTGTCTCTACTGCTGCCCTATTTCTGTGAGAAGTCTCACAATGGTAAATAACTAAACATTCTACATGAGAAATTTGTGTTTTTCATAAGAAATAGATGGAGAAGCTTCCTTTTTTTTTTTTTCAAACTGAGACACAATATTTATTCAGGAGTTGCTTTAAAATAAAGAATCACCCACTGAAGGAGTCTAAATTCACATTCCTTTACATTTCCTGTAAAAATGTTTTAGTCAGTGTTGACGTTAGGACGCTTGAAGCTTCAGCCTGATGCACACAGGCAGACGGTCAGCTCACACACACACACACACACACACACACACACACACACACACACACACACACACACACACACACACACACACACACACACACACACACACACACACACACACACACAGTGTTTGGGTGAGGGCCGCTGATGAAGTGATTACTGCCTCTATCAGACGTCGTTATGCCCCTTCAGTCACAGATGGTGAGCAGAGGATCTATTTTTCCTCTGCAAATAGGACCAGCCCCAGATAATTTCACCCAATGGTGGCTCGGAGACGATTTCTATTTAGGAGTCAGACCACGAGCAACAAGAGAGAGAGATGATGCTTTTGAAAGTGTTTCTTTGAATAAGAAAATTAAAAAATACACTGAAAACAACTTTTTTTTTTTTTTCTTCTTCTGTGGTGCTGCAAGGTACACAAAAGTCTTTGTTGTGGCATGAAATGATTACAGTTTCTTTTCAGCTTTTATATGTTTAGATGTCATCCTTTTGTATCGGTTTGAACTGACAGGCGCGGCTGTTTATTGTAGCGAAGTGTCACACCCTGCAGACAGAGAGCGTGTTTACATATGATATTTCCAATATATTGTCGACTCAAATACAAGAATGACTGCCCGGGAACACAAACGTACAAAAGTCTGTGTTTCATCGGGCACACGGATGTTAATGCAGTGGAACCCCTTTCCATAGTGTTATTCAGGAAAATCTGTTTGTGTTTACAGGGATATTAATGAGTAGGATGCTTGGTTTGTGTGAATCTGTGTGCGAGTGTGTGTGTGTCCGTGTGTGTGTGCGAGTGTGTGTGTGTCCGTGTGTGTGTGTGTGTGTGTGTGTGTGTGTGTGTGTCCATCGGAGGGTAATTAAAGAGTGCGCCTGTGTGCATGAGCGTGCTGCGGACATGCAGAGTAAATTACTACCTTTGATCATAGAAATGAAACGTTTGCTCATTTGCACTTTAAGGACAGCTTTGTCCCTGAATACACAAGCTCCGGGTTGTTGTTATTGTTGTTGCTGTGGTTGTTGACATTGAAACAAGTTACCGAATCACCCACAACCTCACATAAATGTCCCGTGTCAAGTCTTTGATTTGATGAAGGGTTCATCAAATGTCACCTGTAAATTTAATTTATTCATCGCGACGTTACGGCTTGTTTTCAAGGTAAAGTTGATGTTTGCCTGCAATTGCTTCAAAAAATAAACCTGATTTAAATAAGACGTGCTCTTGGGGGTTTCTGTTTAGTGATGGTTAGCAAAGAGGCAGTACATTTCAGTGTATTCAAGCTAATGCAGCAAAGAGTTGTTTATTTCTGAGGTCTAGGGATACTACATGGGGTTCAAACTGATTTTAGTTTTGTTTGTTTGTTTTTTGACGGAGCTCGAACAATAAAATGACTGACTACTCCAAATGTTTTGTTTGTTTAAGGTCAAGTTCAAATATGTCTAATTTACATAACAAATTTACATTTAATCCAAAAACTTTGTTACGAAAAGTGGTTGTTACCCAGAAAAACACTGAAAAACCTTGTTTTCTATAATCTACACTTAAATTTTTTTTTTTCCCAAAATTTCTGGAGCATCCAAAATGTGAAGAAATGACTGCAGAGAGTGTCACTGCTCAGAGTAATGTTGGCGATGGCCTGTTGCTTCACGGGAAGAACTGAATTGTCTTTTCTTTTTCAACTTTTTCTTGCTTTTGTTTCTCACTGCTTTCCTACGTTTTTAGTACGGCACTTCTTTCATACATTTTACATGTAAATGTCCCTATAAAATGTGAACTACATTATACATAAAACGTATAGAGAAAGCTTTTACTGCTGCCTTCCCTGTGATGTTGGCTACTCTAAATAAAACAGTGCAGTCTGAGGAGTGTGTGTGTGTGGCTTGTTTGTCCCTCCGTGTTTGCAGTGTGATGGACTAGTAGTCCGTCCAGGATGTACACTTTGTTCCTTACATTGGAAGCTTCGATCTCCAGGCCACCAGAAGGCAGATAAATTGCATAAAACAATATACTGTATAAGATGGATAGTTTAAAATTATTACATAATCAATATGAACAAATAGAAGTGGGACTTTCATTTTTCTTACAGGTTGAATGGAGGTTTTTTTTCTTTTTATGGTGCTGTAAGACTTTTTTTGTATCTTACTCTTTTAGAAATTGCTCAATCTCTAAAGCCATGCAGCCAAAAGGCTGACATATTCCAGGAGCGCTTTCCACATATAGTGATGTGTCGGGTTTCAGCAGCGAAGCTTTCCAAGTCAGCATTTTCATACCGTGTGTGAATGAGATTGTTTCCCTGCGCGGGCCTGTCAGAGGCACAATGATATCCACATCCTGCTGACTTGGAGTCGCTCTGCCAGCGAGGCATTTTCATGTTTGTAGGGGCAGAGCCCGGGGCCATCCATCTGCAGTCCCTGTTTGTCCCACTGAAGGAAGAAGGAGGGGGTGTCAGATAACAAGAGGATCCTGTTCTGGTTTGTAAAGGGCACAGAAACATCCCATAAACGTTCACAGGCTCAAGGGCTTCGTGGCCGTGTATCAGACAGTACATTAAGTCTGTCAAACACAGTGGTGGGAGGCAGCAGAGCATATTTACTCAAGGTCAAGAACAATTGCATTGAACTGTAGGATGCGTCACAGCTGTAGGGTATATCTATGTATGGATATATTCTCACAAAACTACAATAAACTTGATGTTTTGGGCTTTATTAGTAGGATTTTATTCACAGTTTGAGAACATAGAAGCAAAAGAAGCATTTTTTCTCAAACTACCGTGACCAGTTCTGGTTAACTGTTCTGCAGCCTTTCTGACTATGGTAATGGTATCTTGCACTACAACACGGCCTGTTTTTCATTTTGTTTCTTTTTTTTTGTGTTCTGCTTCTTTTTTTCCTCCTCGATTCACTGTATTGTAACACTTTGTGATCTGGCTGACAAAAAGAGACTTCACCCAATATCATAACATAACATAACATAACATAACATAACATAACATAACATAACATAACATAACATAACATAACATAAAAAACTAACTTTTTAAAAGTCCACTAATACAAGAGACACAGTAAGAAGCAATAGATTTGTCTACAGTTGATGTAAAATTGGCAACGATCATGTAAAAAATGTTGGGTTTGTTTTGGAGTTTTATTCATTTTGATTGTTCTTAAACCTGGTTCACTGATCACTGGAGACACAGTTCTTGTTTGCTCCAGTGACTAACTTTCCTGCAGTTGATTTTATGCTGTAACTATTGATTTGGATCTTTGCTTTTGTTTTTTTTTTCATGTTACATGCAAAAATGCACATCTGAGTGAGTTTCAAGTGGGCTGCATTTATTAGCTCCCTTGCCTCATGGCAACAAAGTTGTGGGTTCAAATCTGGGCGAGGCCTTTCTGTGTAGAGTTTACATGTTGTTTCTGTGGGTGCGTGGTGTCCTCTGGTTTTCCTCCTGCAGGTCAACAACATGCATGTGAGGTTGATTTGTGACCCCATAAAAACCCTGTAAGCATGTGTGGTAGATTTAGCTCTTCCTGTTAGAAACAGGATTTGAACCAGCTACTGCCTCTTCTCTCTCGAAGTCAGGATTCATCCAGAGCGTTATTTATTAGAAAGGATTAATTACATGAACGTGTTTGAATCTTTCAGGTGAGAAACACTGAAAAAAAGTGAGTTTAGTCAACATAATATGGAATTACAAAAGAGGTGATTATTGGAGCCTCAGTGAAGTAAACACCAACCTCAAACTTTTTTCATCCAAGAATGATTCTTTAGTAAGTTTAATCTATTATTGGTCTTAGTAGAGTCCGTCCATCTTCTTCCGTTGTGGGTGTCTGTTCTTGTTGTGCAACGGCCTGTAAGATAAAAGCTTCTGATACTAATAGAAGCTTCAGACATTTGTTTATTTCTACAGGAAGAAAAAAACAATTCATCTCAAGGTTGGACTGAAACCTTTCCTGGAAAACTGTGGGAGAAGACAGGTCGTACCACGGAAACACACACATACACACACACACACACACACACAGAAAACAGAAAGACCTCACAAAGCCCAGACTCAAACAAGAAACGAGGAACACTATCAACATATTTGAGAAGTTATTTCTTATGCAATGTCATGTGACCAAAATGACTGCACACGTAACGTGTAACATGTGTTTATCCCTCCATGTGACAGGAAAGATAAACCCAGAGGTACTTATTCAAAGGTGTTTTTATTTTTCAGGGTATTTGCTATTTCTTAAAACAACATTTATGTAGTTACGTGTCCAAACACACCAGGTTTTTTGGGGGAATAAGCAGTTTACATTTCAATCGGTCTGTTTATCTGAAAGAGATGATTTATCACTGACTGTCAAACACATAAGGTTTCATCTCCATGTGAAACTACAGGTGTCTTTAACAGCAGCTCAATGAGATCTTTAGATGGTTGAAACGCTGCGAGATGTATATTATTTTGAAAATTACACACTATACCAGCTACCTGGATAAAGCAATATAGAAGTCAAATTGACTGATGGATTGGTGACTGGATAGATGGAATTTACTCATTACATCTTCACCTTCTAATGTAATTTGTTGCTTTTCAAAGTTACTACTTTCACTATCTGCATTTTTCCTTCAGCAACAGCTCCTGATCTATATTTATGTTACTTACTAAGCAAATAACCATCCAGGTGACTTTCATATTCTATATTGTTTACACAGGCAAGGAGGATGTAAACAAAACCAAATAGTTTAAAAGTAACTAATATTGAACGTTCATCCATTTTTAGTTGAAGTGGATATAAATCAACTAATGAAAGCCAAGTTGTATATTATAGTACTCTCTCCATCTGTGATGATGTGTTAACGCAGGTTTAAGTGATTTACAAACCAGGTGAGGAGGGAAAAATACAAGTGAGAAAGAAATTATATTTAAAACTGCCTTTATTATCACCTACAAGGAGCTTTGCGCTTTCTTAGAGCCCAATCGTTGACGGGTCTCTTTTGAGAAGCTCACACGCGCCATCTAGCGGCGCTCATCCGTCACAGAGACCAGAGTCGTGAGGTTTGTCAGAAGAAGTGGACTCAATGTTCTTTTTAAATTGAATCCACATTCATCTTACTTTAACGACACAGATGAGCTTTTCTGACTTCGTACCCTCAAATAAACACACTCATGCCTTGGACAATGTTCCGCTTTGAGATGGGAGGCAAAGTTTTGTTTAGGAAAAAACAGTGTGTGTGTGTGTGTGTGTGTGTGTGTGTGTGTGTGTGTGTGTGTGTGTGTGTGTGTGTGTGTGTGTGTGTGTGTGTGTGTGTGTGTGTGTGTGTGTGTGTGTGTGTGTGTGTGTGTGTCGGGGGGAAGAAGGTGATGATCACTCTTGCTTACGATGCACTCTTGTTTCACAATCATGGAAAAACAAAGTGTTGGACTTTCTCCAAGATCTTAAAAGGCCAATAATCCTTGAACTTGTCATCTGGTTCTCGTTCCAAGTCCATTTGTAAAATCAACTTACCAGAATGTTCCCCCTGTGGTGTGGGTGATCTAATATTTCATCCCAAAAATTGTTGCGCTGGTCATCCAGGACTCCTGATTTCCCACGGCTGGACATGTTTCCCAGTAAACTGGAGGTTTTAAGAGAATTTTAGTGTTTTACAGTAAAGAGAATAAATAATATTTCAGCTGAGTTGTGCAATTGGAGATACATGACAGGCTACTGTGGGGAAAAAAACCAAGAATAACTGCATTCATGTGTGTGTGTCAGTAAATTAATCAATCATGCTTATGATGCTTGTGATTAAATAATTGATTGGGGAAATTAGAGACACTGATTTTGTGTATCTCAGTGTGGTGCCTGTATCATAAATTTATCACGATGATCTTTTCTGTCAAACATTCAAAGAAAACAAATGCACCATGTCAATGTGTTTCCCCATCATGTTTCTTCCTGTAAAAGCCAAAAACGTTCTGTTAAAATGTGTTTTTGCTTGTCATTGTTACATCAATCAGTTCCAATTCGAACAATTCAATTCAAAGTTTTTTTGTCATGTGCGCATCAGACAAACTGCTCTGTACAATGATATCGTCTCTCTGCTGTCTACAGACAATGCCAGCAGTAAAAAATAGCATGTGAAGGAAACAAATGCTCAAAGTTGGAGAGGTTTTATAGTTTCAATGAAATTTATGATTGTTAATGGCTCTGGGGATTCATAGGCCACTGTCTGCAGAGGGGCAGCGTTTAGAAACTTTTACTTTGAAATGAACTGACAGTTATGTGCCATTGTTTCACCTGGTACATTTAAAAAGTTCGTAGTTGGATAGAATTCCCGCTGGATTTTTGTAAATGATTGGCCACATGCTATTTAGTACTTTTTGCACAAACAAAAAAACACTTATTAGAATATTAGAATATAAAAACTAATTTACTGTCTCCAATGCTTCGCTCATCCACAGTTAATGTATTTAAGGTCCTATCATACCCTTACAATTAAATGATATATTATGTGACTAGTAAGTTCAATATAAACATGAAGAAATGCTATAATTACCAAATATAGTCGCTTGACTGATGGGTTAAATACTCCAGATGACTAAGGAGGCATGCTGGGAATACCCAGACTCCCCCACGCTTCCAGTGTTGACCTGAAGTTGGCTCCATGTTTGGATTTATTAATGGGGAGAATAATGGAGCTGCACAGTTTCACATCATAGTCTGGTTTCACTTTGTGTGTCTTTGTGTGTATTTTCAAGAGTTGTGTGTTATCGTACGGGGGGTTACAAAAACCATAGGTCTGTGTAAAGCATATTATTGTGTTTTAAGACATTACGGACAGGATAATTAATGAGCTGTATTTAAAAGAAATATGATTATTACTATGGTTAGTTGCTGTGGGGCCGGCGGGGTTGTCACTGAGGCATAAAACAAACATGAGAAAGAAACTGAGCAGAAACTGAAATTGTGTCCATGTGGGTCAATGAAACAAACAGGAAGGAGTGAAATGAAAGAAGAAGAATTGAAACAAACAAAACTCCCACTGTGTGGTGGGTCGGGACTGGGCAAGAGACCGGAGACGTTGACAAATCCAGTGGTGCTAAAAATGAAACGGATGTGAATCAGTGTTGGGAGAGTTGGGGAAATAACATCTCTTCAGATTCAAGGTGACGTTTGAAGAGTGGGAGGGGCTGCGGGGTCTGATGGAGAGATGGGGAGATACATAGTCCAACTTCTACTAAATTATCTTTTTTTTTTTTTTTTAAATGGCTGTCGACTTCAAAATGAATAAAGCAACTTCACCGACCGACCAGACAGAAAAGCAAAATCAAAATCAAAATACTGCTAACTCCTACAAAATCTACTAACTGCAATCAAGTCCAGTTATTTCTTCTCAAAAATGAGAATCAATCCAATGAAACTTCTTGGCTTGTTTAATAAGACAAATGAATTCATTCTTGTGTCCACAGACATAATATGAGTTTGAAACCACTTAGCTAAATACTTGGACTTTCATCATTTCCATCCTGGTGTTTTTTCAAGACATTTTTGAATGCCCACAAATTCAAAAAGTCTTTCACCAGTCTCAGAGTTACCTGTTCGCTTGTGTATTCTCTGACTGTCACTCACTCATGAGTATGAGTTTGGCAGAAACAAGAAATGTGGAAATCGCCAAATATGCTGACTTACCTGAGGAATGGTTCAGGTTTTAAAAGCAGAAACTCACAAAAATACTAAATAAAACATTTGGCAGGTTTATCTTTGGAGAAATATTGTCCTAGTCACTCCAGATTATCATTTTTTTATTGGAACCTATTTCTTCACCAAGAAAAGTGAAGCCTTGTAGGTTATGGAAGCATTTTCAAATATTGTTATTGATAAATGCATATTTGCGGTCACTTTCCCCAGAGAATGGTATGTCAGAAGTTAAATCAGAGATCTGCATGTGGCCCTTTAACTCCCCAGTAGTGGCTTCCTGAAGTTTTCACAAAAATATATGTAAATAAACATCTAACCTAATTTTTTAGCTTATTTACACATGAGTCATTTTCAAAAGGACTATTCACTGAAAGGGGCTTTAAGAAATACCTAAAATGGTTAAAAATGCTAAAAAAAAAACAAAAAAAAAACAAATGACTCTTATGGACCTAAAGGTTGCAGACCCCTGAGCTAGACTAACATCAGAAAGTTTACAGAGAAAAGTTACTAAAGTTTTCTTAGTTAATATGAGACCCACATACAGATTTTACACCCACTGGGGTGCATCTTCCACACTGGAGAAATAGCTGAACTCCTTCATCCTCCAACAGAGGAGGAATATCCAGGCCAAGTCGAAAAGCTCTAAAGTGTGTCACCGCTGGCCTCGGGGTCTCCACACATCTTTCTAATGTAGTTGTGAGCAATAATATCAACATAGGTTTGATGTACTGAGGATGGCGGGGAATTTAAAGAGACTCAGCGCTGTAGCATTACACCCCCCTATCTGGCATTATACTGTACAAACACCATGGACATTATTCCACCCTGCGGCTGGGTCCTGTCTGACTGATAACAATAATAATATAATAACAGTATTATTAGAATAAAAATAACGTGGCATCGCTATCTGCTGCCCCCTTCTGGTGTACAGTGGGTACTGGATGTGATGGAAGAAAACCCCTCTAATCTCCTTACTGCAGCCCTGTGCGCACACACATCATCCAAGCACAGGCGCAGACACTCTCCGTCTAAATATGGCGCTAAATAAGATTGTGTACGCATTTAGTTTTGGTACCTAGCAAACAGAAATAACACTGCATGTGCTGGTGCGGGAGATAAGCTCGGGTTTGACTCTTCTTACTGAAAAAGGAACATCAAAAAGAAAAAGAAAAAACATGGCTTCTTAAGCTTTAAATACTGCGGATTATTTTACGATGAACCAAATTTGTGATTTTTTTTTTTTTTTTTTTTTTAGCTGAGCGCCTTATTAAGCACGTTCATCAGTGTTAAGAGAGAAAACAGATAATTCACCACAATGAAGCGCCGCTGTGCAAATAGCACGATGCGTCGCTGCGTCTTTACGCACGGCTCTGGCCCCGCCCCCTCTGCTTGGTGCGCTCCGGCGGATTGGACGGTAAAGATACCAGCGCCCGGCTGCGCTCCGCCATTGGCTGCGCCTCTCTTGACCATGACGTTATGCCTACTCCACACACAGTGGCAGCTGGAGAGAGGGAAGACGTAATGGTTTGATTCCCGGTGCACTTGCAATGGTCGTCGTCCCGACATTACTCGGCAGATTCCTCAGACGGAAGGTGCAATGAAGGTATGTGCGTCCGTCTGCAGCCGAGCGGAGCTTTGCGTGTATTTACATTACTGGCTTTCTTTTTTTTCTTTTTTTTATAACGGTTTGCGCACGATACTGCACCGAGAGGCAGGGAATACCCTCATCCTCATGTCTCTTCATCTGTATGCACTTGATTATATCAACAGGCTTTAATGCAACATTCATGTCTTTAAATATCAGGTTTCCTTCATTTCTTTCTTTTTTTTTTGAATAATAATCGTGCCTGGAAAGAAACGTTTTCCCTGCATCCACCTGACAAATAGTGGCCACAGTGTCCAGCCTCTTTAATGAGCCTGCGTTGACCCTGGTGTGATAGTTCACTGTACTCAAGCCGTCGGAGCGACGTCCATTCATGGTCCGGCTTTAATCCGCTTTAACGAGATGGAGGCTGCAGAGAGAGAGAGAGAGAGAGAGAGAGAGAGAAAGAGAGAGAGAGAGAGAGAGAGAGAGAGAGAGAGAGAGAGAGAGACGTCTCAGGATACAGAGGATCACCTCTCAGGTGTCAGCTTGTGCAGGAGTCTCCTTCGTGTGTGTGTGTGTGTGTGTGTGTGTGTGTGTGTGTGTGTGTGTGTGTGTGTGTGTGTGTGTGTGTGTGTGTGTGTGTGTGTGTGTGTGTGTGTGTGTGTGTGTGTGTGTGTGTGTGTGTGTGTGTCAGCCAGTTGCAGCAGCAGCACGCTGAGGGGAGGTGATGATGCTCTTTGGCAGCTCAGGACTGGTGATGATGATGAAGAGGAAGGCTGGTGATGTCATTGGGGCTCGCAGGTTTGTGGTGTCAGTCTCGGTGGAAGGTGAAGTGGAGGCAGGACTCACACTGCAGTGATCAGCATCAGTCACACATGACTGGCAGGAGGTGGAGAGGATCATGGGAACGTGTCCTCAGTTGTACATGTAGAAGTACTGATGTGTTGTCGGTGCACAGCGGGGTCGGGGTTTGCATTCACACTGCTTCCTCTCACACTGAGGACATCCCCCTTTCAAGTACAGGCTTGGGGGCCTTTCTTTGTTTACAGTTTCCCTTTTGCTCCCTGTGAGTGTGTGGGTTTCCTCTCACTGTCTAAAAACTTGAGGTTAATTGGTGACTAAATTGCCCGAGGATGTCAACGTGCTTGTGTGTGACTCTCTCTCTCTCTCTCTCTCTCTCTCTCTCTCTCTCTCTCTCTCTCTCTCTCTCTCTCTGTTTGCCTTTTGATGGATCTTATCAGGGTCTATCCTGCCTTTCATATCAGCTGGAACGTGTCCAGTTCCCCGTGACCCTGAGTCGGATGCACCAGACATTCAGTTGATCTTTTTCTGGCAAGACAGTATCCAAAGCATTTTCCTAAACAAAAACATCAAGTCTATTGTGATTAGGCTATGATAAACAAATGCAAAGGCTTACCAACATGCCTCTGAAAAGGTTTGCATATCAATTCTAATTGTGCTCATATACTCAAGATGACCTGTTTATAAATGACATAGAGCAAGTTACCCCAAAATACTTCAACGCTGCATTAATGTGAGTATTTGTGATTCGTTGTTATCTCAGTGTGTACAGCCGACAAGCTTTAAAGAAGGAATCTATTAAGTTCTGAGGTGCAAAGTAAGTGAATGCTTTAGAACCGTGGAGGCTTCGCTGAAGCTCTGTGCTGAGGAGCAGCAAACCGCTGGTGCAGTTGGTGTCTGCAGTTACCCCGAGACCAAAGAAAAGACGTGCAAATACAACAAACACCAGCAAACTAAGATAAGGCGAACGTTGAAGCGCTGCGGGGTGAGCCGGAGATTTGTCTGAACAACGACGCCGATGCCTCACAACAAACCAAAACATTTAGCTACTGGCAGCGTGTCTGTGTTTGTTGTGTTTTCTCACTTTGCAGCGTTTCTTTTAAGTGTTGTGCAGCGTTGTCACATGGGCGAAGATGATTTCTTTGTTTGTGTTTCGTCTGTTTTTTCCCTGTATGTTTCGGAAGCTGTCAGGACCACCGCCGGGTCTCGCATGCAGCACACGCAAAGTCTTTGTTCTCAGGCGTGTTTTCACGTCTGTCTGAAGCTTTTGGGACTTCAGACCCGATCGTGTCCTGAAACATTGACTTTACAGCATAATGCCTTTGATGGTCTGCAGTCTCCTGTGTTCGTGGTCTCTTGTGTTCATGAACTTGATGTTTTGAAGTGTCCCTTTGTCCAAACTTCTATTCAGATTTAAACATTTGCAAAAAAAAACAAACCAAAAAAAAGTTAATTTGTTTAGTTGTTTCTACTTGTAGAGTTATGACATAAGTAAGTAAACAAGCTCTCCCCAACTGGTTTTCACTCTCATTTGTCTTTTGGGAACTTGTTTGTTTTATACATGAGACCCTTGAAAGAATAGAACGTAATGAAGAATAGAATATAAAGCAGTGTTGGAGAATAAAAATGCTGGCAGCACATGATGCCCCTGGAGTTACTCCAGTGTTTTATTGGGCCAAGTTGCAGACGCAGAGGATATTTTTCTCTCCTCAGACATAACACAATGTAATTCAACTTGTATAATGCATCAGTAATGCCATGTGACATTGATGGAATCTATTACCACAATAAAAGCACCGTAATTACTGTTTTAAACTGATTTCATGTGAAAAACCAACACACATTTGAGCGTTTTCTTAATTTACATGTATAAATAGGCTTTCTTTGACGGCTGTTTATCAACATCTTTTTCAGATAGGAGAACAGAGGGCTTAACTGTGTGAAGTTATTTTTCCTAAGGCGCATCATCACTCACATCACCGTGTCCCAGGACAACAAAATGGATGCAGTGTTTTATTGACTAATCTGGTTTAAATTGAAAAGCAGCTTTTCCGCCCCTGTGGAAGAGGCCGGTGTGAGCCGTGGTTGTGTAAGCATGCTTCTCGAAGCGGGGAAAGACCGCCGTACAGTGTGCACCTCCAAGGTCATTTTAGTCGGGGCTCAACCTACCATTGGATTTATGATACTAAAAACTTGCTTGTTTGATTTTTTTTCATCCCCCCCCCCCATACTTGCATACATTTCGAATTTTCCCATCATCGATAAGCAAACATTTGACATCGTGGGAGATAATACTCATAAATTATAGGATGCAGCACAGAGCATCATGCTCTCTTCCAAAAGAGACTCACGTCTCTTGGATCTGACTTCTAAAGTAGACATAGAAGTGAAAAGCCATAAAGAGAGTCCTGGGGGGGGGGTGCAATAGTCCAGTTGTATTTTTGTATTGCAAGACGGTCCCCACAGCAGTCAAAATCTGTTTATTGTGCTACACCAAAGGCTAAAATCTGGCCCGAGCGCTCCTCTGCTATCAGGGCAGACTGTGTAAATCTGCTGTTTTGTCGACACAAATCCAAACATTGCTGGTAGCAGCATGAGATTTATGTGCATATCTCACCATAGTTCTACAGATTTTGCATCCGCAACCTCCAGTGTCACCACATCTGATTGTGTAATATGTATTTAAACAAAATATTGCATTTAGCCTCATTACTTTAAAAAACTGACAAAAAAAAAGGCCATAAGTGAATGATTTAAATTTTTTCCCCTGATGACATTATATTTTGGTATAAACATCCAGCGAGCTGAGTTTTCACAGCAGGAGTGACATTTGCAGTCAATGCATGAGGGGAAGAAAAAAGACTGTGCCGACAGAAAGAGGAAATGAAAGGTGTGTGTGAGAGACAGAAGATGATTAGAATAGCTTGATAAAGGTCCTTCTTCATAAAATGCATGCAAATGCCACGTCCTCAGTGTTTATCAGTGTGTGCATGGATAAAACGTCCTTAGAAATGCACCCAATCAGCCTCAGCAATGTGGCAGCAAATATTAGATCTGTGCAAATGTTTGCCCCTTAAAAGAGAAGTGCATCAATTGGACACTGGCTTCAGGAGGCGGCAGGTGGACACTGTAAGAAAATACATGCATTAGGATTCATTGGGCCTGACGCTCGCGTCAGCTTATGTGGCGCTGTGGAGTTCTCAGGCCCAGCCGATGAATTTATTAAGACTTTGGAAAAAGGCTTTACAGGCTCTTTGTGCAGCTGCTGAAGATTTTACTCAACATTTTAACCACATATGCAATAGTCCTCCCCAAGTCTTGTAAACAGCCTTAGATGTAATCTTTCAATATTTATGTTGCAAACCAGCAAGTTGGGAGAACTTATATTGTATGATGATTTCCATTTATTCCTTTTTTATTCTTCTTGTTCTTTATGGTTAAGGGAGACAAGTGAGATGTAGGAGACGGAGAGAAGTCCGAGTTCAGAATGCTAAAGAAAAACCCACAACTGTATTCAACGCTGACAGTGGGTGTTGGCAGGTTCTACACTTTGGACAGGTTGCCAGTCCATCACAGGGCGAACACACACAGAAACACACACCCCGCAGCAATTTAGATTCACTATCCAACCTCAAACGCATTTTTGGATGTTGTCAGGAGAAAAACAAGTCACGCAAAGGGACAACATGCAAACTTCAAGCCTGAGCTACCGGACTGGGGATATTCTTGTTTATATAGAAAAAGTTCTGCATCAAGATGTTTTGTACATTGTACGATATTTCACGGACTATTTCTCAAAAGAAGTAGGTCAGCATTTCTCCCCCTTAATCTTCATTCAGTTTAGAAGAAAGGAGGCAGAAAAAAAAAAAAGTAGATAGAAATTCACCGAGATTGAGAAGTTCTGACTTCTGATCCCAAACACATGGTCTGTGTTTCCCGTAATGCAATTTAATACAAATTCATCATCACTTGAATAATTGCGCCAGTCAGTTTTTGTTTGAATTGGTTGTTGACTCTCCAGCAATAAACAGTCATAATCACACAAAAACAGCCCCAGGGAGGTAAAAGCCCTTCTGTTTCTTTCAGTTTTAATTCATTCATAGTTAAACGCTCCAGCCTGTGTCGATCTGTCAGCGACCCATTTAGGCTCCGGATATGTTCCTGCCCCCAACGGATGCACTTGTTGATTTCAAGGCTGTTTGTCAGTTCTATAGTCGAAAAAGTTCATTTTATGGGGTCAGATGTTTGTTTGCTGTCCCTTGTGTGTTATTCTATTTCAGTCTGTGCATCTCTCAGTTTGTGCACGTCCAGGTCAAGATGTTTCCTGGCTGGAACTGTGTGAGAGAGAGATATATCTCAATAATGCTCTCAAGGAAGGACAGGGCGTCTTATAAAGGCCCAGAAGTTGTGAGGAGGAGTGACACAGATTGAAACGGTATCCTCAGAAGCGGAGTTCAAGTTAAGAGATGTGAGAGGAATGTAAATTATAAAACACCCCAAAAAAAAAACACACCCTGTGTATGACATGCAATGTTTGCTCTTGTCACTTGTTTGTTGGAGACTCCCTGCCTGCGCGGCTTACAGTGCGCTAATTGAAGTGACAGAAGAGGGAACTCGTGCTGCTGGCTCAAAGCCAAACAAGACTGATTTCATGGGGCCGACTGCAGCGGCTCCTCGTCCTGCCGGATTGCAGTAAATGTTGCTTTTAGTGGCTTCGCTCTAATACGGGGAAGGCTGCGTCTAACCGGGCAGACGTTTTAAAGCAGCAAACCACTGGGTCAAGTTGATGCCACGGGCGAGGAATGCAAGTTATTATGCATCATGGTCTTATTGTTCACAGAAAGCCAGGAGAGTAAATTATGATGAAGTCAGCTGTGTGTGTGATTACACCGAGAACACTGTGCAGAACAACAACAACAACAAAAAAAAACACTACTTATTAGTGCAGAATCACTGGATGGACACATTTTATAGGCAATTACACACTTTTCTCCATTAATTTGAACTCATAATTGCCTCCTGTTTTGAGGATTTGCAGTTTTACTTGGTTGGGCAGGCAAAGCAACTCATTTGAAGATATCACCATGGGCTTTGGGTAATAGTCACTTTTTTCCCCCTCCATTTTATGCTATTGATCATTTAATTGAAAAAATAATCAAAAGAATAAATGTGTTTTGAAAATGGTAGCTGTAATATAGAAAAAAAATTTTTTAAATGAAACTGAGCTCATCTAAATTTGAATTCATTAGTTTAATGACGGGGGGATAATGGGGCAGAAGAATTAACACATTTTGCCAGAAAGTGTTAAATGAACGAAACTGCTGGTGGTTTGGGGCTCTGGAGATGCGTCCTGGCTCTGCAGTGGGGGCAGAGCGTTCTCCTCGCCCTGACTCCACATATAGTGCCTTGTTCCTGAGATTACATAACAGATCCCTAAGCAGATGGGTGAGGTCAGATCACAGGGTGTTTGTGACAAGCCAGAGCCGAGCGCTGCCTTTAGAAAAGACATGGCAGGACCCTGTGAATTCCATTGTTTCCCACACGGAGCCGGGAACCACAGTGGGCCTCCATTATGCTCGCGTCAGCTATTGATTCTGCATGCTGGGGGGAACAACAGAAGACATATTCTCCCCTCCCTCCTCCTCTCATCAGTATGCTCCAAGGAGCCGTGACTCCCATCACGCCATCTTTGCTCTCCGTCTCTGGGCCGTCTGCTGGAAAGAAAACATCCGCCTGATCTCACTTCAGTTTACGGGCCGAGCGTTCTAACTAAAATAAGTTTGAATGTGTCCTCGGGACATTCAGAGAAAGCACCAACACTCGTTTGACCCGAAACAAGAGAATTGTTGTGAGACGGAGACACCTCGCATGTCTTCTGGTTCAGCATAACTCAAAGCGGCGCAGCGACCAAGACTGTTAAGCCTCAGCACTTGTTGGAAAGCGTTATTAAAAGAAGGCATTAGAGTCTTGCACTGCCAAATTATTTCTAACCTCAAAGAGCACTCTGAATAACGTGCCGCCCTGTCTGTCTCTCTCTCTTTACATTCATTGATCTGTCTCATTTTTAACTCGTGCCAAGGGACAGCGTCTCCTTCAGCAAGTGCTTTAACATGATCAGTGAACTCTATCTGAATAAATGCACCTCAGGCTTCTTGGCGTCGTCTTCTGAATGCCTGAATGACAGACAAGTATATATGTAACGGCTTTCATTTCATAACTTTTCCTGTTTATTGTTTATTTTTTTGTTGTCGTTGCTTAACTACAAATTTGATCGAAATATAAATTAATGAAATTTCCCTGAATTTATTTCACTTCTTTGTTAATTTCATATATTTGGAAAATTCTAAATTCCATCAAAAACATCCAATGACAATGAATAAATAATATATGAGGAACTCTATTCTAATCAAGACGAGATGATAGCGTATGGCTCCCGGGAGAGGATTTCAAAGACTAATAGTGGCGCAAACAAAGTGTCAGCTCGGCCTGTTTCAGATCCACCATGTAGAGAAGTACAAATAAATGCATCAGTTACAGTCCGTTTAAAGAGTTTATATTGTATAACGACCAGTAAGTCTAATTTCACCACATAAGAGGAGGGGGAAACTCGTAATTTGTCATTTATATCATTGATTTTAAAAAGAACAGACAAGTTTCAAACAGACATTGGATGAAGTTTTGACCTTGAGTGTGTGCCAGCCAGTTCAGAACCACTTGTATTTATGTTTTTCACTTTTCAAGCAATATTTCTACTAAGATTGAATTTGTTGTTTTTTCAGGTTTTATTTGACAGAACTATGTATGTTTAAAAATGTGTCTATAAAAGGTGAACTTTTATATTTGATGCAGTGTGAGTATATTTAATGAGCACGTAAGATTGACGGAAACTTTCACAGATAAACGACAGTTTAAGTTTTACTATGAAATCAGGTAAACGGCGCCATGAAGGAATAAACAGAGCCCATTCGTATGTGAACAGAAATCAGGAATACATTTCCGAGGAGAGCCTGGATTTTGATTCTGCTTGGTGTCTTCACAGGCAGGGGCATCGTCCATGTGGGCGTCATGCTGCGGGCTGCTGAACGAGGTGATGGGCACGGGCACGGTGCGGGCGCAGCAGCCGGGGTTTGGAGCGGGGGCGGGGCCCTTCCGCTTTGCCCCCAGCGCCGGGTACTCCACTTACCCACCCACCAGCTCAGGGAGCGCCGGGCAGCTGTGCAAGGCCTGCGGACTGGCCTTCTCTGTCTTCAGACGCAAGGTTTGGTGTTTCACGTACAATCTTAGACGCTTTATTAATGGACTTCAGACTGCACGTCTTCTCCTCTTGGCAGGGTCCATATATGAAAACATCTATTACAAAGCCTGCAGAGCTCAAGTGTCTCTTCGTCATTTAGTCAGCTTTTTCGCCATCTGGGTTATGGCGTGCCGTTATAAAGAGCAGCTCTGTTCATAATGCATGTAAGGATACAGTGAAATCTATAATTACCCAGTCAGATCTTAGATCAAGGTCATTTTTATCTTGAAAACCTGCAAAAGCAAAACTGTATTATGTCCTTTTCCACAATGTTACACCCAAGCTATAATAAATGGATTTGGCTTGTTCTACATTAACAAATGTCAGATGTTTTTTTTTTTACTTGTTTTTTTTTGACAATTTGTGAACTTGTCTTTAATGACTGCACAAATAAGGTCATTTCAAAAATACCTTTATCGCATCTTTATTTCCCCAGGTGAGATTATCTTTGCATACAAGCCGTTTCACAGTAACATGCAGTCACGGTGGCATTTCCAGGGTCCCGGCACGTCTCACTGTGTCAGAGTATTTCTGTCTGACTGTCAGACGCACTGACGAGAACGCCGCAGTGCTCCTCTTCCTCTCCACACCAGTTGCCTTTCTGACGGCGGGTCGACGCCGTCACAGTGATATTTTCATAGTATGAAAAAAGGCCCGCGGGGAGATTAACTACAAATGATTGAAGAAAAAGTCTCTGTTACTGTGGAAATGTGCTTCTGGTGGACCCGGAGCACATTTGGGCACAAGTGATAAGGAAATGTTTAGAGCCGTGGCCGACCTGCTTTTCTGCCCATTTGAAGTGTCAATCCACTCGGCTGCTCTGTATCAGGAGGCAACGTTAAGCCTGTGAAATGTCAGACATCACCAGGAGCTACAGATGGTTGGTTCATCTTTTCTCTCTCCTCAGAATGACTGGGCTCTGTGGGCTTCTGATTCTGTAGGTTCATCTTTGTTATTTGAATCCATTTCAGGTACCTATATGGCCACATGAGGATCGGTTTTGAGATCATGTTTAAAAAAAAAAAAAAAAAAAAAGCGTGGTTGTCTTTGTCACAAATCATTATAAATGTTTTGTCTACAGGAGAAAAAAAAAAGTTTAGTTAACAATTTCCAGTTTAATGTTAAAACTTCCATAAACCAGCACAGATCCGAGTAATGGGGACATAATACTTTGATTTAATACTATTTGTTGCTGCAGCGCTGCTGAAGAGGATCAGACATGTTTATCGACTTTCCCATTTTACACTTGACTGATACGTTCTTGTTCTTGTGTGAAAACAAAATCAGAGTTTGATTTGGAAGATTTTCTGTTATTGCGTCTTCAGACATTTATTTTAGCAAATTACAGATCGTAGTCTTCGTCAGAGGTGGTCTTCGGAAGCGCCAAGGAAAATCGGTTGAGAGTTAATGATGTAGACAGAAACGTTCTTTGTAAAGATTCAAGCGTATTGATTGTTGCATGTTTTTGATAGAACTGCAGCTCCTTCAATACATGCATACCACAATAATTGATGACTCTGACTTTAGGTGTGAAAACGGGCTGTTTATGCTTGTCTTGTCTGTCTGCGTTAGACTCGTGAACGACAGACACTGTGTTCAGGGTTTGTCCTCCACCTTTCGCCGGGTGTCGACTCCGATTGGCTCTAACCTCTGTGATCCTAGTTAGGATAGGAAAACATCACATTTTACACAAATAAAGGAGAATTGCTCACACAGCTAAAAAGTAAACCTGGTCCTATTTTAGCAGACCAGTTCATGTACGAACACGTCCCCCTCTGAGGGAAGATTACTTTCCCTCTCTGTTCATTAATGTGCTCAACGGAAAAATTATGGTTTTGGTATTTTTTACGGACACACATTACCGTTGCACTGTAGGTTCACTCTACATGTGCACTGTAATTTCATTGTTCTACAAAATGCTGCATTTTAAATTCTTTCTGCACTCGCACCTGCAACAAATGAGCTTCCCTTTAGGGACGAGAACGTGTATAACTGTCTCGTCTCACATTATAATTTAAAGATAAGCTTCTCTCATTGATCATGCTGAATAAAGAAAGAGGTCAAGCTGATTGATGAACATTGTGTGTAATGAAAACTGTAAGAGAATCACTAAATCCAATGTTGTAACGTGTTTCGTTACTGCGCAATAGAAAGTTTTAATATGGTTACAGTAATACCCAAACTTATAGGCCTTCGCAAACTTGATCAGTGATTTAATAGCTTCTGTGACTTTAGTATCTCTTCTCCCCTTTTCAATGCTCCAATCAGATAAGTGTTTTTCATTAGCTTATTTATTCATCAAAAGTAAAGAGCAGTGTAAACAGTTTAACATGCTGTCAGAAGTCACTCATCAGGGTCTGTCTAGAAATGTTGAGCGTAGTTTTTGAAAGGAGGTTTTGGTGCCTTCAGCCACTAGAAGAAGAATAGCTGATCAGATCTTTCATTCCCTTCTCTCCGTTTACAGCACATCTGCTGCGACTGTAAAAAGAGTTTCTGCGCCCTGTGTTCGGTGCTGCAAGAAAACCTGCGCTGCTGCACGACCTGCCACCTGCTGCGGGGCACGGCCTTCCAGCGGCCTCTGCTCATGCAGCTCCGGGTGAAGGACCTGCGCCAGTACCTGCTGCTACGCAACATCCCCACCGACACCTGCAGGGAGAAGGAGGACCTGGTGGACCTGGTGCTCTGTCATCAGGGCACGAGGGAGACCCCGAGGCCGGTGATGGAGGAAGACGAAGAGGACGAAGAGGAGGAGGAAGACGAAGAGGACGAGGACGAGGAGGAGGAGGAGGAGGAGGAGGAGGAGGAGGAAGAGGACACACATGAGGAGGAAGAGGAAGAAGAGGAGGAGGAGGAGGAGGATGAAGGGGACACAGACAGTCTACACTCGCTCCCCCACTCGCACGCCGCCTCGCCCCGCTGTGCGACACGCTCCACCTCTGAACAGTCGGTGCTGTCCGCCTCTCAGGGAGAAGTGCTCAGCCCAAGTGACAGCTCAGGGACCACCAGCCAGGTTCGAGCACACAAACACCAACACACTGCAAACATACAGGCACACGCCGTTCCACACTCTCTGATTTACATCCGCCATACTTCTCTCACATCTGTCCTCATTCCATCCCAGATCGTTAATTTCAAAGGTGAAATCAACACACAAGTTGACGGCAACCCTCTAACAGACAAACTGGCCCGTCTTTAGACGTCAGATATTTCAGGCTTTAATCTTTCTTCTCCGCTGTCCACCGCGGTTTTATAGTTTCCTGGTTTTATCATGAATGAAACCCAGAACAATCCTCCGCGTGTCAGTGGGCGTTCTCCCTGCACTTGTTTTGAAAAAGCTCAGCTTTGCTGCACGCGTCCAGTGTCCAACAACACGTCCATGTGACAGCTGGAAACAGCTGTGTAAGCCCCGTGTGAGCGCACAGTCCTCAGCCAGCCAGGCAGCTTATGCCTTTTGCCTTTTTTAGTTCTGTTACATGGGCTGATTCTGTTACGTAACAGGCCCACCGGTTGAGAAGTCCTCGCAGCGTCACAGCTGCCGCCAGACAACAGAAACACGGAAGCTTCTCCTCTCATCTGCACACATATGGAGGACTCCATGTATGACTTTTATTTCCTCCTCTAAATTTATACCTCATGTATCTCTTATTTCTCTTCAGGATTTCTGATGTTAAAGTCCGATTCTCGGTTATAAACATAAAGCTGTACTGCTTATTGAGGCTGTGAAGTGGAAACATGTTTTAACTACTCCTGCAACTAAAGATTGAAAGTGCATGTTTCACTGGATAACTATTTTGATGAGATGTTTGCAGAGCATTGATGTCTTCTGATCCACTTTTCAGGCTTCTTCCTTGACAGCTGGAGCTGAAAAATACATTGAATATGTGATTTCTGGATCAGTTACCTTGGGATTTAATATCTTAAAGCACGTGGTGATTGACAGGATGAGAGAATATTACATTTAATCATAAAATAAATATCTTTTTTTGTTGTTGTTAATATTCTGTGATTTCTCCTTAGGATTTTTACAGATTTCATTTATAAATAATAATGTTCTGGCCCACAAGTTTGGTGTGACTTCAGTTTTGTATTTAATCAAGTGAAAAGTCATTTTCACATGTTGCTGTAAGATTTTACAATGTTAAGCTTGTATTCATTTTTTTATTACAGTTAAAATGCTAAGTTACTTTATACCTATTATAGTCAGAGATGTCAAATCCTCTTCACGTTTTGTATGCATTCTCCTCACTAATAATTTTTTTTTTTAAAAGGCCAATGATTTCTTAATTTTCTCTTACATTTTAACAACAGAAAGAAAGTGCTGCATGTGTAGCTGTGATTGTCCATCGAGTCATTAGTCAAGTTCGCGGTTACTGAGATTAAGCACATTGTGTCTAATACACTGACTATATTCTTTAATTACGTCTTGCCTAAAATGTTCAATCTTGTCAAACTTAAGTCAGGTTAAGCGGTTTGACGTCCCGCTAAAGGTAAAGTTTGAGGTATAAAGACCGACATTAATGAAAAACCTGGTCTGTGCCCTTGACGTCTTGATCAAACAAAACAGGAGTTGGTGTCTGTGATTGGCAGAGAGCAGATGGATTAACACGTTTCATGTCACAATTATGTCTATCAGATGGCATTGGGATTATGCTGAATGCTCCATGCTACTGGAAATTAAATGAGTGAAAGCTTACATATGGAAAAGTGGGTCAATACTTTATTTACTGGCACTGCCAGAGCGAGTATACTGTGAATCCACAGTAACTTCTTATTATAGCGTGAGTCTGTATATAAAGTTTGCAGTTGTCATACCTGTTACACTTACGGTTTTGCTTTTGTTTTGTTTTTTTAATTTGTCTTAATTACATTGAGATT
The DNA here is from genome assembly GCF_963383615.2 of Lipophrys pholis. Classification (NCBI taxonomy): domain Eukaryota; kingdom Metazoa; phylum Chordata; class Actinopteri; order Blenniiformes; family Blenniidae; genus Lipophrys; species Lipophrys pholis. Next base: position 20,842,466 of record NC_137641.1, read on the forward strand.
ACGTTCAGGATGTTTTGCCAAACTATGTATTAGTTTGAAGAATGAGTAGCAGTGTGGTTTAGTGGTTGACACTCTCACCTCTCAAGGTTAATCGTTGTCTACATTGCAGGTGTGTTTAGCACGTGTCTCTCTGTGTGTTTGTCCTGTGATGGACTGGCAACCTGTCCAGGGTGTGACCTGCCTTTCATACATTATTAAAGCCCACTGGCAAAAAGCCTCTATACGTCTCTCTCATTGGAGAGGTTCACAATGTTTGTGCCAGTGGTATAAATAATGTAGAAATAGATGGATTTACATTCGGTTGCATGTTTCTGAACATTTGCAGTTGACATAAAAGTAAGGAGAAGCTTGTGCAGATCATGCAAGTGCTTTCTAGTACTTGTGTGTGTTTTGCGATAGTTGAATGGAATCTAACAAGTCGGAGGAGTGCTGTGCTCCGGAGACGTTCGGTGCTCAGCACGAGTCTGAGGCTGCTGCTCGTGTTTGTGTCTCTGAGGAGTCCCGTCTGAGCAAAAGCACGAGGCAGCACGAGGGCAGCCGTCTCGCACCGCGACGCTGACGGCTGCATTATTAACACATCTTAACTCAACCGATGTGGTCGGCCGGAGGAGAAGAACTTTTTTTTTTTACTTTTTCCCAGCATGGAGGCAGAGGCGCTGAACTCCATGATATCAGTCATAGCTTATTTCAGCGCTTCACAAGCGCTCTTTTGTTAAGCAGATAAAAAGAATAAAGGGACAATATCGCCTCCTCAAAGTGCAGCGGCGGCTGAGATAATACCGCTCCACGCTCTTGTACCTAACAACGCCTGCACTGCTCCGCTGCGCCGGTATATTCTCTTTTGATCCAGCAAATTCCTGACCTCCACCTTCAAAGAGAATAATTAACTGCTGAGTTAAGGAGAGCTGAGTCAGTATTTGAACATGGCTTCATTAGAGATCGGAGCAGTTGCAACTTAATTCTCGGATCGCTGTGAAATCAAAATCCGTTCTTTTTGTGGAGGCATGTGGTGTGGAAAGAAATTATATATCCCAATCAGCCACAGTCTGAGTTGTCATGGCGTTCAGGGATGTCGAGTAACATTAGTAGTTATTAGTGTTTTTACAATGTTGTTAAGCAAATGGCTGACATTTAGAGATAATGGATTGGTTAGATTTTGACCCTGTTTAGCTGCAGCATTCATTCATTTAACTCAGAGAAGATGTCTTCTTTCACACTTCATACATCTTGATCACTTCAGGGTTGGGGAGGGTTGAAGAAAGTCTGTCATCTCCATCACTTGATTGCTCCACCTGTTGGCGAATGTGTGTCCATACAGGCAAATCAGAGAGTTTTCCCTTCATGAAGTCAACTGGGGGAATAACCGCTCCCTCTGGTAGTGCAGACTCCCTGTGACCCTCCCACAGGTAGATGAGCTCTGCCCTCAAAAAGGAAGAGCGGGCGCCATTTTTTCTCCTTGCAGACAGACACAGCTCATTAGCATTTAAAGATACAGACACAGAAACAGCCTGTTCTCAGTGGAGCTCACCAGAGGGATTTTTAGACTGGCTGAAATTCAGGACCAAGGCTTTGAGACAGTCCACTTTGAATACAGTGATGTTGGACCTGACAACTATGTGAAATTGTTGAAAAACTGTATAATATGGGACCTTTAATAATGCGAATTTTCCTAAATTCACTTTATTTTCCACTCACACAGGAACACGAGGATACTCCAACAGCATCCCTCTTGAACCTGGACCCCACTGAGAATCTCATGGAGGTTCGATGCTTGTTTTTTCTTCTGGGTTTCTGCCGACTGTCTCCTGGCAGTGGAGTCGCTCCTGCTGCAGTCAGTGATCGCAGCTCTGTTTCCCCGTGTCGCAGGTCAGTCCGGCGACGCAGAGGAGGATCAGGGCGTCGCTGTCGGATCTCGACAACGAGGAGGCGATAGAAAACCTCTCCGTCCGCCAGCTGAAAGAGATTCTCGCCAGGAACTTTGTCAATTACTCCGGCTGCTGCGAAAAGTGGGAGCTGCTGGAGCGGGTGCACCGGCTCTACCGAGAAAACGAGCAGAACAGGAAATCCAGTGAGCATCTTTGTAAATGCTATTTATTTCTCTGAGCTTTACTTAATTTCACTTTGTCAGTGCTGCTATGTCTAAAATAATATTCTCTCTTGTTTTTTTCTTTTAGTGGAAAATGTGAGCATAACGGCAGGTAATTATCCTTTTGATCTTTATATTTATGAATGTAATACAGGTGCCTTTCAAAAATTTCCACCATCATTTAGTTCACACTTGGAAAGTTCTATATAGTTCAGATTTATTTCATATGAACTGAAATATTTAAATCACTTTTTTTGTTTTGTTCTTTACAATTTTAGCTTAGAAGTCATGAAAATCAAAAATATAGTTTTCTAGAATAATATTTCCCGAAATCCTTTTATTTCCTTTTTTTTTATAATCCATAATTAGAATTCAATTGACGTTTTTTTAAATTTGTTGAGATGTGCCTGTATATGACCTTGTCTTTTCATGTGTTCACTAATGTAATGAGCTCCCGATTATGTAAAGAAGCTTGCAATGCAAAACGATACTGACATAGCTGTTGCTTCACTGTTTACTTTCCTTGAAAGGGCGGATTCACTGTTCCCTGAACTAATCAATTTTCTTTATTACTGCTCGTTCTCATATATAAAGTGGTTGCATATCCTCCACCTCTCTGCAACAGTGGAGTTGGAGGTAAGATATTATTCTAAAAGCCCCTTAATGCACCTTTTTCATCCCCATGAACATCACCGCATTGCCGCTGTTACTGTCCATCTGCTCGCAGTCAGCAGAAAAGGCATGCCGCAGCCATTTCTCCCCCGCTCCATTCTTATCATCATCCTTCATATTATCACATTTCAGTGACTGGAGTCCTTATCTCCTGCCCCCTTCAATGTCTTCTCGTCCTGTCACTTGTGTTTCTTTTCTTTCCGTGCGCCATCCCCTTTTATTATGAAGGACAGCCTCTCATCCTCCTAATGCTCTCTCTCTCTGAGAGCCTTTACTGCTTGATGAGCCATCATAGTACTCCAGCAGCAGCACGTCTCCATCAGGTGTAATTACACTATCAAGCCTCCCTGTTGACATAAAGGGCTCAATACTCAGCAGTGTGGAGGGAACTGACAGGCGGCAACTGGATTGGCCTTTTACTGTCGCAGAAGAAGTGAGCGGCAGCAGCCACATTTAGGCCACTCACCCTCTGATCAGCCGGGAATCAGCTGGTTAACTCCAGTGTGTGTGTGTGTGTGTGTGTGTGTGTGTGTGCGTGTGTGTGTGCGTGTGTGTGTGCGTGTGCGTGTGCGTGTGCGTGTGCGTGTGCGTGTGCATGTGCGTGTGCATGTGCGTGTGTGTCTGCTGTCAGCATGTGTTAGCAGAATAAGGATTAGCGCATCGTTCTGCCCCAAAGGAGCAAATGGACAGCTCATAGGGTTTTGTTTTGTTTTTTTCATTTGGGCATCAGTCGTCCATCTCATTTCAGACAATAAAACATTTTCTTGCATGTTGTGAGATGATTAGATTCAGAAAAAGAGTTTACAGATCCTGTCAGGAAAGTTGCTTTAACAAGCAGCTCGAATAAGGGCAGAACAAAGAAGCTGGGGGGAGGGAAGGGGCAGAGCCCTTGGTAGACCTCAGGGGCCTTTGAGTAGCCCAAATTGTAAATATAATATGATTTTAGAATGTGAGTTACTGGCTCCCTTGAAAAATGTCCCCAATTTCGATAATTCTTACAAATGTGTAAAATTTGGGATTTTGAACACATTTCCAAAGCTGTGCTTATTCATTCAAAACAACCAAAGAAAAATATTAACAAAATGATCGGAGTTTGTTAACTGACTTTTAAAAGTTCAAACAAATTAAGATCAACAGACATAAATAATGTAGCATGCTAAAATACATCATCGTAAATAAGGGTCGATAACTGTCTGCTACCCTGGAGAAGCATTAGAGTCACTATTTATACCTTAAATATTCCACGCACAAAGTCCTGCAAGATTTCTGTTGAAGGTTATACAATTATTCTATGAAATGTATATCTAATACTGCTGTACTACAGTATTCACAGTAAACATGATCTAATAGATGCATCAGTTTTCTGTTCCGATCATTGGAACCACCTGCATAGTTTAGTGTCAAATTATTATATATTCTTTTGTTTTTACATGATTAAATGAGACGTATCACTCGGGTGCTCTGACCTGTTGTAAGAAACAACAATGTCTTCTGTTACTGTTAGAAACAAAACATATGTCAGGTCTTGTCACAATCGTATTGACTAGAGTTGTCATGCACATACAAGAGAAACATCAATGGTAATTACAGCTATTTAGTCTCTGCCACCTGATTATTACTGTGAGGCATAAACAACATGAAGAAATGTAGGTTACTCAATAAGATCACTTGCCTGATGAAGGGTTATGTGTGATAAATCCAGCTTCTCTCGGGCTTCATATAATTTAGGGTCGTGAGGTGCCGGAGCAGATCTCAGCTCAGCGATTTATAGTCCTCAATTATCCTCAAATGCATGTTTTCAGACTGTGTAAATGAGATGGAATTACTGTACGATTGGAAAAAAAGCAGAAATGTCAACGTGAACAATTATCTGTGGCTGAATTGGTAATTAACAGTCATCAGCAGAAATTGAATTTAATGTCCAACCAACCAATCGCCCCTTTTGTAGACAAAAGGCTGAAAGTCCACCCTGAACAACCATAAATAGCCATGTACTGTCTGTGAGAGGGTTCAGGCAGCGATCAACACTATAATTCACTGTGACACATATATTTAAACACGAAACATTATTCATTAATGTTAACCTCAATTCATCGAAACACTTACAAGTCAGTAAACACTGTTTTTTGGTTATTGCGTTAAAAATAAAGTTGCTGGTTCTCAATGAATGAGCACATTTGTAGGATTTAGTCATAATGACTTGGGTCAAAAACTCTCATATCAATGAATCTAATGGCCACTATTTTTAGACATGCCTACTCACCAGATCCCTGCAGGAAACCAGCCGCCTGCTCGCACCGTGCTGGGAGCCCCTGGTTGATACTGATGTAATTTCAGATAGTGTTTCAGAAGATCCAGAAAAGTAATTTTAGTAATTTTGAACTTATTTTAGATTGAATAAGAGGTAAAACTCACTGGAGCACAGAGTTGCAGAAGAGGGGAACAGCTCTGATGTTGATTGTGTCATTGTTGTTGCTCTCAGCTTCACCTGCACATCATTTCTTAGTTTAATGAGATCACACAGAACAACTGTTGATGGGATTGTCTTCTTTTTTTATTACATTTCCATCCACAGATGGTGTCAAAGCTCAGCTGGCGGCTGATGAGAACCTGTGCCGTATCTGTATGGACGCCATCATAGACTGTGTGCTACTGGAATGTGGTCACATGGTCACCTGCACCAAATGTGGCAAGAGGATGAGCGAGTGTCCCATCTGCAGGCAGTACGTCGTGCGGGCAGTGCATGTCTTCAAGTCTTAAAAAAAAAAAACTCTACGTGTGTGTGTGTGTGTGTGTGTGTGTGTGTGTGTGTGTGTGTGTGTGTGTGTGTGTGTGTGTGTGTGTGTGTGTGTGTGTGTGTGTGTGTGTGTGTGTGTGTGTGTGTGTGTGTGTGTGTGTGTGTGTGTGTGAGAGAGAGTGCATCAGAGCGGCCCTCGGGCGTGCACGTGTCCCGAGCACTGAGTTTTATCACTGAGGATGAACTGCCGTGCATGACGTCTCGCAGGGCCGGATGCTGCAGCAGGCGTGAGCAACTTCCCGGTCTTCAAGAATCAGACTGTTGCCTCTGGCCTACCATGGTTTTGCCCCCCCCCCCCCCTGACTAACTCATGGTCCAATCCCACTTGTCCTCCCTGACGGGCCGTCATCGACTGCACGGGGACGCTCTCTCTCTCTCTCTCTGTCGCTCTCTCTGGTCTGTCAAACACACAGCAGAACAACCTGCCATCACTTCCTGCTCTCCATCCTCCGTTAAGATTCTGGTCACAGGGGAGGAGACGAGGCGATCCTGTGGATACTTGAAGTGAAGCGTGTTGATAGTGGTTGAGAATGGCGGCAGCAGCAGCAGCGCGATGGAAAAATATATAAGATCCCAGGGTTAGAGTCAATATGGTTTACACAGTCATGCCACATGACACAGTGATATCTCCCCTCAGTGTTATTATAGGATGTGCAATATTAGAAGAAGAAAAAAATACTAATAATCTATTTGTTGAGCCACATGCACTGAGTCATCTCTTTTCACACACAGAGCAACGTAGGGTGCCAAAAATCATGCCTTCAGTGGGTATTTGGTTCAGATTTAACAGTATATGCATCTCATAACCAGCAAGTTTGGTGTGATAGTTTACTCTCTTTTTTCCACTTTAAGGAAATAAAAGTGTGTATATGTAAACTGTTTAACTCTTGCTGTGTGACGGATGTGATAGTTTCACCTCTTTTTGTCCCCTCAAACTCTCTCTGCTGGTTGGTCACCCCACAGGCAGGTGTACATTCCTGTTGTCAAATCTGGCGAGAACATCAGTCTGATCTGGGGACCACGGCCAGGCGTTTTTGTGGCGCTTTCAGACACATTTCACAGTTTCTTTATTAATGTGAGTGAGTCATCGCCTCTGAAGGTGCAGCATATGTAAAATTTAATTTCATTATTGAGCAGTAGGTGGCTGCAGACTCCAGCATTGTGATTATATACACTGTGTGTAACATAGCCCCAGCCTACAGAGGTCACGGTCTATTTTCAGTCCACTTTTTTCTTTTTTTGTTTTCTTCACAACACTGCTCACAGCAGCACGTAGGCATCAATGGATCTGCTAATTTTTCAAGTTAAATTATTACACACTGCATCTTTAAAGAACATTCTGAAATGCACCTGAAAGCGTCAGCAGAACAAACCTACAAGGGGACCTTCCGTTTTGGAGAATCGCTTCAAAATATACTTTAAACACTCATTGTTGCATAATTTTGAATAACTTTCATCCAGCAATACCACCTCACTCAAAGTGTTTTGATTGTGTTTTATGTCAAATCTTAGGTAAATAACAGGTGCTACGTCCTCTTTTTTTTTTTTTTGAGCGTGACATGAACTTTTAACGTCATATCGTTGAGCCGACCTACCAAATATCAAAGCCGGAGGCAGAGGAAGCCCTTTTTATTTTAACCTGTTATGCAAATAAAACACGTTCTTCTTGTCATGAGATCCAGTTGAACTCAGATGTCACTAAAATATGTGTACAGTATGCCTGTGGTATGTTTCAAAAAAAAAAAAAGAAAAATGCAATTGAATTGCTGTTAAGTGAATTGCATAGATAGCTTTTATTGTTGTTTATTGATAAGTTATTAAATGTATATTTTTCCATTTACTAGGGTGATGACACGAGCTAAAAGTCTAATCAAGTGCAGAGGTTGAAAAATAAAAGAAAACACGTGGGGTTTTTTTTTTCAGAATGTATTTCTGCTGGTTGTGGTGAGAAGAGGTTCTTTTCCATGGTGTCATTCTCCGGCCATTAAAGCTGCATCATCCTCCTGCTTTCTAGCACCTTTTTTTTTTATTGTCATCTGCTTCAAACCCCCCCCCCCCTCAAAAAAAGTGACACTCGCACTGTAATCAACACTGTAACTGTGTCGGTCCATTTGTTCATGCTGCTGTTTCTCCAAGATGTCTCTCATGGGCAGCTACAGTCTTATCCTGAGTGGGAGGATATCATGAGCACTCATAATCCTGGATCTTTATATTTTGAATGTTGAACCTTTTTATTTTGGTAAACAAGAGGAAATGATTTATTAGATTCAATAAAATGCAGTACTACAAACTGGAAGGTAAAAAAAAACAAAAACCTGCTCTTCATTTTTGGAAATGGTGACATTAGAATTAGAAAGTGTATGGAAGTACAACGTATGTACAAGATCAGAGTAAGTATTTCCATTACATCACAAGGATTTGTGCTTGTATGAAAAGTATTTTTAAGAGGGTTAAACCACAATACCATCCGTCACATGGAGCAGGACCGAGTAACTCCAGGACCTCCTCGAAGCAAGGTACTTTTGCCTTTCTAAATAAGATTTTCTTGATGACTTACCAGGTTACAAAAAAAAAAAAAAGGTAAAATATCAAATAAATTGTAGAAAACGAGTACTTGAGGTATTGTAGTTTCTGCCTGAGGGCAGCAGGAGACGCCGGGCATCAAATGAAGATCCAGAGTGTTGATTTTCCTCAAAAGGACCAAACTTACACACAGCTCAGTATTTAAAATGAGTTTAATGTCTCAAAGGTTCCTAGAGGCTTTTATGTGTACATTATGTACAGATAGATAGATCTGAAGTAATGTACTAAAATATTTCGTGGAGACTTTTTTTTTTTCTTTTCTTCTTCTTCATAAAAACATAAAACTTTAATGTAAACCCATCCAATGGACTGTATGGACTGCTTTTCAGGAGTTACACAAAAGACTTCAGAACAGTTTTTGCATTAAAAGATGGAAAATGAAAACTTAATAAATCTGTAAGATGGACATATCTTTTTTTTTAAAAACACGCTCCAACTGCAAAATCCCTCGTTAGGAAAATGAACATAGTTTCCATCATTAACAAGAAAAAAAAAAAAACACAACCAGTGTCAATACACAAGATCTTCAGTGAACTCTCAGACTTAAGAACAAACAAAAAAAATCTCTTTCATCTTTTTTTCCACAAAATCTTCCTCTTTACAGAAAATATAGAAACAAAAAGAAACGGGGGCAGTCTTTTTTCTCAACGACAATACAAAACAACAATGTTTGGTGTTATATTTTCTTGGTTAGTTTATTAGTTCTGAGTTTCTGAACTCTGTCATTAGCGCCACCTTGAAAGTTTCTACCACTGCTTCACAACGCTTCAAATAAAACTATTATTCACTTCTTAGAAAGAGAAATCACCACTTTTGGCAACATTTCTGGAATTATATATTTTGGGAATAAACACCACGGGGGGAAATAAACAATCTTGGCTGTAAAAAACAGTAAATGATCATTTTATCCATTTATACTTGCCAGTCTGCTCACACATCTTTTTTTTTGGGGGGGGGGGGGGGGGGGGGGTAACTCGCCTCAGTGTCTCGTCCTCCGGCCCTGCCGATTCCTGACTCAGCACTTCTTTTCTTATGGGGACGGCCGTTAAGCACTGGGGTAAACTGATGGTTACATTAGTTAACATTTACTTGATCTACTGACTGTGGTGTAAACGTTTCTTTGCTGCATGCAGAGCTGAAAGAATTCCTCCACAAAGCAGCCGTAATACTGAAGAGGGACGGAGACTGGGCGGAGATGTCTCAGTGCACGTACGTCGCAATATAACCCGGTTAACTACGAGTTGTTAGTAAAATTAGCAGAACACTTTAGTGTTGAAAAATATGCTTTATACACTGTACATTGTATAGTGTATGTGAGAATACATTCACGTATTCATACTGACCGCATCAGTGCAAATAACTTCTTTTAAACTTTGCTGCTCGATATCTCATCCAAAAGGACGTGAGAAAGAAAATATACAGTACCTTTCGTCTAATAGGAAACAGAGCTCTGGCACATATAATCAAATATAAAAACACTCACACTAACACAAGCTACCATCCTACGGTTTGGCAATGAATCGTTGGACTTCTGCCTCTCGACAATAAAGAGCTTAACAGTAATGCCGACTGATTATCAACTTCAATGCTATGATAATATACAGTGGTGCATTTAATACTGCACGTAAATGTATGAAACACTTTCTGATACAAAAATATTAATCTATAATGCAATAAACTTTGCATTGAAACAAAAAATAGTCTATAAACACCAAAAGATAATTGTGGTACAATACGTAAACAATCAATATAAAGAAATAAATAACTTATAAACAGGTGAAACAACAAAAAAAAAAAAAAAAAAAAAAAAAAAAGGGTTTTCGTAATATTGCCTTCACTGGACAAAACTTTGTTTATTTTTACATTCTGGCTCAGCAGGAAAGCCTCCGCTTACGGCTTTACAGGAACATCCCCGCGCCTGCTTCGCCACGAGCCTGCAGTCGTCTGCTGCCTCCGTGTGGACGGTGGCTTCACCCCGTGTCGGCGTCTCCGTCGGCCTAACTGATCTTTTGCAGCAGTTTCTCTTCTATCAGTTCAAACTGCACGCTAACAGACATTTCCGCGACGAATTGGTCGCATCCCTCCTTGGTCACCTGTTTGCAGTATCGCAGGTCGATGTGACAAATACTCCCACAGCGCTTGAAATAGGTCAGCGACTGGTCCGTGACCCTGTTACACACTGCGGGGAGAATTTGGGTTAGACCAAAATGAGCTACTGCTGCAGAACAGCTCACTTCTAATGACATACAGCACAGACTTGCATGGATTATTCAGGCATTCAGGGGGGGGCAAATAGGTCACTGGGGTGATATTAACATTTGAAGACATTTTAAGGACAGAGGTGAACATTTTTCTTTTAGCATTCTTGTCCTTTTACATTGAGAAGCAATGGAAATGTGCGTATTTCCAATAATTTAATTAAAATAGGAAACACATATACAGTATTATGGATTTATTACACAAACACATATTATGAGCCTATTTTTAATTTTTTTTATTATAAATTTGTCCTATAAGTCATAAAAACAATATGTCCGGGATCCACAAAAAGTGTTCTTTGTTTTTTAGACGTGCCTTGACATGAAACTGTTTTCATAAAAAACTTTCCAGTTTTTGCAGGATGCATCATTTTACTTTTACAAAGGTGTGCCAAATAGACTTTATATTCCATCTTAACTCCCATGGGGGGTGTTCAGGAGGACCCACCACCACATTTCCTTTTGGCAGCAGATGTACCATTTAACAAAGTTGCACCCTGCTGCATCGCTCATCGGTCACATTGATTTTCAACCTGAGCAGCCATGAAGTGAAACCTGTTACTGTCTGGAAGCTGAGAAATCAATGTGAAGACTGAACCTGCGCTTTGTGGGAAGCTCTGCAGCAGTGGCTAATGAGGTATAAGGAGCAAAGCCACTAGTATTGGTGTATAAAAATCACTATATGTGTAACCCACTGTGGACGGAAAGGACAAGTCAATATGTGCCTCTGACAAAGTCACAGTTACACCACAACTCAACCATGCGGCGCGAACAGAGGCAGGTCGGAGCGTACCTGACAGGTTGATGTCAGTGAGCGAGTCTCTGGTGGTCGTTCCCGCCGCAGTCAGGATGTTGACGGACTGGTCGGTGACGTGGTTGCAGTAGCTGAGGTCCAGCTTGGACAATAAAGGCATGTAGCGAATGATGAGGCGCAGAGATGTGTCGGTGATGTCCAGCCCGGCCAGACGCAAGTCCTCCACGTTACGCAGCTTGCTCCTGTTGTCCAGCTGACCTGCAAAGTACAAAACACAGAGAGTTCAGGGGATATTTCCTGCATGGGTTCCGTTTATGTCAGGTGGTTTTCCAGTTGTAATTTTTGGATGTTCATGGCTGTTGGGACCCACATTGTTATTTGGAAGCTTTCAATCGGAGATGTCTGGCGGACCTTTAAACATAGGTTTGTTTGCACTGAATGTCGATAGTTTCAAACTCTCCAAGCTCAATGCTGATGTCACGTCTAACATATCTACACTTTTTCAACCTTCCCCCACAAAAACTGAAGTTACTTGACTATTCCAGCTGCTCTTTTTGTCATAGCCAGCTGGCAAAAAGCAGATATTGTGCTTGAAACCAATTATAATCAATTAATTTAGTCAAACTGAAGCATTTAGAAACAATTAGAACCTTATTCAGCAGAGCTATTACCATGACGCATATGTCACACTGGCGTGTGTCCCTCCGTTTTCATCTATACTACTTGATACTACTCAGTGCCAAAGAGTCCTATTGTTGTCAAAAAGAAAATACAATTAACACATTAGTGAGTCACGACATCGACGCAACAAACTCCTGAATTACACTCAACATGAGCACTGCAGCTGGGACATTGGGCCCAGCATTAACTCTCAGTTTAAAATAGCTCCCGGTAAATGCACGACTTAATGCAATCTGTAGCAAACTGCAGTAAGTCGTGGGGAAGATTTCAGGAAATTATTCTGGCCTGTTTGTCTGTTGTCTAGCATGTTTAGCTGATTTCTCCATCTTCCAAAACAGGGGTTGTCAAAGTGTGGGAACCCCAGAACAACAGATATTATCATATGCATAATCATTACAATTATATTTACAACTAATTCGGTGCTTTAAAAAACTGTGTTTTGATAAAAACCGACGAGAAACGGAACCACGTTCGGCTTTCGTGTGTGATCATTTAAGGACAAGCTGTGCTGCTACCTGGCCGATTATCTGTGGGAGGAGACAGCAGGTCTCTCATCTGAGCATCTTTCAGTCCTTCAACCCACTGAACGTCCAGAGTTCGCAGAAGAGGGCAGCTGGAGGTGCAAAGAGCGGAGACGGCCACCCAGGAGCAACCCGACAGAAGCAACACACGGAGGCCTGCGTGGAGGGAAAAGACACACACACTCTGTTCATGAAGGTTTCTCCTGCTCTGCTGCACACTCCAAATCTATCACATGATCATTGCAGTAAAGAAATGTGTCTGTGTGCGTAATCCAAGGTCATAAAACAAACACACATGTTGTTTTGTCAACATCTAAATAACTGAGGGTCTCATAAAAGCTCCTCTTGGGAAACAATTATCCAAACGAAGAAACCTTATGGGAGCGCCATTATGAAAACTCTTTCTTATTCAAGGAATTCCACAAACACACTAATTAAATTCTCTGTACAATAGATTCAAAAACAACATCATACATTCTCTGTAATAGAGAATACTGTTATTATTAAGCTTCTTAATCTGCAGCCCTTAAAGGATGAGAGGGGAAATTATTCACCTGTCCTATTGATTACCTTCACTCTATGATTTTCACACATATCCACTCAAAAATGTGTTTTCTAATATGAGATATATGATTAATTATATATTAGACCAGATATTTGGTGTTTGAAACTATAAAGATGAAACTATTAGTCTCTCCTTTCAGTATTTATGTGCATGTGTATATTCATAAGGACACAATTACCCCACAAACTGTTATTATACCTTATCATTGTTTTTAAATCCTTGATTATTCAGTATCATTCTCATTTATCAGAGCTTTAAGCTCATTATTAGCGTGAGAAGCTCTGGTAGTTTCCTTTTATCTGTCCAGATCCTCTATCGTGGGACTCGACTGTACATCAGGCTGGCAAAGTCAATTCCTCTTATAAATTCCTTCTCAAAACTCACTTTTATCATTTTGTTGATACTGAATGCTGGTTTTTCATATTTCTGAATTCCATATTATTCTGGAAAATATGGTTATAAAAAATGCTATATAAATAAATGTGTTATTATTCATTTTGTTCATATCAAGAGAACCTTAAGCAGCTGCTCAAGTCTGAATCATTGCAGTCACACGATTCAGCTAAAACTACCACTTTTGCAGGAGACAAACTGCTGTGATAATGTGTGTACAGGGGTTGCTATGTGTTCCCACAAAAAAACTGTTGAATTATAGTTTAGTAGGTTGAACTACATACAAAGCTCCAATGATAAACACTGTATCTCTATACTGTTGCAGAAGTAAATCATAAATGCCTCTGAAAGCCATTGGATCAGGTAAACTGGAGAGTTTACCAGATTTCAATGGCTTTGAGACGCTTCTTACCTGCACAAAATACATGAAATATGTAAAGTGTCACACCGTCCCTGCTGTATGCAACAACTGCAGTTCTCTTAAAGACTGTACTTCATATGTGGGTCAAGTAGAATGGAAAACACATTCAGCAAAACTTGATGGGAGCTATTACAGCGGTGCAAAAGAAATGTTCTTCCTGTGACCACCAGAGGGCGCCGTGCAATGCTGCCTTCACTGTTTCAAACCTCAATGATGTATATGTGCAGACTGAGAAGCTTTGATCCAACTGTTAGCGTTGATTGGTTTTTTTTCATTGCGTTGCGAGAAAGTCAAATCAAACTTTGTTGTCATTCATCTGTGCCTGCAACTGTAGTTCAAGCTAAATGAGACAGGATATTTCAATAAAACAAATAAGAAGATGTTTTATATCTAGTTATTTTATGCCAAAAACCTGGATTGTCTCTTTAGGATCTACGGTGATATTTTTATGAAGATTTGCTGCAGTGTGAATAATTTGCATAATTTTGTTGCACACAGTAAATTGAATGTGTGTCTTCTACACACGAGTTGTGAAATGACTTATGATTGAGCGCAACAAACAAAATAAAATCCTTCAAATGTTTCAGATCTCCAATAAAATGTAACCCCAAAGATTGTGTTAAAAACAAAGTCTGAGTGAATATTGTTACTCTCAAACCACAAAATGTGAGTGGAAAACAAGAAGCTGCATCCCCTATAAACATCAGCCATAGCTTCATTTGTTGCTGTACAAGCTCGGTTATTGGGATTCATTGTTGGGGGCTTTGCGGTGGAAAAGTGGCTGTTCTCAGAGAAATTTGTCTTGCACACTATGAAAATGCTAAATGGGCTCCTCACACCATTGTGCACAAGAGTTCTAATCAATCATCATTGCCGTCTTAAATACAGCAATAGTGGAGTTGCTTTCCTTGTAATTGAAAATTGCTGCTTTTAAGATTGCGTTTTGCAAGTCTTGAGTCGGGTCAAAGAGTGAAAACCTGTGAATACACAGTGAGAGACAGTTTACAGTGTCAATTTGTCACACGCAGATATAAAGTCATTCACATCTTAAGAACCTTTGAAAAGAATTCTTAAAAATGTATTTCAATACAAGCCATCGGTCAGTGGCTTTTTTTATATAGCATAAGAAAAAGTAAGTGACTCAATTTCAAAGTTTTCCCCTGGAAAGAAAAGATCTCGTCTCTTTTGGCCTTTTGTCCTTGAGATAATCGACATTAAAACACAGAAAACAAATCAGCAAGCTTTTCTCATTCTCTAGTGAAAAAGAAACTTCAATTCTGCCGTTGCATACAAAAACTAACACTCCCCTTTTTGCTCGTCTTTATTTACCTGGAAGTCTGTTGATGAGCCAGCTGAGCTGTTTCTTGGAGATGTTGGTCCAGCTGAGGTCCAGAGCGACCGGCTGCCTCCGAATGATCCCGCTCAGCATGAGAGGCGTGATGGACTTACAGCGGTTCAGATTGATCTGCTTCCACAGTCTTTTGTCGCAGCACCTGTAGAGAGACGCGGCAGACGTCTCCGTGAGGTCGCGGCGTGACGAAACGGCGGACGCAAGTTCTCAGAAACTCGTACTCACCATCGGTTCCAGGTCCTGCAGACCCGCATGCAGACACACAGGTCTCTGTGAGTGAGGTGACTGAAGACCGTCATCCACGTCTCTCGCCGCATCACGTGCGCCTCGCCGTCGTCCAGCGGCAGTCTGTCTGGCGGGGGGCTGATGGGCGGGGGCCGGATCACGTGGCGCTCCATTTGGATACATTTGGGCGGTGACCGGCAGGGGAGGGGCCGGGGGCATATTTGCGTGATCGGCGTGCTTCGGTTCCAGCCAAGCGGCGAATACCCACGAGGCGTCCCATTCACCTCCCGCCCCCGATGACGCAGCCAGTCACCCAGGTCACTGCTGCCGTTATTAAGAGGCCACCGCGGCTTCTGGTCGTCCATGTCACTCTCAGGCTCGTGTTTTACTGGCCGGTGATTCTGATTGGCTACGCTGTCCTCCGTTTTCAGTGGCTGTCTGTTCTGATTGGTCACACCTTCCTCCATTTTTATTGCTCTGCGGCTCTGGTTGGTGGCGGAGTCTTCTGTTTTCAGTGGTTTTCGATTCTGATTGGTCGCCGAGTCTTCGTTCTTCAGTGGTCTTCTGTTGTGATTGGTCGGACTGTCCTCGGTCTTGGCCGCACCGTGCTGCTGGCTGCTCAGGCAGTCTTCCGTCTTGGAGATCTCCTGATTAAACTCTTTGCTCGCCTCTTTGTTGGGAAGACGTTTGCGCTGGTGGCGAGCTTTGAGCTGAGCGGCGCTCCTTTCCTGTGGGTCTCCTGCCTCTCCACTCGGCCCCGCTCTGGGAGAGTTGGTCGAGGCCTGATCGCTTTCTCTGGCCGCACATGTTCTCAACAGTGGATTTGGCATGACCTTAGTTTTGTCCTCAACGCTGTTTTCTCTGTCTTTCGTCACCGCCTCGTCTTCCTCGGCATCTTCCTCCTGGTCCTCGTCATCATACTCATTCTTCTCCTTTAATTGCATCTTATTCAAGGGCAATCTATCTTCGTCATGATCCTCTTGTTCCTCCTCTTCGTCACAGTGATCATTCTCTGCCTTGACTTGCCGCAACAGCTTCGAAGTAAATGGCTCATCAGGTTTGGAAAGCTTCTTCTATGAAAGAACAGAGGGAGGATGATGAATTTTTAAAGCAGTCAGAATAATAAAGTTTATCAGTGGAAAGTTGACGTTCTTCCACAAAACCTCTGCATATTGCTGCCTGTAAACTCCATTTTCAAGATAATGAGGGTGGGGTAAATGGATTTTAAAAATGCTGACACATCTCAAACACACAGCTGTAGCAGACAAATATTAACAAATTAGTCTAGGAAATGTGCTGTGACTCTGTCTGAATATAAAGAAGTCTCAAAACAAACTCTCCCGTGAATTTTCACATCTTTATATTGTTCGGTTCGTCTATTCTTGGTCCTCTGTGTATCCCCCCTTCGCAATATTCACATTATTACAGACGTATTAAAGGCACTTTTATGTACATTAAAGCCTTTGTTTGAAGAAGGTGAATTGAAAACTCAAGACAGGAAACACTCAACTAAAACACTCAGATAGCAGAAAGGGATTATTTATGTCTTTTAAGACTTTGTTCAGGCGGAATAATAAAGTTGTGAAAAAGTAAAGCGCTCACCTTCTTTTTCATAAGGATGGGTTCGTCGTTCGTGTCAAAAAGTTTTCTCTTTTTTCTCAGCGGATTGTCCTCGAGTCTCGGACGGGTCATCCCATCCAGGGCGAGCAAGGGCGGACGTTTCTTTGGGGGCTCCTCGTCGTTCCTCTTGGAGATCACATCTCGCTCAGCCTTTCTCTTCACGGCTGTCGTGGTAGTTAAGCTGCTCACGGTGGTCACCATCGGCAAGTCGGGTTCCTCCTTCGAGTCCCGGTTTAATCGAGGCTCCTTGAGCAGCGATCCGGGTAGGTTTGATGCGTACTTAAACCCTGGGCCCCTTTTTTGCTTTGAGGCCAAAGGGTTGGAAAAAAGGGAACCACAACTTTATTTCTCTTGTTCCGAGACTCAGATAAAATCGAATGTTTAACAAACGGGAGAGTGATGTCTAGACTGATGCTTACTTTTCCCGTTTTCCCCGCATGGTTACACTTTGGGCACTCCCAGCAGTTCGGCAGCTCATCATTGACGACTCCATTTGAATCTTTAATCTGGGCAAAGACACACAATGTGAGGCAGCAACGACAGGGAAAACATCTGCAGCGTTAAATCATGAGTCGGCATTCATCATTTAGGAATTTACCTTTAGACAGTTTGGATGAACAATCTCATTGCAGATGGAGCACTCCATGAGCATCAGGTTAAACTTCTCCTCCTCGTCCTCCACTGTGTCCTCCTTCCCCGCCTCTCCGCAGACCAGACACACCGCTGTGTGTGGAAGAACAGGCTGGACAAAACAACAAGGAGAGGAAAGATGGGGCTTCTGTTAAAATCCTCATCACTACATTACGATATTTTTTTTTCCATTTTGGAACAATTTATATTTGGATTAACATACGACAACGATAAATTCCGTGATCTATTCACTGCAATCATTTGTGACAGCTTATTTGCATGACTCAACTAAGAGAGCACAAAAACCTAATCTGGCTGATGTAATACTGGCGTTGCATGCAGTCAAAGAATCTGTTTTTTTTATTTAATTCATCGGCAGAACATCAAGATAATGGTGAGTTTACATGGGGGTTTATGGTTTGGTTGCTTTAATATTCCTTGCTCTGAAAGCCATGTTGTTCACGGTCTGCCACTGCGATTTATACATTTAATTTGATCCTATTCATGCTGTATGTCAATCCAACAATTTCTGAAAGTTAGTTTGCAGTCACATCCACAACCGAGCTAATGCAGCACGGCAGAGTAGAATGTGTGCGCGTGATTATTAGCTCTGAATACTGAAGCTGTGTTTGAGACCCAGAACCTCAGGGGTGCGTTCACAGTATTTGCATTTTCCTAAAGTGAAACCGTTATTGGAGAGTTGCATAACACAACTGCGGCCTTTTATAGCAAATCCCGCAATGTCTTATCTGTGGTTGAACATTCAGACTGAGCCGATCTCATCACCTCTAATGCAAAAACAATCAAACGCGGTCCTGCTGCATGTCTCTGTCCGTGGTGCTGAAACACTCAAACGCTTCATGACTGTAACGTCTACTTGGGCGCTGCCTCTCTTTGTTCGTTCTACTTTTATATGTCACCTTTGTATGTGATTAAGTTATTATGTGTGTCTCTCCTCCCTGTCTTCCCTCCAGGATGTTTGTTTGTGAAGCTGGAAGTTCCTGACTCGTGTTACTTAACTCATTCAAGTCATGAGCATGTGGATTAGCTGACCCGTTTGATGTCAACTTGTTTGTTGTTCTCTGTCATATATTTTTTTATCTCTTACTATTCCCTAATCCCAACTTGTGCAAGAAAAAAAGCAGTCTCTTTTGAGTCTGGATCTGTGCAGGGTTCTTCCTGGTAAAAGTTAGATTATCCTTTTCCCTCTGACCTACGTTTGCTCTTGAAGAATGTGTGCTTTTTCTTCTCTATATTTAAATGTGAAGTGCAATGAAATAGCGATGATGTAACTGGCCTAAATATATAAATGAATCCTGAATCTAATTGAACTGTGGTTACTTTAATTATCTTTATGACATTGACGACACAATTGAAAGGTTTCTGTTAACAATTAACGGAACATTTGTGAAAGCATTGTTAAAAGTAAATTAATAAAATAGTACTCTGGGTCAGCAGCATGCAGGTCAAATTAGGTAACTTGCAATAGAGCTCCACGCATATTACTCCCTTTGCTTGATCTGCACAGTATTAAAATGATGAAAAACAAGTTGTGGTTTTACAAAAGGCCACATGGCTTGAACTATTTTTTGGCCAGATGCTGTGGCTTCCTCGCTAGTTGCTTGGCAACCACCTGGTTACATCAAGACACCAGAGTATAACCTAAAAATGATTTTATAGCAAACACAAGCTTTGGAGGTGCTGTTTTTTCACCCCCGGGGTAGCTCTTTGCACCTGTCTTCAATATTCCTGCTAAGCTGATCGCCTGCTGCCTGTGCCTTTGTATTCTACAAAAAACTGAGAAACTGCAATCAATCTTCTCATCTTACTCCCTGAAAAAAAAAAAAAAAAAAGATCACAACCCATTCCTCTCGCATCATCCTGGGAAAAATCTGCGAGAACATTTTGTACTTACAGCTATGCACTGCCTCATGATACAGGACTGTTTCATTCTTCCAGGCCCGCCAAACTTCTTCATGTCCTTACAGAAGTGGCACTCTCCACATTCCGTCCGCAGACATGCCTCACACTTTCGACAGCGCGTCCTTCTCCTCCTGGCACCAGATGTTCCCCGACTGGCCGACAGCTTGACTGCTGAGGCAGGAGATGCTGCCATCTTAGGTTTCGGCCGGTTGGGAGTCCGGGGCTAAAAGGATGAAGAGGACAAAGTGTCAAGTCCTTAAAACATCAAGCCAACAAATATTTCACTCAAAGGTCAGATTCATTTGGTTAGTTGGCAAAGCAGAAAAATTGTTGTGAAAATAATTATTTGTGATACACAGACACAAAATTCACATGGACCGAGATATAAAAGGCAAATCATTTAAATTACAATATGCAAATTTTTAATTATGGTGTCAAAGGAAGAGCAGATACACTGCTCGCACAATAAAACTTGGTTTGCTGATGCTTCAGAAATGGTTTTAACAACTAAAAGAAGAGAATGAAGCTCCAGATCCAAAGCTTTAAAACTACACTACATTTAATTTATTGATTCTATGGCTCATTAGGTAGTACCTACAATCACGTTATGTAATGATAATTAAAAAAAAAAAACATTAAATTCAGCAGTGAGAATGTTAATGGTGGATGTCATCAGTACAGGCTGATAATCTTTCTTTCTCTGGGTCAACACTTCCAAACACAGGCTGATGCAAAACGGAAACAACACCTGCATCCACATATGCAAACACACATTTGGTGCATATCCACAAACTGGATCATAACGTGATGTGTATAAACACATTATTCACGGCTGCTGCTGAAGCAGAGGATACAAGAGAAAACAAACACATCAAAAATGTCCCTGGAGGCGTCGTCCAAATTTAGCACCTCACTTGCTTGCATGTTTCTACTTCAAAAAGAAGCTGCATTTATGGCTACATTTCACACATGGATCAGTAGGACCTATTATTCTGCGTTGCGGGTGCACAGGCTGGTTAAGAGCGGCACACACAATTAAATGTGCTCTATTTAATAGAAGTGGGCAATGAAGATGAGAAGCCTTTGATGAGCATCATTGCTGTGGTTTATTTTCAGTTTTATATTCCCATCCTGCTCATGCTCAGAAACAAGCCTCAACTGTGTATTTTAAACATTACAGCCACACGTCAAAACGCTGCCAAGCGTAATCACGTGAGATTAATAAGTGGCAGTGTGTGGACGGGGGGTAAAAAAAAAAAAAGACAAGAACAAGGAGTGCAAAACACTGCAGCTCTTGGAAATGAAGATCGGATTTCTTTAGTTACATCGGCAGTGCAGATTTTCCTGGTGTCAGCATAGCAACAGCCACGTTCCATTCCCTAACAGAACAGTGTATGACACACAGACTTGTAACCAATAAGAACTGTAATGAGACCCTCGAACAGAGAAAGTAAGCAGGCTCAATCTTAGGCATATTACAATAATTTATTCTAACAATAGAAAGGAAATAGGCTGACACAGGCAGTCAAATATGTGGTAACCAGACAGGATTAGAGTGAGATATTCGGGGGGTAGGGCTTGTGCAGTCTGCACTGGACTGCTCTGGGGGCATTCGTGGGGATTAACAAAAGGAGGAACATTGAAATCAGGCCAGATACCCAAGCAGAGAAACCCAGCGTAGCAATGATCTGTCACTCACCTCAAATAATAGACAAGAGGTCGAAGGTATGACTGAACTGCTGATGTCAAATCACATCAAATACCAGGCAAACACACCTGCAGTGAATGCCGTTATTTTACACCTATTACCTGAACTACAGGCATGATAGGGTACCAGTAAAATGTATTAAAATAAGAACAAACTTTAGACTTCAGATTTGTCCATATTGTCTCCTAAATCCCCTCTAAGTGCCCCCCACTGACAGCTAAGTGGCTGATCTGTAAAGCAGATATTCCTGACATGCAGAATTAAATGATAGGAGAGGTTGACAGCAACACTGTCTTGTGCCCTTGAATGATACTAAATAGTCCCTGTCGCAGGTGTATGTGTTTATACCACATAATGTGTCACCTGTAGCCTTTGGCAGTGGGTTTCTGAAGGTAGTAACCATAACAATCTGTACAGCTTCCTTTTCACAGCACATGCAAGATGCATTTGTCCTCTCAGTACAGTGATAAGGACAGTACAAGTGACCAGCTGGTAATTTCTTGGTACTTCAAAGCTCATTCAGCTGGGAAACATTATCAGAAGCAGGCTTTTATGTTCATCGACAGAGCCCTGAGCTACAAAGGATATACTTATCATCACATTAAACTCGCACTGAAGACAGCGCGTGCTGAGCACAGACTGCAGAAACGGTATGACAAATTGTTTTGTCAAAGCAAAAGAGATTTGAACTCGGATGGTGAGCACAACACTGAGACGTAGAAAATCTACACTGCCGTAAACAGACAAGCTTCACGTTTTATTTGGAGTATTTAATCACTGTGATCAAAAAGATATGAAAGAATCTGCACAAAATACAAAAACACAAGCAGGAAATATGAAACAATTGCTCGACACCGACTCTGGTGTGTTGTTCCTCCGAGATCTAAAAAAAACTCTGACAGTGTCAATCCATTTGAAACTCTCCATACATACAAAGTGTGCAGCACATGCTTTGGAGTTTTTAACACTACACAGCCCGAGCAGGGCTCTCGGGCTGCAAATGAAGTCACAGGTTGTTGAGATTGATGCTGAGATGATGGCATGCTTGGCTCTGACTTCAGGCTTCAAGCCTGCTGTTGACATTTGCCAAGTTTTTGTTACCTTTGTCTTGAGGGTCAAATTCATGAACGTAACCGGTACCAAACTTGAACAACGCCAGATCACATTGGCAGCAAAACAAGATGAACTCATTCATCCGCAGTCAGCGTTTTTTAATACCAGATGCAGCTCCAGACTTAACGTAAGGGGGTGTGGTTCTGATAAAAAAGCATGTCGTGGAAGAAGTCATTTAATATAAAGGAAAGGTATTTCTTCTTCGTGTAAACACTTATATGCATCCGACATTTATACAACACAATATCAAAAATGAGTTTCAAAATTGCTGCTTTCTCATCAATAGAGAGTTTTACATAAAGCTACTTTTCACTGCACTGTATTACGATGCTCACTCTGCACTTCTACAAACACACCATTAAAAATTAATCTCAAGCATCTTGAAATCACCAACAGAAACCCTGAGGGTGACGGCTATATAAACACAGCCTTCTCCTACAACTACATTAGCCACATGAAAAAACAAGCATGCTCACACACAAACAGAACCCCCCCCCCCAAAAAGAAAAAAGAAAACACAAAGGCAAAAAATAAATAAAAAATCAAAGCCCAAGCACAGAGGGTAGACTGAATCAATGCTTTTGTCTCCAGGTAGCTCCATTTCCTTGCTGCCCTGTGATGCTGCTCACTGCTCTGTCTGACACAAGCATTCCTCTGGCGGCCTCACTCCGCCTGCCTGCAGGGCTTCAGTGTGCTAACCTGCTCAGAGTCTGAGTCGTAGTCCTCATCATCAGCGCTCAACGACATGGCCATGGCTGGTTTTCAGACAGCGTCCAGCTCACAGCAAACTGACATGGCTGCAGTCTCCTCCTCCTCCTCCTCCTCCTCCTCCTTCTACTCCTGCTACTGCTGCCAGGCCTACAACCCTCCCTCCTGATCCAAGGCTCCACAATACCACAAGCAGATGTAGGAAACACACACACGCACACACACACACACACTCGCAAGCCTGCCTCATTAATATGGATCAGCTCGCGGAGAAAGAGGAGGGGTGCTGGGTGGCAGAGAGCCAATGGAAAGCCTGTACGTTTCAGAATATGTACTGGGGGGGGGGGGGGGGGGGGGGGGGGGGGGTATCTGTCTCAATCCAATGAGAGAAATGCAAAAAAAAAGAGGGTTATCATGTTCATGATGACTATCGCAGCAAGAGAAGACAAGGCAGTGAACAGCCAATAGATCCAGATGGCATCTCTTTACAAATGGCAAACACAAAGAGGCCCCACCAGCTTCAGAGAGGCGGGTGGAGGGGGGGGGGATCCAGCGGGTATATGACATGAGGAGAAACTTCACCTCCTCCATACATTCACATAAAGCATGAGACGCTCTCACACATGCATTTCTTTGGACGATTAGGCCAAAACTTTAACAGTTATTTTAAAAGCTTGTCCAATCGATGGTATTTGATAGAAATATTCAATTTCATTAAACTGTGGCACAGTGTAGCAAATGGAAACACAGTTTTTGTCTTGAAAGATTTTCAATCATGAGATCTGACTTAAGGATATTTTTTCTCAGTTTGGTTCTTTTTTAAATTATATCACTTTGGACACAGGTAATACGTATTTTTGGGGGGAGAATTTCAAAAGTTTTTGTTCAGTAATTTTCTTACTCTATTACATTCCATTAGTTAATGTTGAAGCCTCAATTCAGCCTCATATTCAACTAATGTTAACTAACTAGAAAAAATATACACAGAAAAACACTCACTGGGAATTTAAAATTGCCAATCAGCCTCAAACATGTTTAATATATAGTTTTTAAAAAATTGCACTGCTCCTTTTAGTCTTTCACTCTGTTTAAATATTCTATTCTAATGTTGCCATTCTCTGTGGACAGCAAAGAAAGAATTTCATTGTGCAGGGAAACATGTTTGCGCTTGTACATATGACAATAAAGTTGAATTTGAAGTCAACAGAAAGCCAATGCACATATATAGAAAATGTAAAGTCCACACAGAAAGACCTCTCCAGACCTGACTTGATGTTGGTGTATGTGATCTTAAAATGTGTCATATTATGTCTGCTTATGGTGAACAAAATGTAAAGACGGAGCATATAGCCACTCCGAATGGGAACTGAACCGTGGAAAGCTTGTTTGTCATCAAACTAAACGTATCATCCAGACGTAAGGTAGAAAAATTATAAAAAATGTATACGGTTTGCTTTATTAGGAAATACAACAGACAGTCAAATTATGAAAAGAGGCTAAAATGAAACGGTGGAGAAGGAACAAAAAATAGAAGAAGGGAAAAGCCTCTCCTTTGGAAGGTGAAGAGTATTTAAGTTTAAATGGCAGATCATAGATAATGTACGCTGCTCACTTTATCCAATACACAGATCAATACAAATTGAGTGTATCAAACTGGAATTGGTTTTCAGAATACAAAACACATTTATGTACTTGAAGTCTGCCGCCGATAATGTCTCACGCTTAACAAAAGCCTTGAAAAATGCCTGTATTGTTGTTGCATACAAACAAGTACAAAGACCTTATTTTTCACTATACACTGAGTAATAAGCCAGAAATGGCTTAATTGAAGGGGACAAATAAAATACAAGTTAAGTTGACTTTTTTTGCGCCATAAAGTGTGGCAACAAGTGCCTAAACGTAAACAGTTTATATGATAACGGGGGCTTCTCCATTATCAGGGGTTCATCAATTTAATCACACGTTTTTTTTTACCTTATAACACTGCAAAGGAAATACTCTTCTTACCTTCACTGATTTCTTTGGCCAGGACACCACAGGAACTCCAGTGATCGCTAACTTGGGGTCGTCATCGGCATGCTCTTTTAAAACAAGCTAGACAATGAGAACAAGAGTCAAATTAAAACTGTGCGGTGGATTGAAAATACGGATGCGTCTCAAATAATTAGAACATAATGGGAACGTTCCCTTAATTTCAACTGACAAAACAGATAACTGTTCACCTATTTTATAAACTCCTTTTATTAGAAAAAGAAGCCAGGGCACAACCTGAAGATACCGCAGAGCAAACACAGAGAGGCAAATAATCCCACTGACAGCAAATAAAAATAAAATGTATGTTCTTAGTTGGTCGGAGGGAACCAGAGTATCACACACAAGAAGAACATGCCAACTCTACAAAGTGAGATTCCATACAGTGAAAATGTTAACCACTTCATGACAGTGCGACTCATTAAGTTTTCACAGATCTTCTAATTGCTTGTGATGCGCCTGTGTGATTTCATTTGACGTGTGTATAACAAACTTCCCTTCGTCTTTTTACCTTGACGTCCTCCAGCAGAGCTTGAGGGTTCTCTATCCCCACAGGGACACATTTCTTGTTTTCAGGGAGCGACTCCAGCTTCTCAACCAGCGTCCTGAGTCCGTTCAATTCAAACTCAGTCAGATGAGTCCATTTGTTCTGAGACTCTGAAGCCGGGGAGTCGGAGGGCGTTTTAGGGCAATCCAGAGAGGTGGAGCTGGGATTACAGCTGTCTTCTGAGTCAACAGACAGGACAGCTCGGAGATGCTGGCCCCTGCCGTTGTCGGGCGAGCAGGGACCATCCTGAGGAACTTTCTCTGGTTTCTCCCCCTGGTCGTCCCTGATTTGAGTTCCACATGAGTCTTCGTTCATGTCCTGACTTCTGGAGTCAGAAAATGGGCTCTCCGTCTTTGTCTTGTTGTCAAACTCTGACAGAACGAAAACCAACACAGTAATGCACGTTAACACAGCAGTGCGCGTACCAAATAATCACATTTACTCCCCTTTGACTGAAAACTACAGTTTGAATTCATAATTACAGGTGACTTAAAATAAGAAATGCTTATTTAGATTCTTGAGACTCAACTCGACATGCCACCACACTGAGTTTTGAACTTAGCCGTCGTGGAAATAGAAATACAGATGCAACTAATAAATTTGGAATACGATGGAAAAGTTACATCTCCCTTCAATTTATTGAAAAACTAAACCATTTTTTATCAAGTCAAGACTTTTCAGCTGTAATTTTGATCATTTTTGTATTTAGTGTTGCATCTTAAAATATTATTTTATGAGACAATCATCCCAATCAAAACGTTAAAAAAAAATGTTTTACCTTTTTTTGTTGTTGTAATGTAGAAAAAAAATGTCTGTACAGCTTATAAAGATAAATGAGGTCAGGTGGAGAAATTCTACTTTAAACAGTTCTGATAATGTTACACAATTAAATAATTTTTTTAACTACTCAACCTAATCTGAATGATTCAAATATATCAAATTATAAGATCTGGTCTCTGCTGGCTCTTATCTCTCAGGCGGTTCTCACAAAAACATATAATTAAATCTCCCAAACAACGCCACAAAGTCCAACTTCAGGATTCAGGACTACGTAAATCCCCTTTTCACTTGATTCATGACAAATTTTCTCATACATTCATAAAAAAGAGCTTGAATTGGATTTACACAGACTGGAAAGAGAGAGCAAAGTGCAACAGAAAGAAGATTTTCACTGTGTCGATCTAACAGACGCTCACCCATAGAGTCTTTTCGGATATCCTGAGAAAAGTAGGAGCGCTTGGTCAGACAGTTCAGGTATCTCTCCAGGACATACCAGCACATCTCGTAGTAGAAGGGGAACCGGAATTTGGAATGAACCTGAAGGAATGACAAAGAAATTTGACAAATCATTCATTTTAATCAAATCTCCTTTTCCATGTCAGAGTGTGATCAGGATATATATCACATAAGTCAGTGTGGAGACAAACAGTACAGCCTGTTAACATTACTTGTATCATGTTGTGTTCCATAAACACAAAGCCAGTTCTCACTCAGTCTCACACACAAAACTGCAGCTTCTTTCAGGTGTACAACCCAAAGATTAGGTATGAAGCACATTTTATGATATAAATATTCTCATATTTCAAAATACTATATCATAGCCCCGGTATTAATGATTGTTTTGTTTTTTTTAATGAAATTACAAGAAATAAAACAAAAGCTATTTTGAAATTTCACTGTTCAACTCAAGTCAGAGGATTTCATTGTACTAACTTTCGTAGATTTTATTGTTTCTTTGCATTTGTGAAATCGCTGGTCATTTTTATCATTTAATAACGATTCCAAACCTCTGTATGTCAAGCTGATCAAACTTTGATGAAAAATTACGAGACTTCTCTCAATCTCCCATCCTCAACTGTTTGACTTCCCCAGCTTGTCTTTCAGTGTCAACCGAAGCTGTTCCTCCTCCTCCTCCTCCTCCTCCTCCTCCTCTTCCTCCTCCACCACATCTCAACCTATTGCAGAAGAACTCTTGACCTTCCTCTGATTCTCACAGAGATTGATTTACCCCACGCAGAGTTTAGTGTAATACGGTGCAGATCAGAGTTCAGCCACCCGTCAGGAGGATGCAGACTCCTACCTTTGTCCTGTTCTCTATCTCATGGATGGTAAGCTGCATAGGAATGTTAAAGCTGTGCAGAATGTTGCCTCCAAACACCAGCGTGTCTACGGGAGTGTAGACGGCATGGATCCACCCTTAATTACAAGTAACGCAAGGACAGGAGAAAGACGGAAGAAACAAAGAGAAGATTCACACAAACTCTTGGAGGCAAACGCAATGTGTAATGATCAGATGAAGTTCAGTTCATTCAAGCGGTAAGTCATCAGTTCCTGCTGGCTACTTTGGAATAACCATGCCAACACACCAGATGGGATGAAGAAGGTGTATCCCTGCTTAAGCTCCACTCTCTGGCATCCATCTGCTCGATCTCCCAGGAAGACATCGCTCTGCTTCCCTGACAGGACCCAGTCCTCGTACAGGGCGAGGTTATGAGGAGTTGGAGGCACAAGCCAGAACACCTGAGGAGAAGCAGCACACGTTTACTCTCCTAATACAGCAGATGTCTTAAAGCCGGGAACATTCAAGGCTGAGAAAACAGTTTTTTAACTGCTAGAGAGCTTCAAGGGGCAACAAGAAAAATCTTTGGTTCAGGGGGATGTCTCCTTTCCTCGGTTGAATTATTTTCTCCGTTTAATTTTTCGGTGAGAAATAAGTAGAGGGTATCACCAAAAACAAATCTTACTGAGACACAAAATTGCAGGACTGAATAAGTTGGATTGGATGGAATTATTTTATTTTTGATGATGGGTTTTCAACACCCAGAGTGAAAAAAAAAAATGATTTATCAAAATGATGAGTGTTCAGAATACAAAACATTCCACTTACTTTCTGTCCCTTGAATACGTGATACCAAACTGAAGTTCCCCCAAAGTCGATGTGGAAGTCTGTGTAGCATCCTTTCACGCTCATCAAACAATATCTGATAGGAAAATAATTCACATGAGTCACAGTGGAATTATGTAAACAAACCGAGATCCACTTGATATTTATCAACATTTATAGGTTAGCACTGCCAGTTAATTGCTGTGCTTTAAACGGGGGGAAAATAGAAAACACCATCAGAAATAGCGCACATTAGCACTGCAGCATAGGAAATCATTCACAATAGGATATCTCTTCACTGGAATTTAATTGAGGAATGATTAGCACCCCAAGGCATAAATTATTTTCTAATTTAGCTGCATGAAACCAGCTTGCAAGCGGAAAAAAAAATCCCTGCTGGAGTGTAAACAGAAAAGGGAAATTAACACATTTCTAAGGAATCCATTTACAGTGTCTTCGAAGATGTAACTTCACATTGCTAAACTCTGAGGTTAGTTTTCATTTTCTTTCCGACTCAAATAATCATCAATACTCCCAGCTTTCTTCAACTAATGAACAGAGTGTTCTTCTTTCAGACATGTGCCTTATCAAGGCTGAAACTGACTATATTCTTTCTAAACAAACAACAGTAAATTAAAAGAAATACTAGAATATAAGAAGAAACTGTTATCATCGCTAATCAGTGAGATGATAACATGTGCTATTTTTGTAGTATTTCATATAAAATTCTAAATTAGTGCACCTTTTGACAACTGAGCTTGGACATCAGTTCCGCGCACAAAAAATAACAATGCAAGTGACAATATCTTTTGTTAAACACACTCACTAAGTCTGTTTTTATAATCAAATTTAATTAAATTTTTAAAAAAAATGTATTGTGGTATTTAATAATTTACTTTATACATTTAGAATCTTGAAATCCATTTTTAATACAGTTTAGTCAGTTTCATGCCACTTTACAAGAGATTTGTTTGTATTACTGACATGCCTTGGGCTAAATTTATACTGACTTTAAAATCTTGAATTATAGAAATGTCATTCAACAAAACAATATAGTAAAGTTTTCCATTAATAATTTTTTTATTGAATTCAGTATAATAGGTTAAAGGCCACCCGCTTCATCCTAAAGACCACAGCAAGTGTAGCTACACACACATAATGACAGACACTGATTTGTGTGGCGTGCCTGCACCACCCTCATCCCTCAGTTCAGTGTAAGAACTGCCCACTAGTGGTGAAATAAAAACTGCTGCAGGACCTTTCTGCAGAAGATATGACAGCAGTTATTTGCTATACCAGGTTTTATTTAAAAGTGATATTTTCTTCCTTTATTCTGTGCAAATTATTTCTCATTCTCAGTAACCATGTGACCTCTTTGAGCTCCATGGGGGAATAATAGGGTTTGTGTGTAATGGTGGAATAGAGCTGAAACTGTGGTTAAAAGAAAAAGCACCAGTGGTTTTGATTCATTTAATGCTTCTTCTGCTGATTGGCTGGAAGGAGCCTGTGCAGTCAGACCACAGCTGTTATAAACCATCCTCCTCTCTGGTGAAGAAAAAAAATCTGCTGCCTAGCAACAATCAAGAGCTCATACAGGAGGTGACAGTATGCAGTGCTTTACTATGATGGAGCGATAGATGAGGCATTCAGATTGGAGGAGAAATTGTATTTACAACAAAGGAAGCTGCCATTTTCCTCATTTT
Organism: Lipophrys pholis; assembly: GCF_963383615.2. Lineage (NCBI taxonomy): Eukaryota > Metazoa > Chordata > Actinopteri > Blenniiformes > Blenniidae > Lipophrys > Lipophrys pholis. The sequence continues at coordinate 20,872,640 of NC_137641.1, forward strand.
CGATGTTGATCCTTGTCACATTATATATATTTTTTTTTGACTCACAGCTCTTAAGACGGCTTTGAAAAATGAATCTAGGACAGGAACAGTAAAGGCCATACCTTTGCACTTTGGGGTATTTCATCTCGGAGATTACATTTGTGGCTTCTGTTTGGCTGTGTATCAGATCAGGGGGCCACATGTTGTCCACCCAGTCCACTTGATCAACCTTTAAGAGCAATAAAAATGTTATAATTAACCAACAGTGGCACTGCTGTTGGCCGTCCCTCTTTGTAGAGACAGTCAGGTCAATAAATAGTCTGACACTCACATTACGTTCTGCAATTAATCATCCACACACCATCAGGATCGATTTGAAATGAAACTAAGAAACTGCATGCTTTAAATGCAGCATTGATTTGAGGTCAATGAACTCTTGTATTTGCTCCCAGTAAAATAAACAAGGAGGTAATAACATGAACCTGATTATAAAACAGCTGAGTCCAAGTATTTTTGGTCTTTTACAAAAGTAAAAGCCATATACAACTTGTATTGTGGTTCCTACACCGGTTATCAGATTTAAATGTAAACACCAGTGAAATAATGCTGAAGCGCTTCAAACAAATCTGGATTGTTTTCTTTTAAACAATTGTGATGTAGTGATTTACACTCACGCCTCATAGCAAGAACATCCGTCTCGGCGGCCATTCTGTTCAGAGTTTGCATGTTATCACTGTAAAAGTTACATTTGAGGCTAATTGGTGACTCCAAATTGCCTGCAGATGTGAATGTGGGTGTGTGAGAGTCTTTTTCTCTGTTTTTGCTCTGTGATGAACTGGTGACCTGCCCAGGATGAACCCCACCTTTAACCCATAGCTGCTATTGGCTCCAGTGTGGTGGAGTCGAAGGACAGATAGATGTGATGTTGTACACAGAGGAAATGCTGAAAATGTCAGGTTATATTACCACTGTGGGCCGCTTGATGAGGTTCTCCAGTTTAGTGTGGCTGAACTCTAAGCTGATGACGTTAAAGAGTTTGTCGCGCTCCTCCTCCGGTGTCTCATAGTAGCGAACAAACTGGGCCATGCTCATTTCAGAGCCTTTCTGAGTGCTCACATCCATAACGTCCACTGACCGTCGACTGCCTGTGATGATGAAAAACATGGAATATAAGATGACTATAAACTGATATGCATTTTGGGAAGATTAAGCAAAAAGAAGTTAAGATCGTATCCTCGAGAGATGCAGAAATCGAACATACATGTTGTTCACAATCTTAGCCACTAGATGGCGATATTACACCCTCAACACATTTGGTTTCAATTCTTCATTGCCTCATTCTGGGGTTGTTTTTTTTAAATTACTAAATAAAATTTTCAACACACTTTATTGTGTATTTGAAAAAATGCAATTAGTAAAACTAAAACGTTCTAAGCATTTTTAAGTTGTAATTGTGACATTGATTGTCTCTAGTTTAAAAAAATAATAATAATAACATCTAATCTGATTAAATATTAGGATAGTTTAATGACTTATTAGCTAAACTCATAAAAAACGTTTATATGTAACAGGCATAAAATAATTAGACTGAAGAGATTACAGTACAATGGAAATACCAACAGAGACAGATAGACGAGTCCCAGTACATTGTACAAGTTAGTGTTTATGCAACAGCGAGAGACACAAGCACACAGGTAGGAACAAACAGGAAATTAAATTACTGTCCAGAAAAGCAAACAATGATACACATCCACAGTAACAATAAAATGTCGAATTTATCCAGTATAGACATATAGGTGCATTGAGATTATTTCTTTGTTATGTACACTTAAAGTTGTTCTTTTTAACAGCATGGGAGTTTTCAAGAAAAATGTATTTTCTTTAATTCAATTCTGTTTGCATTCCATTCAAGAACAGATAAAAGGTAAAGTAAAGCAAACTAATAATTATATTTAATTTGAGTTGTTATTTTAACTATGCTTTCATATATTTTGTAACTCAGCTGCACCATTTATCTTGTAAATTTACCAGAGGGAAAATAAAAACGACATGGTTCTCAGGTGACACTTGGAGAGTTGTTTCCCTCCCTTTCATGTATTATTCATTACATAAACATGTTTCAAATCACTTCAGCAGATTGTATTGAGTAGATAATGGTTTAGTTTCCTCTCAAGATCTCAAGCTTCATCTGTAAAATATGTGCGGGTGAGAGTGCATGTCACTTACCAACTAATCCTTTGATTTCACCCACTGTGAAGTCTGGATCGGGCATTCTATGTAAAAACAAGAGAAATGTCATCCATGTCAGAAAATAGTTAAAAACATAAACATCTTCAAGTTGAATATAACTAAAACAATCATACTTTATAAATCCTCTTGGAGGGATTCTTTATTTGTATTTCTAGGATGGTTAATGGGTCATATCCAGGATATAAAGAGTCATTATAGAGAGGATTTCTCACCTGATCCCTAATGCATCTTTCTCTTTGAAGATGAGTGGGATCTTAAGAGCCTCCCTTTGTACATATTCATAAGTGAAGTCTGAAACACAATGATGGTAGTAAACAATTTGGTAAACAAACAAACCAACAGAAATAGTCGAAGTTTTTGAGCTGCTTCACCTCTACCCTCCATCAAGTGCACAAAATCTGCGCAGTAAGTGGCACTGGCAAGTTTCTCCTCCACACTGAAGCCTCTGATGTTTGCAATTTCTTCCACATCTGATAGATCCTCGTTCTCGTCGTACATCCTCCGGCAGATGGAGCGCTGCCATTGAAAAAACCCCCACAACATTTACATGACAAAACTGGAAGAAACTCTCTCCGTCACAAAGCCAGACCGCCCCCCTCTCTCTCACACACACACACACAGACACAGAGAGAACATGATATTAAAACTAAACTTCCAAACTGGATCAGTGGGTCACATCCAGCGTTTGATCGCAATAAGTCACGTTACCACTGCAGATTGATGGTACGTCTCGCGCAGTGAGCGTTTTCAGGGGAGCAGCTGTTTCACTCACGTTGGTTTGGTCTTATAATTCTAACAACTGCACGCTCGCTGCTGCCGTTACTCACATGCAGGAAGTTGCGAGATGTAAGATGCCGATAATACCCACGGTTTGCCCCGTGTCGGCTGGAAGTTGAGCAGCTTTATTGAGTTGACCAACAGCCGCGGCAGCGCTGCGCTGCAGCACAGCGTTAGCTCGGGCTAACTAATTAGCTCGCGGCCAGTCTCGCTCCAGAAGCTGAAGCTAACGTTAACGTTAACGGGGCGGACGCTACACACCAGCCTGCGTCCGGGCTCAGCGCATGTCCCCGCGGTCTCTGCCATCGTCTCCCGCCACCGTTTTCCAGCCCCTCAGTGTCGGAAAAGCATATCCGTGCGCAGTGGGGGTGAAAGGAGCACTTAGCACGCTTTACAGGTTCAAAACAAGGGAACCATGTTTTTGTGTATGACGTCACCGCCAGGAACCAAAACATTGTTGGACGACGTCACGGCATGTCAGCGTCTCTCTCGGCTCATCCGTCAGCTTCCATTCACATGAACTACCAGGGAGAAAGATTATATCCGATACTTCTCACAAACGCTACGTTATTATTGTTAATCCCCCGTGAGCGGTTAAAAAAAATTCCTTATGCTGGACATGAACTAACGTGGACTAATGTGATACCCCAGCTTAGATTCATTATTAAACTGATTTATTTGAACTGTTTTTACAACTTCAGCTTTGTTTTGTTTTTTAGCAACAAAAAAAAAAAAAAAACGTTTTTCAAGTTGTGTACATAACAAAATACAAAGTGCTTCAAGGCCTTAGCCAGGATTTTTTCAGGGGGACTGAACTCAACGTGTGGTTGCATTTTACGCGCAGCGCGCGTCACGCAGGTGAATATTGGAGGCTTGTCCAGAGTGTCAATCGTCACTACCAATCAAGAGACGGCTGCATTGCCGGTCCTCCTTATGAGACCCGTTCCGTAATGTTATAAGTACCTCAATGGTGTCAGAAAATCCTAACCTTTGGTAAAGGTTGTTTCAGTACCATCCAGAACTTTTGTTAGTGGGGACCCACAAAAACCTGTCCCATCCCACCCCGTCCCAGCACAAAAAATGCTGTGGGACCATGGCTAAAAGTTCTCCCTTGGGAACTCGTATGTAAAAGTCATGGTTTCAGTGGATCCAAGTACCAGTGTCGTCTATACAAACCCCCAAAAGTTAAAAAAAGTTTTGCGGTTACATTCGTTTTTGTTGTGTATCGGGGCATAACAGATAAGCAGTTGTCACTTGGAACGTTGTCGTGTAAACGAGGCCTTAGCCTCTATTCACTTGAGTCTGCACCACCACCATCCCTCAGTTCAGGTAAAGGACCCACTAAAGACAGTAAAATAAAAACATCTGCTGGACCTTTCTGCTGAAAATATGGTTGCAATATTCTTCCTTTATTCTGTGCAATTTATTTCTCATTCTCAGTAACCATGTGACCTCTTTGAGCTCCATGGGAGGATATAGGGTTTGTGTGTAATGGTGGAATAGAGCTGAAACTGTGGTTAAAAGAAAAAGCACTAGTGGTTTTGATTCATTTGATGCTTTTTCTGCTGATTGGCTGGAAGGAGCCTGTGCAGTCAGACCACAGCTGTTATAAACCATCCTCCTCTCTGGTGAAGAAAAAAAATCTGCTGCCTAGCAACAATCAAGAGCTCATACAGGAGGTGACAGTATGCAGTGCTTTACTATGATGGAGCGATAGATGAGGCATTCAGATTGGAGGAGAAATTGTATTTACAACAAAGGAAGCTGCCATTTTCCTCATTTTCAATGTTGATCTTTGCCACATTATATATATATATTTTTGACTCACAGCTCCTAAGACGGCTTTGAAAAATGAATCTAGTACAGGAACAGTAAAGGCCATACCTTTGCACTTTGGGGTATTTCATCTCGGAGATTACATTTGTGGCTTCTGTTTGGCTGTGTATCAGATCAGGGGGCCACATGTTGTCCACCCAGTCCACTTGATCAACCTTTAAGAGCAATAAAAACATTATAATTAACCAACAGTGGCACTGCTGTTGGTCGTCCCTCTTTGTAGAGACAGTCAGGTCAATAAATAGTCTGACACTCATATCATGTTCTGCAATTAATCATCCACACACCATCAGGATGGATTTGAAATGAAACAAAGACATCCTTTAAATGCAGCATTGATTTGAGGGCAATGAATCCTTGTTCTTTTATTTCCCCCCAGTAAAATAAACAAGGTTATAACATAAACCTGATTATGAAACAGCTGAACTGACTGAAATTACATTTAAATTTTTACAAAGGTAAAAGTCATATATAAATTGTAGTGTGACGCTTACGCCAGTCATCAGATTTAAATGTAAATACCATTGAAATAAAGCAGAAGTGCTTCAAGTAAACCATGATTGTTTTATTTAAAACGATCATGGTGATTTACATTCACGCTTCATAGCAAGAACATCAGTCTGGGTTCGGTGGCCATTCTGTTCAGAGTTTGCATGTTATCAGGTGACTCCAAATTGCCTGTAGGTGTGAATGTGATTGTGTGAAAGTCTTTTTCTCTGTTTTTGCTCTGTGATGAACTGGAGACCTGCCCAGGATGAACCCCACCTTTAACCCATAGCTGCTATTGACTCCAGTCTGAGCCTTTCTGAGTTTCTCACATCCATAACGTCCACCGACTGCCGACTGCCTGTGAACATGAAAAACATGTACTATATACTTTTACATAAAAAGAATTCAAGCTTGCATCCTGAAGAAGTGCAGAAACTGTTGTTCATGATGTTAGCCACTAGATGGGAATATTATACACTCAATAAGTCTGCTGCCCTCTCTCCTTGCTTGTAGCATTATTTTCCCATAAATCTACAAATATCAGATTCAGGAGTTGAAAATATTGAAACACCAACTTATACTCAAATATATACGAGAAGATTCCAGGACACCACTCAAGTAAACACATTTTGAACATAACTCTAACACTATAACCCACCAAATATTGACACAATGAGAAAGAAGATATAGACATTTGGACCTCAAATATAAGAAATGGTGGTGTTGTATAAAAGTGTCTGAAGCCACATGTTTATTGTGTTAGCTGACTTTTTAAGCATCAATATTGCAAAATAAATTTCGCCACCGTTCAACAACACTAAGATATCCAGGTTTTTACACTGAAGAGAATCTTTATTGACAAGATACACACATAGCTTATAGTCTTAGAGATTCCAGACCAATTCGTGTAAATGCATAAGCATAGTTATCCTGTTTCAGTTATTACTACTACTACTACTACTAAGTTAATAAAATTATAATAAGAGAAATAATAAGAGAAATAACATTAAAAATACAAAGAAACTGACTGCATAAACACAGAAAGTGTTTAATAGAAAAGTATTTTAGGAAATATTTAAAATGGCAGAAAACGGTTGCATTGAAATGAGGAATGTTTCGTTACTTGGATCGCACTTTTTGGTATAAAACAGGCTTCGTTTTCTTACAAATACGTTTTAAAAAAAAGAACAAATCCAATCTGTGCAGTATGATTAAGTACCTCTAGGGGTGGTAGTCGCCCCGCGTGTGAACAGTGAAGAGAACGGACGCGTCCTGCGCGTTTTTACGCAGGATGTTCCTTCCGAGCGCGGCGCACAGGCTTGTGGGTAATGTAAGGTGCAGGCGGTGCAGCACGCCGAAAGCTGCTGGTGAAAAATAGCTTCCGCAGTTACGACAGCTGGCGAGCTTAAATGCTTTGGCAGTGTACACAGTTGGACGCCCTTTTGTGCCGTGTCCCACAGGAATAACGAGGTAACAACGTGCGCGCTTTCCTCGTCCAGTTCTTCGACTTCTGGTGCAACATGAGTCTGAGCGAGCATTCGCTGCAAGCTCTGTCCTGGAGGAAGCTGTACCTGAGCCGGGCTAAACTGAAGGCGTCCAGTCGGACATCAGCTCTGCTGTCTGGATTTGCTATGGTAACATTGTCTCCAGATCAACTTGTATAGATCAACTAGTCACTTGACAGTTCCTGACATGCATAAAGTGGTGCCTCCTGATTTCTTTCCCTTCCTTTCTCTCCAGGTTGCTATGGTAGAAGTCCAGCTGGACAACAGCTATCCTTACCCACCTGCTCTCCTTATTGCCTTCAGTGCCTGCACCACTGTGCTTGTGGCCGTTCACCTGTTTGCTCTGATGGTGAGCACCTGCATTCTGCCTAACATCGAGGCTGTCAGCAACGTCCATAACCTCAACTCGGTGAAGGAGTCTCCACATGAGAGAATGCACAGGCACATTGAACTGGCCTGGGCTTTCTCCACAGTAATTGGCACTTTGCTTTTTCTTGCTGAGGTGGTTCTCCTCTGCTGGGTCAAGTTTTTGCCTGTTAAACCCATCAAATCTGGTAATAGCACAGTCTCATCAGGTGTGGCGGCTGCTATTACATCCACCTCAATTATGGTCCCCTTTGGTTTAGTCTTCATCGTCTTCGCAGTACATTTCTACCGCTCCTTAGTCAGCCACAAAACTGACAGACAGTTTCAGGAGCTTGAGGAACTGTCTAACCTCACCAGGCTTCAGAATGAGCTCGACAATAGAGGGGAGTCCTCCATATTGCAGTCACCCAGCTCACATTTCCCGTAGACCAGTGCCGTGGATCCATATCTGTGTTGGAACTATGACGCCTGGGGATTCCTCCAGGCCCAGAGCCACAACACTGGCTGTTGATTTTTTTTTTTTTTTTTTTTTTTTTATAGGAATGAAAATGTTGTCTCACTTTTTATTGTGAAACTTACTTTTGTGAAGAGTATTTTTAGAAGACACTTTGGAGCAACTGTGAACTCACAAACCTGCCATAATGCATGTAGCCTCAAAACAAAGTCTTAACAGTGATGAATAGTTGCATAATTTATTCCTTACATTGTGGCAGAGCCATCTGAACAGTAGCTTGGATTCATGACTGTCGCCTGCTGCACTTAGTTTGTCATAGTTTGTCTGAGTTTGTCAGTGAACTAGGCATCTGTTCTTGTATTATTACCTCATTCTGTTTAGTGAACCTCAAGTATTGGACTTTTTAAATGGTTATTCACTGTGTAGTTGATCTGTTGCCCTCTGCTCACTTGCATTTGGATTGCCTGAATGTTCGACTAATCAGCTGCCGAAACTACAGTACATTTGCTGACCATCTGTAGCAGAGGCTGTGGAAATAAAATAAACCCTTTTTTTTTTTTTTTTTAACCAAGTAAACATTTGAATGTAAAACATGGCAACATTGTGTCTAATGTTATCAGTGGCATCATTTTGTAAATCAAACTGAATGATGTGCTATTAAACTTGCACTATAGTTCAACATCGACAACTTTCACTTGATGGTATAGTTTCCCCTTTGAGTTTTGTTTCTTTGATCTAGTTACACTTTCTGTATAATTACATAAAACTCAAATGTTCTCATGTGCTTCATTTCATAAATTCGTGTGCCCTTTGGCTCACATGTCTCAAATTAACATAGATTTCCTTTCCTTTTCACAATATAGTCACTTTTTTCACCTTTGTGTTTAATTCTTAACAATTTAGTTCAACAGGAAATTGTTTATATTCGATGAAGTGGAAAGACTATATTTTAACGCCAGGTTTTGTTTGTACATTTTAAATGATTACTGATAAAGTAGAAGACGCCAAGAACCGTATGCCTTTTTTTTATTGTGATTATTCTTTTTCACTGGACATGAGACGAAGTGGAAACTTGTTGAGTTTCTTATTTATCAATACTGATCACAATAAGTTGATTCAGCCTCCTGTAAAACCATCTGCACATCCATGAGATGTACCTTGAAAAAGAAGAAAGAACCAGTTTTAATCCAAATTATTGCACTTAAATAAGGTTTCTCTGTCATGTGGCTTTCTGATTGCCTCACAGGAGAAATGGATGCTTGGCTGTATTGGAGCTCTACCTTTGGAATGGGATACTTGGGTGGAGTCGGTGCTTCATCTCTCCCAAAATCAGTCAGGGCCCCGCATTTGGCTGATCCATTCACCCAAAAACCAACGTAAAGTCGGCCTTTGTCACAGTAGTAGAATTTTCCATTACCGTTCCTCTTGCCGTCTCGCCAGGAGCCTTCATACCAGTTTCCATTTGCTGTGGTAGAAGTTTATATCATTCCACAGTAGTCAATTGAACCCACGTGAGGATCTTGTCTGTGAAAAGAACTATTTATTTCTTACTGAATCGAATGATTCCCTCCCCATGATGCTTGTCATTCAGCCACTCTCCCTCGTAGATGTCTCCGTTGTCATAGTACATCCGCCCACAGCCACTCCGTTGGTCCTCACTCCAGTCTCCCTCATAACGTGATGAGGTTTTGTAAAAGAATGTCCCATACCCCTGAGAAGTAAGAAACTATATCACAACGTACCTGCATGATGTATAGACTGCTTTTTAAACATCTCAAATACATACATGCTTCTTTCCATTTTTCCATTGGCCACAGTACTTCCTTGTATACTCCTTTGACTCCTGGACCGACACGCTATAGGTACCACATCCATCACGCTTCCCAAATTTCCACTCTCCATCATAGATGGCTCCAGACTTCTTCCAAACCTGAGTTCCTCTGCCTTAAAAACAAACGAGCAACAATCCCAATTATAGCATACCTACTGTATTCTATGATTCACAACCAAGTGCTCACAATCCTCTTGGTAGTTTAGATGATGCCAAACAGGCTCCCACCATGCTTCTTGTTGTTTTGCCACTCTCCAGTGTATTCATTCCCAGTGACGGAGAAAACCGTTTGACGGAGTCCACATTTCTGAGACTTGATATCCAACACTGCTGAGGCTGGCAGATTTTTCTTAGGTTTCAAATGTGGCATAGTGGCAGATAGTGCGATGATAAAACTGAAATTAAAAATGTTAGAAATATTAAGTCCAGTTCTGTTTCTAATTGCATTTCAAAAGGGGAAAAAACATTATCTTTCTCATGCTTCATAACAAAAACTCAACTTGTTAATTATTTGTCATTTGCACATTTGTATTAATCCTCAGTGTGTGTTTGATATAATTTATCAAACGACCTTAAAATGATACAACACAACTAGTTTGACAGCAAATATAAAATAGACTTTGAAGAGGCACAAGACAACCACCTATCAACACACAATGACCACAATACTGAATGACTACTGAAAGACACCAAACAACCACAATCCTTTGCAATGCGACGAGAAAAAACAAAAATGCAACGATAATGAGACCACAAAGAACATGTCAACTTTTTCAACACAAACTACTTGGATCTTACCTGAAATGTCCAGGTAGATCACTTATTTCAACTCAATCCACCTCAGAGAGGAAAACATCGAGCTTTGCAAACTTCACTGTGCAGTGTCAGACGTATGTGTGGTATCCTAGCAACAGCATCGTGCACTGTGATTGGCTTAAATTGAATTCGGTGTTAATATATATATATATTTTTTTACATTAGTCTTAATTATAATTCTCGACAGATGTTTTAAGTGCCTTTGTGAGAAATGACACTTTCAGAAACTATATTTTCTACAGCAAAAAAAAAAAACGACCCAGGTTGTCACACCTGTTCTGTTGATCTTTGTACTGAATCTGCTGCACTGAAACACACAGGGACCGTCAATACAGAGCAAAATCCAAATGTGCTCAATGTGGCGGGACCAAATAAATACATACATACATACATACATACATACATACATACATACATACATACATACATACATACATACATACATACATACATACATACATACATACATACATACATACATACATACATCTGCCAAAGTGTATGGCAGCTTTTCATTTTTTTCTGTTCAACTCTTGCCCTAGTTTTTTTCTGCCCTTGATTATTGCCACCATTAGGCAGGTTGTTTATATTGGCATTGTTCACACACACACACACAGGGGAGCTTGGGTGTAATTGCATCTGCATAACCTTTTCTTTTATCAAATAGGCATTCCATCCACATAAAGTAGGCATTCTCAGAGGATAAATCTGACCATGCTTGCTCGGCGTCTCTGTTTTTTTGTGCAAACCCTGCACGTTGACCCTGGCAATCAACAGGACAACAGTGACTGCAGAAGGAGCAGAAGGAATTTCATGTCTGTGTCTTCTCCGTTCTGTGACAGTGATTCACTGCCACTACGGGCCTGGTATCAAGGCTTTTACATTAAATATAAACATTTTGTAAACAGAAACATCTGATGGACGGTCTGAGTTAAGCATTTTATTGATGATCCCTGAGCCATGCTTTGAGACTCTGCACACACGTTGCGGATCAAACTCGCAGGGAGTCTATTTTCGGAAATAGAAAAAAAACTGAGGTTGCAGCCTTTGTTTAACCTTACAAGGGTGGTTTCATCACGTTCGGTCTGATAGACCACACACCGGCAAGTTTGATCCTGACGTTTCACAACTTCGCTGAACTTGTTTTAGTCGAGCCGTGCGGTATGCGCATGCGCCGAGCTGCACAGTTAAAAGCCGCCGGAGTGAAGCGAGCAGGCTGCGCGAGGAGGAGACACACGGAGACGGTCCTGCCGCTCCAGCCTCTGTTACACGATGTCCAAACCCAAGTTTCAGACGGAGTGGGAGGAAATCGACGAGGAATATCAACAGCTGCAGGTGAGAGAAGACTCTGAGCTGAGTGGGGGGAGCTCCGAGGCGGGTCGTCTGCAGCACCGTGCCGGGGATGACACACAGGCAGCGGCTGCTGGAGCGGCTACGGTAGTTTGGCTCTCTGCTACTCGCCATTCATTCTCCGCTCAGTCGCAGCGTGGAACCATTAACTACGGGTTTGGTTTTAATATCGGAGTCCTATGAGCTGTTCCCCTCGGTGGACATCATGTTTGACTATATTGTCGCTGTGATTTAGAGCAGCTAACGTTAGCAGCAGGTTGATGCGGCTAAATGAGCAGCTACAGTAACTTAGCTAACCCCTCAGTACGTTTTAATGTCTAACAACTGCTGCTAAAGTTGCACAAATATCCCAAAGGTGGCTTCACGTCCCTGTTACCTCCTCCTTTGCTCGGGTGGATTATGTTTTGTCGTCCACTAAAGCATTATCAGTGGGTAAACAGGCTAGCTCCGTTAGCCACAGTTGGCTAACTTCAAATAACACAAAAGTATTAGTTTGTGATTGTGGAATAAAGTCTCTTCTCATATTGAACAGCTGGGTTTGTAATGGACTTAAATGCTAAAATCTGGAGCTCCTCCACATGTGATGATGATGATGTGGTGATAGTCTGCTGTCCAGGGAGTCTCTTGGATGAAACTGGTATGTTCAGATATTTAACTTCAGCGTGGTCTTAGTTTATATAGTCACACTTGTGTCATATCAGCTTATTGTGTAAAACCTGTGGACTCAGGACAGTTGGTCATGTGCAGAGTCTTGACTGACCAGTTTGTCATGCACTGATGTGAGCAGAAGGTCATGTGGTGGCTTGATGGTGAAATCAAATCAAGCTAGATGATAAACTTTTACTTGACAGGAGAGTCAAATATCTTAACTTTACTCACAGACAAGAGTAGCACTGTTGTTTTGGGTTAAGCGTCGTTGCGTGATGTGCATGAAGGGAAAACTGATAAAAACCAGTGTGAAAACGGAAGTTCCAATGAGCAAATGACCGGCTTCCTGGGGACAGAGTTGCCAGTTTGGAAAGACCAAACTGACCAGACTAACGAAGTAATCGTACTCTATTAATCCCTTTTCCACCTTTGCCCATCCCATTTCTAGAATATGGTGGGCAGCCACATAAAGGCGCTTTGAGGACCTGACTGGGGGTGGGGAGTGTCAAGGGTCTTGCTCAGGAACTCACAGTGGAGACCCGTCTGCTGTGGGATTCAAAACTCCGATCCCAAATCCACTTCTCCAGGCTGTTGGCAACCATCGTCCCTGTACAAAACTATATACACAGATTGCAGTGAATACAGCACTGTTGGATTTACCAAGTGTATTATATTTCAAAATACTCCCACTGTCTTTCAGTGTACCAATAGTTTTTTTTTTTTCCACCAAATAAGTTTTTACATCTACTTCCAATGAGGCTTTTTGTCATTAACATGCAGTGTATTCCTGTCAGGGGTCGTCCCCGACTGAGAAATTTGTCAAGTCAAAATGCATTATTCTCGTGCTGGATATTTGAATGGGTTTTTGCGAGACGCTCACAATGACAGTGATGTCATAAGCAAGCTGGGTTAGGATCTTTATTAATAGATGATATTCAGGTAATTTGCATACAGGATTGGTCAAACTCAAAACAAATGCACAAACAGTCCAAACAAACCAGCAGTTATGCAAAAAAATAAATGTTTTCTCACTTCAACGGGAAAACCGCAGACCTGGCAACCCTGGCTGAAGGTGGTGTGACTGACCGAGACTGGAAGTGACATTGCTGAAAGTGAACAAGATGGCATCGATGATGTAGCAGATATAGAACTATAAGACTCTTTTCATCCGTGGCACAGTTTATCCAATATTCTGTGTCTTTGGGGAACGCGAAGAAGGACGATCACTGTTTTAACATCAGAATCGAAGGATCACATGTAGTGACGGTGACGCATCACCTCCACACATTCGGTCTGATTGGGGATCGTACAGCTGAGATCTGCACTTTATCACGTCAAGTGGAAAATAGTTTCACCTCATAATGCAATGTCAGGGGCAGTTTGTGTTCGAGCAGAAGGACACAACATGATTTCCCAGTTTGAAATGGTCCCATGTCTTCTGAAAGACACCGTTTGTCATTTTTACACTCTTGTATGTGGAGAAAAATTAAGCTTGTTGAAATAAAAGGGAAAAGGTTGGTTTTAAGTTGCAGATTGTAAATGGGTAACTCTGATCATTGTGTTCCTCTAACAGAAGCATTTTTCCTTCTACCATTTGTAGGAAACCCACAAAATCTACAGACAGAAGCTGGAGGAGCTCACCAACCTTCAGACGACGTGCAGCAGCGCCATCAGCAAACAGAGGAAATGCCTAAAAGACTTACGATACAGCCTGAACAAGTAAGTCCAGCTTATGATTAGTCAAAAGGACCTTTTGCAGAAATGTCAAGCAGCCGATGGAACTCGACCTCTTGCCAAACTTTTCTGTGTCGTCCGAATAAAGTAACCGTCCAGATTGGCGTTCAGCTTTTTTTTTTTTTTTTTTGAAGCTAAATCAACACCAACGTTCAAAAGTTTTTCTTCTCTTCGATTCTCCTGTGTACTTCGACTCTCATGCATGTTTTCTCACTCCCAGGTGTGCAAAATCATGTGATGAAAAAGAACTGGAACTAATGTCGGATATCAAAACGCAAATCAAAGATAAAGAGAATTTTTTCTTTGACATGGAAGCATATCTGCCAAAGAGGAATGGGTGAGTTCTTCATGTTTGGTCCACAGTCCAAAGTGATTTAAGTGTGAATGTGACTATACGTTGTCTTGAGAACACAAAGTTGGATGAATGAGTATTAAGAGCGCAACTCTTCTTATGCTCATTAAATTCTTTTGATATTGCAGTGCAGTATACTACATACTATTTCTGTTTCAGTCTTGAGCTAATTTCACAATTTTATTATAAATGCATGTTCCATTAATATGATTTCTTTACAAAAAGCTAAATCCAATGGGACAAAGCTTCCCGCTGACCTTTTGGAATCCAGATAAATGTATTATTGTGGTTCTTTCCCTCCCAGGCTGTACCTGAATTTGGTCCTGGGCAATGTGAACGTTACACTACTCAGCAATCAGGCAAAGTAGGTGAAAAGCCATTCAACACGCTGCTTTTAACTTGTTCTCTAGTAAGTCTAATTTTCTTGTATTTTGGTTTTGTTGACAGATTTGCGTACAAAGACGAGTACGAGAAGTTCAAGCTTTATATGACAATAATCCTGATGTTTGGAGCAATAACCTGCCTCTTCGCGCTTAACTATCGGTGAGTAACGCCGCCACTGTGGCTGTTGGAGGACCTTTTATTTATTTATTTATTTATTTTTATTTATTTTTATTTAAATGTGCTTCTTTGTGTATTTTCAGTGTCACAGATGAAATCTTTAACTTCCTGTTGGTGTGGTACTACTGTACGTTAACTATACGGGAAAGCATCCTCATGAGCAACGGCTCCAGGTGAGTTGGATCACTTGCTTATTTGGACATTTTCTCAGTTTGATTTTACATGAACTATACTTCTTATTGTCGTTTGCGTTTCAGGATCAAAGGTTGGTGGGTGTCCCACCATTACGTGTCCACCTTTCTGTCTGGAGTCATGCTTACCTGGTGAGATGTTGTCTTTCATTTCTAAACGGGGCCTTTAAGCTTCTTTAAGAGACTCATGAAAACGTGACCGTCGCTGATTATCTCTTAACGTTTGTGTCTTTTCACAGGCCAGAAGGACCAATGTATCAGAAGTTCAGAAGCCAGTTTCTCGCTTTTTCCATCTATCAGAGTGAGTTTACGGGTTTGTTTACAGAAGCGGCTGTAGCTGATGATTATTTACTGACGTCTTCAACCGTGACCAGATTTAGATTTGTTTTGATGTGGGGTATCGAGTTATGTCTTTATCTTGAATGTGGGTTTCCCCGGGATCAAATCTCTGTTGTGGCGGAAAGTCCGTCCAGCTTTTATATTAAAAAAAAAAAAAAACTGGGATCGTGTGCAGTACAAGTTGCAATAACTTGCTGTGGCAACTCCTGTAAAAGAGAGCGGCCAAAAATTCCAAAATGATTTTAGTTTAATAATCTTCCTTTTATCCTCACTTGGGTTTTAGCCTTTAATTCATTTTTCACTAAAATAAAAAAAAAAAGTGGCAGCATTAGAAGAGACAAACCATCCATTTTTTAAAAAATCTGTGTTCTTTGACACTTAGATTCATGCTAAATGTCCTGTTGTAGTGTCTTAAATCCATAATTTTAACACCAGAAGGTTTTGTCCTCCTCATATTAGGAGTTTAGAGTTTATTTGAACTACTTTTTGGATGTTGAAAGGTTGTGGATGACAGATGCTTTTACAGTGAAATGGAGAAGTGGTGTTGCATACGGATCATTCGGGTGTCACATGTAACCTTCTGATGTGTCACTTGATGTGAGTCGGCTTTTTCTTTTTCTTTTTTTCTTTTTTGAGCTGAAATTTGACTGAAACGTGCAAACGTTTCCCCTAAATACCAGGAGGGGTCTCCGTTCCTCCTTGAGCCCGAACCAAACTGCTTGGTTAGATTTGTTTTCAGGTGTAAAACACTGAGAATTCCATGGTTCTTCAAGCATTGTTTTGAGCTTTTCAGGTCGGTAAGATGGAAAGTTTATACTAAAATCTGCTGGGTGTTGAAAAGAAGCAGTGCAGCGTCTCGGTCGTTTTTCCCCAAAGGTCTCGACGGAACATTCTTGATTATTTATGTTGGTGACGGCTCTTGTCCTGCAGGCTTTGTTCAGTTCCTCCAGTATTACTATCAGAGCGGCTGCTTATACCGACTGCGTGCTTTGGGAGAGAGGAATCAGCTGGACCTCACAGTGGGTAAGTTGTAAGCTATTTTGGGTGCCAGTCATTTCAATCGTTTGAACTCTCGGGGCCATCTGCAACACCATGTCTGGACAAATAGGGGAAAGGTGACGGATGAGGACAGATGTCGGGGTAACTTAAGTAAAGCCTCCGTGATTTTGTTATGCAGAAAGCGACTCGCTTGCAGAAGAATTGCTTTGTCGCTCAGTGTCTTGTTTGTTTTTTTTCCTGTCTGTGCAGAGGGGTTTCAGTCGTGGATGTGGAGAGGACTCACTTTTCTTTTACCTTTCCTCTTTTTTGGTCATGTAAGTCAAACATTTTTATTTTATTATTATTTTTTTTTTTTTAAAGATTCTGCAGCTTTATCGCCTCTTTCTGTAGTTCAGAGACATTAAAGAGTCTTGGAGCTCATGAAATGTTCCATATTCTGCAATAAGTGTGAAAAGTCAGTATTTCAATAATGGGATGTGGATGAAACGTCTTGGTTGCTCGTGCCAGCAGTGTGCAGCGACTCTCTGAAAGATAATGCCTCCTCTTCCTTCAGTTTTGGCAACTGTACAACTCGGTGACCCTGTTTCGCTTGGCAGGACACGACGACTGTAAGGAGTGGCAGGTAAGGATTTATTGCCTAAATGTCACGAGAGGAAGGGAAGCCAAAAAATGTTTTTTGAAGATCATCTGTGCCAATCTATATTGGAAGGATGTCCATCACTATTCATTTTTAAGGACTACTTTTAGACGTGGGGTTGGTCCATAAATGTGACGCCTCGCCTCTCAATGATGCCATAGAACTGATTATCATTGAGCAGATCAGGGGTTTTTTTTGGGGGGGGGGGGGGGGGTTCCTGCAACATGAATGAGTACTTTTTAAGTTAAAAGTTAATTCAGGATTGTAAATGAAACTGATTTCATTGATCCAGTATTAATCTAGTCGATTACTGCCTTTAAAAACCGGCTGAACAATGTGATCATGTCCAGATTCTGCAAAGACTTTGAAACAAAATAATCCAGATCATGTGGAATCCTTGATCAATTTGAACATGTAAAAATTCAGCTGTTTGGAGAGAGTTGGGATGGAAATGCTCTAAAATAAACTTAAAACAGAATTTTTTATTATTTCATATATCAAGTGAACCCAAATGTTAGACAGTGTAGTGTTGAGGAACATAGTCCAGGTGTCAAGATCCACAAAACACTGATGGCTGCTCTTAATCCTGACTTACCTTTTTATTTCTTCACAATATCTGAAAAACTTGACATTTCAACAAGACGACCTGTCCACTATTTATTCAGCTTTATGTATCTCTAGGTATTGGTGACATCCTGTTTAGCACCTAAAATACCTCATGTTCTTATTGACAACTGGACTAAAAGGGCCACAGTGGAAACTGTATAGATGTGTAACTCTTGTATCAGTTGTGTACATGTGACCCGTAAACCTTTCCAAAAGTACCAAATGTATGGTCTGCCATGTGTAATACTTTTTATGTGTCGCTGACTGTCGACAGAGTGTAAAGATTTGTCTGCTTTAAACTTTACTCCCTCCATTGTAACTACTGGTCCTGCTGTGATCGTGTCTAAACTCATTTCCTCTTGTTGTTTCAGGTCTTCATGCTGGCGCTGACATTTCTCGTCCTCTTCCTGGGAAATTTCCTCACGACGCTAAAAGTCGTCCACCAAAAAATCCAGAAAAACCAGGACAAGGTACAGAAAACTGACTGAGAACAAACCTCCGGCGAGACGTCTCGGATCGCTCAGCCTGCCAGTAACCTCGAGCGCAACGCGTACAATCGCTTGGTAGACGGACTGTAGTGTGACCCGGCCGGCGGAGGAAGGGAAACGCACCGTTTCTCTCAAGGCTTCAGTGACGGCAGCAACACGTCGGCCATCATGCTTTTACTCCAATGACTCACTGTCGCCGCTCGGTCGGAGAGGAAACGAACCAACGTTTGTCTCTTAATCCTGTACATAAGACGCGTGGAATGAATGAATGTGTGTGTGTGTGTGTGAGAGAGAGACCCGTCTGCCTTTTGTTCAGATCATATGCAACAGAAAGCAGAACAAAGCGTAGTTTGCCTTTTCAAGACCCCGACGCCTGTCTTGTTCACACCTCTGTGGGGAAGTTGCGGTCAAACCGTCTGTAACTCAAAGGAAGATTAAAAAAATAATAATAATTTAATGCAGCACTTTTTTTTTTTTTTTTTTCTCCCTGGTGTAGTTCTCAAATTTCCTGTTGCACAATTTCCCAACTCAACGTTTTCTCTAGATTTTTGGCCTTTTTGATCACGAGTGTTGTTCCACACTTGTAAAACATTCACAGTGTATGAACACCCATCACCTTTATAGTTTTGGGGAATTTTGTTTTTGGTCTGAATTTGGTGGCAGCTTTTTGTTTTTGTTTTTTAAACCTGTTTTCCTTGCTTTGGAAACACGAGGGATTGAAACGGTTACAAAATCTTTCCTTTTTTTTTTTAAGCTTTTATATATAAAACTTGATCCTCTGCTAATTTACACTTAAACATTTAATCTCTTTGAGGATTAGAGGAAGTCACTCATTATGTCGAACACACTACCACTGAACTGTAGGCATAGGAATATTATGTTTCTCTAATGCAATAGGAAGACCATGCTGAGCATTTCATCTGAAGTTCGATTCACTTTAACAATTGAAAGTTAATTTATTTTGCTGTTACTGTTGATAGTTCCCATTGGTGCACGCGATGGTGCAGAAATGTGATTCAATTTGCTGCTATTAGCGCCGGTACTGCAATACTACGATGCAGAGTTAAGATAGGAATTTTAATGATCTTACCCAAATAACATTAAGTGTTTGTATTAATTTATGGTTATGTTGTTCTCTCTGGTTCATTGTACTTTTATCCAGTGTTTTTTCTTTTTTTCTTTCCCCACAAAATCATGATTTCTTGACCACAGGTGTCCTGTTGCCTTACTCTGCCCCTTCACTTTTCATTTTGCAGATTTCATTCTGTCACTGGTGTAATTTAATGGCATTGCACTTGTAAAGAAAGTCACAGTAATTGTACCTTTTTTTTTATTTTATATATATAATTGAGGGAAAGTTGAAGCACGTTGACCAAAATGTTACATTTGATACCAGAACGCTGCCAGACTAAACAAACTTTTTTTTTTTTTAAAACTGATGTAGCTTTTCATTTCACCACTGTAACGGGGTGCCTGAGTGTGATCAGCACTGAGGTGGGCGCCCAGTCTGTGTACATCATTGAAAAAATAAAATGAATTAAACACTTTATCTAAAACGTGTCTGGTGCTTGTGCAGTGGAAGAGAATCTGATTTATGACAACTGCAGCCAATAAATGCATCATCTTTTTTCCACCTCTAGTGGGCGCTGTTGGACAGGCTGAGTGCTGACAGAGCCTTCAGAATAACCCCAGTGTTAAACTAGAAATGAACTGCCCCCATCCATCATCTATATTGATTTATTCACCGTCTCACGCAGCTGACCATGAAGGCAGTGTGCAGTGTATTGCTCAGAGCGATTTACTGTGACCAGTTGATCTCCAAATACATTTTTATTTAAATTTGACAAGCCATTTCACCTGGGAAATGATTCTGTACCAGCAGATAAGACCTGAGTTGACACAAAAAAATTTAAAAAATAAAATCTTACAGTACAAGAAACTGTTCAGATTCCTCCAATAAATACATTTTTCAATAAACTCTGTTAAGGAAAGTAGAAAATGTTGCACTCAAAAGGAGAAACACTGAGGGTGGGTTTTAGTTCTTGGAAAAACTCCACATGCAGCTTGCAAAATTGTTCTTCCTGTTGCATCATTATGTTGTTTTTTTGTAATGGTCAAAGGTGAAGCGCTGATTACTTGGTGAAGTCTCAATCCTCCTCGTGGGCTGTTGCGTTCGCTCTGCGTGAGAGACGGAGTGTTTGGTGCCTTCATGTCACTCTGAATGTAAAGAATGATCATACCATTGGCAGTACTGAGAGTCCTTTTATCTTCACAGGACAACACATTTCTTCTTCCGCTTGTTGTTCTTCTGTTTCCGTCTGAAGGCCAGAGCCTTTTTTGTGGCCTCCCTGAAAATGTCCTCCACGTTTTCCTGATATTTGGCCGAACATTCGAGGTACAGCTCTGCATTCATCTGCTGGCGGGTCTCCTCTCCCTGCATCATAAAGCCCAAAAAAAATAACACCTGGAGTTAGACTGTAGGACCAGACAGTAAAATCCCAAAGAATCACTTAGGTCAAATATAGATATACGTCTTCTTAGGTGTAATCAGAATCGGTAAAGGATGTATTGTATCAGGAAACAAACTTTGTTTAGTGGACTATTCCTTTGCTTAACTTGATTATGTTTAAGTTTCTTTTGAAACTCCTTGATTTGAAATCGGCTCACATTTCAGATTGTAAATGATCCTCTTGAGTACACAGAATAATCATGATGGTGGTAAACGTTACTGTGCAAACAAAGGATTCAGTTCAGTCCTGCTCATGTGCTATCTACCCTGAGCCATTCTACAAATTACAAACAAAGCCTATGTAAACATACTTCTTACTTTTCTTATTGATCAACAGTTGCAGTGTAAGGCCCGGCTGATTTCCAGGTGAACTTGTTTCTGTGTTTCACCAGAAATACTTTCTATATATCTTAGTTCCTGTCTTATTCCTAAGTGCGCCTTTAAAATGAGAGATAATTCAATTCTAATAAACATCTTCCAAATATTGATTTATTTATTGCACATAGTATTAAACCTTTTTTGTAGTCTTTCCGATTTTAGTATAAAAATAAATACATGACAGATGCCATAATTATCCCAAGTAAGATGTTAAAATACTTGAGTTAAAGTTTCTATGTAATAAGTGACAAAACCACTGACATTTGAATGATATACATATTTTTAGATATGTACCTTTAACCTAAAATCATGCAAGAAGAAAGGATATACTCTCTTCTATGCCTGTGCGTCCTGCAAGCGTTTGCGGGATCCGTGTTTTTACGGTTAAATGTGGTTGGAGTTTGTGGTTGGAGGGATTCCATCTTGAAATCCTGCCGTTTGTGTCCTGCACACACAGTGTAAAACTCCCGTTTTCATGTCGCCAAAGGTTTGCCCACCTGTGTGTACGTTATAGGAGCGAGACTCAGGGCCTTCAGCTTCCTCGTACACTCTCTGTCCTGCCTGAGGTCGGTCTTGCAGCCGATCAGGACGATCGGCGTGTCTCTGCAGAAGTGCTTCACCTCCGGATACCACTGAGAGAAAGAAAACAAGAAATTAGGAGCCAGTCTGTGTTGGTTAGTTTCAAGACTGTGCAGCAGAATTTAATATAAGGATCTTTCAATACAAGTACATCTAAAGAATGACAGTATTATTTCTCCGATCATGACATAGAAACTCAAGTTTCAAGTGTATCAACTTAGATATTTAGTTCAAAACAATATAAGAAACACCCAGAACTTATTCAATATTCTAATATTTTACTATCATGTTTTTTTCTTTTTTCTTGACTAATAAACTTTAAGAAAATTGAAGAATGTTCCATTATCTTTTTATTTGTTTATTACAGTGGCTTTTCATGATAATAATAAACATAATTATATTTAATTTGTGTTTGATAAGAATTTGACTTGTATATTGTTTTTCATTTTACAAGGAGTTTGTAAATGGTCATGCTTTTTCTTTTTTCTTTTTTTTTACGCTTGATACACTATTGGTGTCCTACATTATCATGTATTATTTGCAATGCTTAAACAGGCACTGAGCGTATGTTTTAAAAATGATTGTACTGTAACCTCCAGGAGTTTTAAGTGCATAGAATCCATCTGGTGTCAGACAGACAAAACACAATGATGTTTATTGTATTATGAGAAGTTCATTCATTCATTTTCCTAATTCTCACAATTAATTATTGTAAAAGCGACACTTATCTCTGTGTCCAGCACTACTTTGAATAACTTATTGTTAACAGTTTTAAAGCGACAGAAAGAAACGCACCACTTACCAAATATGGTCTCTTGCCACGTTAAACTACAGTTTATGTGTGTCAAATACAAAATATCTACAGATTTCAATTAATCCAATTATTACGAAAACACATTTTTCCATAGTGTCCTGACTTTTTTTTTCGACGCACGCTCATGTCTTTCTGCTCGCAGGGAGAAGTGGACAGTCTGGCGGCACAGAGATCAATGTCCACAGGCGGTCTAAAGTCTCTCGCTGCATGAGTTAATCACAGCAGGAAGAATGCAGCCAACACCAACATAACACAACCTGTCAACCATTTACAAACGGCCAATGAACGGCAAACCTGAAACACCAGTTAAACTGTCACATTCTTGTTGCATTGGTGACTCTGTGTTTACCTTTATCAGGACATTCTCAAAGCTGGTGGGGTTTGTGACATCAAAGCAGACTAGAATCAGATTGGCCTCTTGGTAAGAGAGCGGCCTCAGTCGATCGTAGTCCTCCTGCCCTGAAAGAACAAGAGCGTGAGGCGTGTTCGTTTGATGCGAAAGGCTTCACAAGCCGCGTATGGGTGGGCAGGCATGAGCAGCAGCCGCAGCAGGAGTCTGAACATAAAGATATGATGCTTGTAACTCAGCTTCGGTGGATATGTGAAACCACATCCTGGCTTCAGCTTCCTCTTGTGCTAATGTAAGGCGCCTTGTTGCCTCTGTGTCACTGATAAGTTGCCCACATTTTTTTAACCCCCCTTAGAGTGAGATGACTTAAAAATCCTCCACTTCACACACTGTAGGAGTGTTTTGTTTGAACTCGTAACATTCTGGTTTACGGGGGGGGGGGGGAAATGTTTGTTCTGAGTCAAGTTGGATTTTGGGTTTTTTGTCACACTCTGGTGCCACGTGTTTACCTAAAGCGAGGCACGTTTCTACACAGCGGTAGAGCTTCCTGCATGAGGAACACATGAATCCTCTTCATCCAAATCACCAGGCCATGTCTGAGAATATCTTAAACCATATCTGTTTAACATTCCTGGACCTGATGTCCACATATGTGGACATCATTTTGGGTTGTCTAGACCACAATACAAAATGAGTTTTGGTCTTAAGAGGTTAAGATACTAGACTTATCTAATAATATGTATTATATTCATTCCTAATGAGACAGCTGTGTGTTTGAAAGTATGATGTAGGTATGCACTACAGAGGTAGAATTTACAATTCTGTCTTAATGTATTAGAAAGACAATATCTATTGTGTTCCAATCTATTCTATTATTTTTTTCAAACAAAAAAGAATCTATGTTTCATACACAATCTATGTACTGTCATGATCTTCATCTGTTGTAATCTAAAAGGATAAATGTCAAACGTTGGCCTGATTCTGATCGTTTACAGACCAAATAAAATACAATATCTCAATTGTTCTAAACTGTGAGGACGTGACGCTCATCACTGAAATATATACAGGAAACAAACGCTGACTATTTTCTCGTACTTTATCAACTCCTCGTCAGCTGGTTTGTACTTTCTAGTATGGCGGTCAGTTCCTGAACGACAATGTTGAGGAGGTTCGGTCACGGACAGTGAGCATTACGACTTCCTGAGTTTTCAGTGTCAGAACAGTGACGTGACTGTTAAAATTGCTTTCTAGAAAGACTCCAAACTCTGAAGATGCTCCTGACAATCCCAAACGTTGTTGACGTGAGGCAGCATGTACTGTTTATCTACACTGTGGACAATGTGTCCTTGTGTGTGTGTGTGTGTGTCCGTGTGTGTGCATGCTGAAAATGTCTTTCCACATGATGTTTTGTTCTGGGACACAGAACATTATCTCAGATGATCACAGATTGGTTGGTCTTACCTGCCGTGTCATACAGGTTTAACTTTATCTCTTTTCCTCCCAGGGTGATCGTGGTCACATATTTTTCAAACACAGATGGCGCATACTTCTGTTATTGACAAAGAAAAGAGACATTTTCATGACGCACATTTTCTACCTGTTTATATCTACATTGTTTGATCACAGAAGGAGATGCAGCATTAATGTAACAATAGATTTTTCAAATGGGGGCTAAAATAAAGTTTCAATAAGATTCAATAGTAAAGTACAGAAATGATTTAGCCTTTAATACATCAATGAACAAGACCAACGGGAGAACTACACGGAATGACCTGTGAGTTTTCT
The DNA here is from genome assembly GCF_963383615.2 of Lipophrys pholis. Lineage (NCBI taxonomy): Eukaryota > Metazoa > Chordata > Actinopteri > Blenniiformes > Blenniidae > Lipophrys > Lipophrys pholis. Next base: position 20,897,262 of record NC_137641.1, read on the forward strand.
TACCTCTGGAAAGTCACCTTTGGCATAAACCATCACCAGACATGTTTTCCCACAGCCTCCATCTCCCACAATGACAAATTTAAGCTCGTCTCCTTTTTTCATGGCGCCTTTACTCGTCCCGGCACTGTTTTGTGTCATTTTACTTCCAGAATTTCAAACAGTTGCCAGACAGGACAAGGCTGAAGTTACTCCCTCCAGATTTAAAGCAAATACATGGCAGAGTCTGATGCTGGTGAAGTTATAAAAGGACTGGCTGATATGATTTCCAGGCTGTGTCGAGAGAGAGGAACAGATAAGCCACATCTTGTACCAGGTACCTCGGTCTCTGCTCACCACTTCCTCTTCCTGTCAGTCTGAAGTCGTTTCCAATTGACCCCCTACGCCTCTCTCCAGTCCCATCATCTGTGTGCCGGCTGAGAACATAATGCTGCAGCTGAGTCTGCTGCTCTCACTTCCTTCATTGCATGCGTTTGCGTGTTTCATTTTCTGGGTGGGTACTCACTCTGAAGTACTGCCTCCACTGCGTATGTGTGTGAGACAGATAAGACTAATGATATTCAGTGTTAAAGATGGGAGTACTGCCAGTATTTTATTAAATTTTTTTATGACACTGGTAATCATAACTACAGAGCTATTCTGTTTTCTTTTAGGTTGTGTGCTGGAGATGTTCTGCTTACAGTGTGCGTACACTCATTCTTGCCATGACAAAGAGATTGACGCTGTGAGAAATCCATATTGACAAAATGTCACCTCTCGGTCTTTTTAAGACTTCTCTCCGTTTCCATCAAATATTCATTGTCTGCATGATGCTTGGTGTTTTCTGTTGCCAACCCCTCCCACAGTGAGGCTGAGATGCTGCAGTTACTAGAGTGGAGCTCATGATCGAGCATAAAACCAAATCTTACTATTATTAGTCTACATTTGACTCTTAACATAACCGTTCCTGATGTTTTCAGGTGTCTATTGATATAATTCTTTGAAGGTTTATGTTCACGTGGTGCTTGGTGTCATTCATACAGCTCTGTTCAGGCTGCGAGTGCTTCTGTGGCGTCACAGTCAGAGCAATGTATTCTCTCCCATCATGGAGTGTAATGTGCACACTTATATGTGTCAAGAAACAAAAAAAGGGTTAACAATCAGAGGTGCAGTGTGTCATTTTATTAAAATATGATTAGATACTATCTCAGGACACGAGGACTTCCTGGTTTGTGTCTCAGGTTTCTGATAAGAGGTACACGTCCATGTAGAGTTGATACATAGCCAGATCTAATAAATTTGATTCTATCCAGACAGAACAGAATAAGAAATTTAGTATCTTTGCCTTTGAATAGTAACAGCTTCGTTTTTAAAGTGGATGTCCATCATTTTCACAATCACATGGACAACCGGTCAGCAGTAACATTAGGCTTTGTGTTTTAGTCACGTTGAAGATTACAAGTAATTACATTCATGTACTTTCCAGTGAGTGTCAGGATGGAGCAAATCACATGCATAAGTACACACCCAAATGTTGCATTGAGGATTGTTTATGTGTTTAAAGTATTAACATTTTGAGTAAAATCAAACTTGAATTTCAAAAAAAGTCTCCAAACTGAAATATCCAGGTTAATTTCTATAGTGTTTAAGGATAGCGTTATCAATGGGGTGGGAGAGTAGATTTGAGCAAGCTGTCCCTTTAAGAAGAAAAGATGACACCCTTTGCCTATTTCTTTGAACGCACATGTATTTTGTTAACCAGGAATGCGTGCATATTTAATGGAGACCATGAATGGGAATCTGTACTCAACTTTCCATAAAACTTAAAAACCTTGTGAAAATAACTGTTCATCATCCATTTTGTGTTTGATCTTATGGCCCTAAAGTACATTTAGAGTAAATATGCATCAACTTAAATCACAAAACATAACAATTAGTGTATAGTCTATTTATTTAAGCATGTCACAAACACAAACAGGTAAAATACTGTCAAGTAAATGAAACCCAAATCACAATTGCTAGTAGTTCACCAACACATGCAAAGATCCATGAGGTATAGAAATAAAAAAAAAGGCATTTTAAGTGAATACAGTATCAACAATCTGTATGAAAAGAGAAAAGATTCTTGAATAGCAAGTATACCCACAATTGATAAAAAAAATAAAAAAAGTTCCGAAGATGTCTGGGATAATTCAGTGGGCAATCCGTCACCATCAAAAGGCTGATAGAACAAAGAAACCTGATGTAGCTGTGTACCTGCCTGCTTGGATATTCTAACGCCAAAACAATGAGCCATTCACGGTTCTTCATGTGTCCAGTGTGCATCAAGTACGGAATAGTGTATCACGGTTTCAGAAGAATGCCTGTGTCAGACAGCTAAAAAAAACAAAATGGAAGAAAAAAAGTGCTTGTTGACTAAAGTGGAACTGGCAGCCTAAAATGTGGATTAAAAAAAAGCCTATAAAATGATACTGAATGGTCCTTTAGGTGTACAAAATATCCAAAGCCCATCCTAACCAACTGATAAATCAGGAACAATTGTGAAAATATTTTCGCCGTGCAGAGAGACAGCTGTCCTGCTGAAGAGAGGCCAATCCCCTGTGTGGAATATTCCAGTCTGTCAGCAGTGGAGCTGAGTGCGCGCAACCCGACGGGGAGGGTGTTTTTTTTTTTTTTTTCCTCCCTTTTTTTTTTTTTTAAAACAAAGGCCTATAAATAACCACTGGCAGAATTCAACACAAAATCCGCACGTTTTAAACTTACAGTTTCACATGTGTTCCACAATTGAAACCTTCAAGAGTGTGTTGTCTCTTGGGCGTTCAGTGCGCAAAAGAGAAGGGCGGCTGCAGCCTCGTGACCTGAATGCGCGCTCCTGGCAGCCGAGCTGGGAGTGGATACAAGAAAAACAGGCCTCTGACATAAAGCCTGCAAATCCGCTTGTCTGTCCTCTGTGAACACAGTGTGAACACACTACTGGTTCAGCGAAGAAGCGTGCGTAAAACGCACCGTTTCGGCTCGTTGGATTACTTTTACGCGCGCGAACAACCCCCCTCCCCCCACACGTATCTTACATTTTAACTGCAACTCTAGAGAAATCGCTAGATTCGCATCTACTGTCGTTGCGCCATCTGATCTGCAGTGCTTAAAACAGTTGCTGTAGCTGATCTTTTGTTCGGAGCCGGAGAGAGCGGGCGCGGAAACCTGAGCCACCCCGGGGATATTTTCAGGCTGACAGGAAACAACAGGGCTGCTGCAGAGGATTCCTGCTGACCTTATATGGCAGTGTGGAGGCGCACAAACGCTCCCCGGCTCTGATGGCAACAGTCCAGATCTCTCGGATTACTGCCGACAGGCTGAACAACAACCCCCTTTAATACTAAAATATTTCCACCATCTACACGCTCTATTGTTTTCTTCACTCAAACTCCTGGCAAAAAAAAAAAGAAGGGAAAAAAATGGGAGGGGGGGTTAATTCACACATGCGACGCTTCGAAGACCGCTCCTGGTAGAATACCAAGAGAAATGTCCTCGGATGAGAGGCGCGCTCTCCGAGCCTCACCCAGTAATGGCGCAGCAACATTTCACAGCACAGTCGCTTCCTTTGTCTGCAAAGGAGCCATTTTGAGACACAGAACAGCAGAGAAACCACTGATCAGGAGTAGCTTCCTCCAGTCCTAAACGCGTTTTTAAATACAGGGAAGCCGTGAAAACACAAGATTTCTTCCAGTAAGATTTCAATTTTTCTCGGGTAAAACCAAGATGACATGTTTTGAATAACAATTGTAAGTTTGCAATATAATCTACCGCTCCCCCTAAAAAAACAACCCAACAACACTAAAATCTACACACTGTATTTTTGCTGAAGTCGTTTGTATCACATTGTTTGCTGCCTGTCGTCCTTGAGAACATTTTGTAAATACATAAGCTGGAAAAAAATAAAGTGAACTATAGCTCAAAAAACACATTACCTTGCATAAAAACAACATTTCCTGGACATGTTATATGCTGTAGCTCAGTGGGAAATGTCGAAATGAAATAGGCTATACTCGACTGCAATCCTCCAAGGAGGGAGAAGAGATGGTTTGCATATTGCCCACACAGATGATTCTTCAAGATGAATATTCGCAGGCTGAGAGGCAATGCTACCACGCCGATATTTATTTAAAAAAAAAAAAAAAAAAAAAATCAAAAGAGCTCGTCTTTCGTGCTAATGGATTCCTTTCTTTACAGGAAACGCTTTTTCATCCCTATTAATGCCAATAGAGGAGTCGAAGATGGAGCTGAAAACATTTCTCCTGCCTCTGCGTTTAGGCCTGTTAACAGCTTTTCACCAAAGTGATGAGGTAAATATTTTCTCCATGAAAGATTTCCCTCCATGTTTCCTCTTAGGTTTGACAGACTGCGTGTAAGATAATTATATTTTAAAAATAATAATAATAAAAAAAAAAAACAACAGACAAACTTACATTTCTATCTTAGTTACCTTCTTTTGATTTTTGAATGTACCCTTGAAAGCAAGGTCAAACAAGACGTTTACACTTTGGACGCCTTAGTGGACGGCACAAACCTAATCGTTGTCTCCACAGTGGCAAAAAGCAATATGGTACAGGACAAGCCAGTGTGGTGTGAAAGCGTTGCTGTAGTGAGAGGAAAGTGTTTAAAGTCATTAATCAAAGCAGAAGAGATTATTCATCAACAGTCAAAATTGCAAGAGGCACAGTAAATTATTCTACAAAGGCCAGAAGTTACCCGTGGCCTGGCTTTTCTCATGTGTTGCAATCAACAAGGGCTGTACGTCTGTATATTAACATGCCAGTAAACAATTAACAAAGCTGGCTATTCCTGTGAACTGAATCAGGCTACAGCTCAATAGAAAAACATGACAGAGTATACCTTTAATAACAGTAACTGCATGCCTTACATTTTACATTATTCAATGATAAAAACTTGTAAATGATTATAAAAGAGTTGAACTTACTCATTGCTACTCATATCCTACAAGGCCATAAGTGCAAAGCCAAGGATCTCTGCCATTACATTTTTTGTCACTTGAATCTGTGTTTCCCCCCTACTATCATTTAACACTTCCAAAACCATAAAGCTGTTTATTCACAACATTTTGGTTTCTTTTGACTTAAGAAATATAATTATATGGGTGTGCCATGACCTAGTTAAGACAAAGATGGATTCCAGGCAGAGGAAAAAAGGCTCAAAATGTCACAGGGCATCACATCCAGCACATTCTCTTCCTTCTTCTCAATCCTTTAAAAGGAGAAATCATAGTTTTATCATAGTCCGTGAGAGATGAGGAAATCAAGTGTAAGATCCCTTTTGGAACAAAGGAAACCCATCTAGGCCATTGAGTCCTGTTTAAGGAAAATGGCTGCTGAGAGCGCTCAGCCCCCTCTCTCTGCTCTCTGTTGAAGGACTCGTGAGCCGCTCCTCTAATAGCAGCCGGCTCCTCTGCCGCCGCGCGCTGATTGGCCCGCGGAGTTGCTGCTGTTAACCAGCCAATAACCCGAGCACAGCGAGGGAAAAACACGCACCGGCCAATGTCAACCAAAACCTACACGCACTCCACCGAAACTATTAAAAAGAAGAAGAAAAAAACAACAACTCCAGCACAAATCCGCACACGGTTCAAATAAATTATTTAAAATGTTCCCCCCCGCGTGGCTGTTGGAAGCGTGCGACCTGCGCGCGGAGGGTTTGGCACTACTTTCTCTCCGTGGATTAAGTGACAGAGATAAAGCCAAACAAACCGCCGCATTCCGACAGTTATAAAACGATACAAAGCTCCCAAATTCATCCGCACACCTGCCGATGGTCGATGTTTAAAATCCATACGCGCTGTCAAAAAAAAAAAACAGCTCCTGATTTCCATTCCCTTTTAAATTATTACGACTCCGAAACGTCTCGACTGGCGAGCGACTGCACGCCGACTAATAAACGTCAACAACCGAATCACTTTATTGGCCCTTTTTTTTTTTTTTTCTTTTTTTTTTTAGGAGGCAGTTATTAGAAGATATTGCCCCCTGTGTCTGTCTTGTGTTTGCCAGTTAGGTAAACACGATCGGCAGATTCCACACGAAAAATAACCCAAAGCTGTAAACACAAAAAAAAATAATCTACCGCATCGTAATAAATAATATTGATTAAAATCTGAGGTGGCGATATGTGTTGTCCTGAAATAATCCGAGGGGAGCAAAGCGTCGGAGCAGCGGTGTAAATAGACAGACGTTGGTGGCGAAAGTGCGGCTAGCTTCGGGAGGTGGGCCAGCCTAGCGGTGTATTGTGGGAGAGACAGCAGCTACAGAGCAGAGGCACACAATATGTGCTGGCTCTCGAAAAGGAGGCAGTATTCTTCAAGCTAAATCATGTAATGTAAGCGGCGCAAGGGGAAGCGATTTCGTTTTTTTTTCCTCCACCAATTAAGGGGGGGGGGGGCAACGCGCTCGATCGGACGAACCATGTCCAAGCCCGTGGACAGGAGCAGATTGAACGAAGACCATGGCAGAAAGCTGAGTTCAAGTAAGCTGGTTCTTTTTTTTTTTTTTTTCCTCCTCTTTCTCCAGCCCTCCTAATGCCTGTTTTCCGTAAGTGGGGTATACGCTAGATCCCATTTTCGCTCCCGCTGGGGTTCCCCCCCTTCTCTTTACCACCGAAGTCATGCATCCGTAGCGTGAGGTTGTTTAAAAGTGTCGCGGTGCTGGTGGTGGAGAGGAACCGTGTTCACAGCCCTGGTAAACGTTAGCTCTCTCTCTCTCTCTCTTTCTCTCTCTCTCTCTCTCTCTCTCTCTCTCTCCCTGTCGGTTCAGGTCTGGCGAACGGCATGGACAGTCATCCCGTCTGCGGCTCGGCGGAGAAGCGGAGCCACCACTGGAGAAGTTACAAGTTGATCATCGACCCGGCGCTGAAGAAGGGATCCCACAAGCTGTATCGCTACGATGGCCAGACTTTCAGCATGCCCGTAAGTAGCCGCGAGGCGCCGCGCCGCGGCGGCTTTTACAATAGTAACCGAGGAGCCGACCTCCATGATGGGTCACGATGTGGCCGTGTCCCCCCGTGGACGGCATCCCGAGACACCCGGCTTGTTTTTTTTTTATTATCCTACCATGTGGAGCACTTTTTTTTTTTTTTTTTTTTTTTTTTTTGCAACAAGTTAGTAGTGATATGAAGTTGTGAATGGGATGGATAACAGCAGCATTGTGTGTCCCCCCCCCTCCTTCTTCCTCCTCCTCCTCCTCCCCTCTTCCCCTGCAGGACCCCGGGTTTCCACCGGTGGACATCGTCCGGGACCCGAGGATCGGTCGCCTCTGGACGAAGTACAAAGAGACGGACCTCCCGGTGCCCAAATTCAAGGTATCCTGTCCGACTTGAAGCACATGTTTGTCTCCATGCGGTAGTGGGGTGCTGTCAGAAGCTGCAGACACACCCCCCTCTCACTCATCTTTGGGATTGTTTCAGGATCAAATCTGCTTGTTTACATCTTCGGACTTGCACAATGTGCATCGTCTTCATAGCGACTCACTCCTCTTATCGCTTCTGTCATAAAGTGACACTTCATGTTCTTTTTTTTTTTTTCCACCTCCCGTTTGTCATTATTCTCTCACCAGATCGATGACTGCTACATCGGCCCGGTGCCTCCCAAGGAGGTGACGTTCGCCCGCCTCAACGACAACATCAGGGAGGGATTTCTCACCGACATGTGCAAGAAATTCGGGGAGATCGAGGAGGTGGAGATCCTGTACAATCCGAAGAACAAGAAGCACCTCGGAATAGCCAAAGTTGTTTTCGAGAACGTGAAAGCCGCCAAGGTGGCCGTGCAGTCGCTGCACAACACGTCTGTTATGGGAAACATCATCCACGTGGAGCTGGACCCGAAAGGTAAACAGTGATCCAGTCATCCGAGGTAACGAGCGGCCGCGTTCACTGCGCGATCGGAGACTTTTAGAAACTGAGGAACGTGCTCCTGTGTGAGGTTTATTTATGATTTTTCATTTTTTATTTTTTTTTAAGGATGACAGCTGTCACGTGTGTAAATATACATGCGTTGCCTGGTAACGTCGGTAATTGAATTTCATTGAAAGTGAGCCGGTTCCCACAAGTCCCGCGCTGAGGGCACAACTCCCACTGCGCATAATTTAAGGAAAAAAAACGCAAACAAACAGAGCAATCAGGGTCCTGGCCTCTTTAGACCGTCTCTTTTGAGGAATAAAAACTTAGTTTTACTTTGTACAGAACTCTTCTTGGGTTGTTTTTAAACACCATCTAATGATTTTATTATCAAATAGGACATTAATTTATAAAAAAAAACCAAAAAAACTAGTTGCACTGTTTGAACTTGCATACTCTCTTTAATTATTTCAACTTGTTTTCTTTAAATTAGGTGTTAATGTTTTTTGTTTTTTTTTATTCAAACGCATTTGTGTAGGATGTGCTTTGCATACTTCTGCATGTTTTCATGCTATAATGGCATCTGTTTCTCACATATGTTGCAAAGTGTGTCCTGTGCCAAACGTGGACTTTTCTTGCACAACGTATGTGATTAAACTCAAAGTAAATAATTAATATTTCTGGAAAAAACTGTATAGCGGAAGCGTGAGATAGCCATATTGTCATGGGTTCAGTTACTTTCACTACAATGAAAACAGGTGAGTTTGAAAAGGGAGTCTTCATGCATGTTTGCTGTGCTGCAGGTGAGAATCGCCTGAGGTACTTCCAACTCCTGATGAATGGCAGCTACACTCCACGGACCCTTCCTGTTGGTGGAGACGAGGCCAGAGAACTTTCCCCACGAATGCTGGCAGAAGCTTTACTGGTAAAAAAAATGAAATAAATCTCTATATATATTTCATACTTAAATGAAAAGGTAAACTATATAATGTGCATTATGGTTCTGTGGGTTTATTTCTAATCCTGAAAAAATGTGTCCTCTGTATATACATGTTGGTGTGGCGTGGCACTGATCTGTTTTTTTTATGTCATAAATCACGGCACGAGCTGTTGCAGAGCAAAAGAAGTGATATCAAAACACACTGCGTGTGAAACTGAATTCAATAGCCATCAAAACTTCCACTTTGGTTCTGTAGCGTCAGATTCTCTTTCATTTTGTTCGTAAATGTTTATATGCACTCGTCAGTTTTTAGCTCCAGTCACTTTAGAACAAAATCAGCAAACTATTCGAGGACTGATGAGCTACAGTAGCTTCTGTTGCACTAATCAACAAAGATGCGTTACAAGGAAGCGGCAGTTTAGACGTCTGTCACATCCTGTGTCTGGCCTCTGTTGAATTCATAGTTTGAAGTGTAGCAGAATTAGTTTGAAACTGGACCAGGGCGACTTCAGGGGTTTTGGTTCAGTTGTTGTTTTGTGCAGTGGGGCTCGGATGGCAGCATTCATATTTGTAAACCTGAATCCCAATAGCGGAACAAGCACAGCTGCCAAGTGTGAAGGCACACAAAGTTCCCACCTTTATCATAGTATTTTCAGTAAACTTATTTCAAGGATGGAAGTATTTACTTGTGGCACCTTGATCAATCTCTGATGCGTTTGGTTCTCCCCAGGCCTGCGAGCCCATCCGCAGGTTGTCAGAAAGCAGCATGTCTACTGTGGGAGGGACACTGTCAGCCAGCAGCTCCACAACTCCCCTGACGATGGAGACGGGCTACTCCAGCCTAAGGCAGGACACGCCTCAGTCCCAGGGAACCCCCCACACCCCACGTCAGGGAGGTACCCCCTTCTCTCAAGACTCCAATTACTCCAGTCGGCAGTCCACGCCTGCGTACCAGTCCAACCGCGCCGAGAGCTCTGGCAGTTACAAGTCTCGCAGACACGAGAGTAAGTTTCAGGACGCGTACAACCGCAGACCGGAGAGGCCTCAGTATCGCAGCAACATGTACCGGAGCACACCCTCAGAACAGACTCCTTTCAAACAGCACCAGCTCACCCCACCCGAGCCTCCACCTTCCACTACCTCTTTCACCTACACGGCGCCTCTCCCTGCTACAACCAACTTCAAATCAGCGTTCTCACCTTATCAGGCTCCTTTGCCCCCTGCATTTCCTCCATCCGAACCGGCTTTCCATCTCCCGGCCCAAAGGGAAGGTGAATACCTCCGACCTCCGCAGCCGCCTCTGGCCGCCGCTACTGACTTTATGCCGGTCAAGGAGAGGCCAGAAACGCCTCCAATTCCAGAGCCCCCTCCAGAGCCCATGGCCCATCCGAGCACCCCTCCTCCTCAGACGCCAGAGCACTGCCCCTCGCCCGGCTCCCCCGTGCTCGACCCAGAGCGCAATAGCCTGGATTCCCGCATCGAAATGCTCCTCAAGGAGAAAAGGACAAAACCGCTGCCGTTCCTGGAGGAACGGGACTCGGACACTGAGGTGCGAATGGAGGGAAGTCCCATTTCCTCCTCGTCCTCCCAGCTATCCCCAATCCCCCCTTACACGGGCAACTCTCAGGGCGGCCAGCAGAACTCCCGTCCCTCCAGCACGGGCTTGGAGGACATCAGCCCGACCCCTCTGCCAGACTCGGAAGATGAGGAGCCGATCCCTGGAACTGCTTCTCTGGTCAAGAGAATCAGCTCCCCTGTCCACGACAAGACGAGCAACAGTGACCTCAAAGATGGAGCGTGTGGAGCCCACACTCCACCTGATAAGATGGACACGGTAAGACTTTTACCAAATTTCATTTATTTTATTTTTTTTTAACGAGAATTCTTGCATATTTAGTGGATGAGATGTCTCACTGAGGTGTCAGCTGGTTCCTTAATGAGCTCTCATTAATGATCTTGGGTTAGTTGACAGTGGCGTAGCGCTGATGTTTGTACACAGCTGTGAATGAATGACAACAGGAGAGAGGAAACAGGAAACCAGGTAGTTTCAGTCTCATGTTGTCGTAGTAAACTCTCCCTTTTGTTTCATTCTTTTTGTCCTGCCTTGTCAATGAAATTCCGGTTTCTCTGATAAGTACGCGCAAAGGTACCGCCCGGAGGGCTTCGCCGTGTCGTGTAGGTTCTCTGTGGTCGTGTGGCTTATTTCAGCAATTAGTGAAAATGACAGAAACATTCAGTAATAACAAACTGGATCAAAATATTGAGATTTGTGCCAGAATATGCCTGACATGAGCCCTTGCAAATACCTTCACATTCATATGCTCACTTCTTTTCTGTTTTTTTTTTTTTTTTTTGTCACATGACCACCACCTGGTCTGTTGTTTCTTCACAGTGCACTCTGACTCCCCAACAACACATCAGCTCTCACGTTTTCCCTCAAAAAAGCAAACACTTTTGTTTCCTCTTTCTAACACTTGCTGCGCTCGCTCGCAGGGAAACGGTTTGGCTGTTGGCCCCATTCAACGGCACACTTCCTGGGTTTTGCTGGGGCCGACTGTCAGGATTGGCTGCGGTGTCTGTTCTCACATTTCAAGTTATCACAAAGCAAACAGAGCGAACAGGTCATTTGGGTAACGAGGGCAGTCCTGCGCTGCGTTTACTCTGCCTTCTTTGTGTCATTCCCGCAACAGTTTCAACTGAGACTCTTCTGTAATACTGAACATTTGAAGAGCATGTGCTCCTCAAATGTGTTATCGGGAACCTTTAGGGCTTGTAGGGATAGACGTCTAAGCAAATGGTTCTGTTTGAAGGAGTGCTGGACCAAGGCCCATGTCAGCTGTGTTTGACTGTGCTAATGGGTGTACCAAACTTTGAACTCGGATCACGTCCAGAATGACTTGTTGCTTTTTTTTCTTTCTTTTTTTTTTTAAGATTTCATCACTCCGCAGTAAGATTTTGTATCCTGACTGAAATGTGGTAATGGCACGCAGGACTGTTAACTTGTCTATTTTAAATTGCTTGTTAACGGGAATTCTCTTCTTTTTTTGTTTCCTCTCCTGTCAACATAAGTCACTGCAACAATACGTGAAAAACATTTTCTATCACTTTGGCTAATGCTGACAGAATTAAAATGACGAAAACAAGACAAAAGTGGGTGAAACATGTCAGTAATGTCTACGAAAGGGAGAATTGGTACGTTCTAGTTGTGGCAGTGACGAGGCTGAAAGTGACCATGCTGACAGGAACTATAGACACGATTCAGATCTGTTTGAAGTTGTCAGTCAAGAATAAACATGGACAGAGTTGTCATTTAAAAGAATAAAAAAAACTTCAGTTCACGCAATACTTTTCATAAATAGGTATTTTTTAATGAATTGGTACTTCTATTTTTTCCTTTTCTCACACCGATAGACGGGCTGCAATTTGTCTACATATCCTCGTTACTACAGGGGTGGACAAAATTAAAACTCTTCTAAGTCTCTACAAACAATGCACCTGAAACATTAAATGGTTTCGCATTTAATTTGTTGACATTACATGTATCGGATCAATCTATATACGTCTGCTGTCGTGAAGAATGTTTCGCGCTTTCTATTTTTCCCTTAATAAAAAAAGTCTGTCACTGTTGAACTATTTCATTGAGGAAGTTCTAGCAGGGTTCCCTGTATTTTTCTGTTCAACTCTTCAAAAGTTTTACGTTTTTTTTTAAAGGATCACAACTGACAGGTAACAGCTCTCAAAAATCAGTGCTTTGTTGCCATGAACAAACTCAGACATGGCAGAAGTAACTCTAAAGATCTTTAGACAAGCAGCAGCTCACTGTCTGTTCTTTCATGGTAAGGCTAAAAGAGGAGATCTAACAACAAGTCTCACTCCAGGTCTCTCAGCTTTTCTTTTTTTCCCTTACCTCGTGGATACCTCATGGACACCATTTACGTGTGGTCCTGACTGTATTTTTCCTTTTTCGCACAGAGTCATCAGTCATCAGGGGAGGACATGGAAATCTCCGAAGACGAGATGCCCGGGACTCCGATCACCAGCGGCGAATGTGGCAAAGGCATTGTCATGAACTCGGCGGTGTCGCCGATCCAGACCATGTCCATCCATCCCTCGGGCTACCACCCCCTGCAACACCAAGCTGGCTTTGCGATCCAACACCACCACCTGGCCCCTCACTCTGCCGTCCCAGGACACCCCGCTCACCTGGCCGGACATCCCGGTGTGCCTCATCATATGCTGTCACACATCGGTCCCTACGCCCAGAGCATGATGCCGCTGGTGCAGATGGAGCTGATGAACTGCTTGAGGTGGGAACAGTGGAGCACGGTCCCCATGTCCTTCCAGATGCAGCAGCAGATGTTGAGCCGCATGGCTCAGACCAGAGGCCCCTATCCTTATCCGCATTTCATGGACGGTGCAACGGGACCTTTTGTCGGACCCTACGCACCGCTATCTATGGGTGCTACTCCCACGAACAGTACAGGAACTCCTGGACAGCAATGGCAGAATCCTAGTTTACCAAAGTTCAACCCCACTGTTCCTCCTCCTGGATATGAGACTAAAAAGGAGGATCCTCATAAGGCCACGGTCGAGGGAGTGCTGCTGGTCATTGTCAAAGAGCTGAAGGCCATCATGAAGAGAGACCTTAACCGAAAAATGGTGGAAGTGGTGGCTTTTAGGGCCTTCGATGACTGGTGGGACAAGAAGGAACGGTCTGCGAAAGTAAGTTTAAATCCTTAAATCATTATGATTGATGGAAGATAAAGAGAACCTCAGTCCCCACACGTAGAGAGTAAAAGGAAATGTGTGCTGGTTCTGAGGTTTTTATTTATAAGGTGAAAAATGTTTTTATACTTTATATGTGAATATTAATGCCAGTAAATTGCAACAGTATTAGTGCGCTCATCATAAACATCACCTCTCAGAGGAAACCCCCCCCCCCCACTTTTTTTTTTTTTTTTTAGATTACTAAGAAATAATTGAAAGACCTCCTTTATGCATCTGCAGCTGATTTGCCTCGGCAGTCCAGCATGCTTTCATAGAAATTAATAGCAGATATAATTTGGACGAGCAACCTAATTGACTCCTCTGATGTGACTCTCATCTTGTTGTGGCTATAAATGCAAATCAAACTGGACACTAGACATTTAATTCTGTAAAGTAAACTCTTTTGCTTATCAAGTAAAAATTCTGTCAAGAAAACAAAAATGCATGTACAAAAAGGTCTATTGTTTTCTGTAATGCTTCAAAAATATCATGGCTACTTTAAATGTGAGATGCAAAAATGAAATGGAAGCATTTCAACTGAATTTGACCTGTTACCTTTAATCAAATAATAGCAATAATAATAATACCAAAAATAGAATTTGGATGATCAATATGCTATTTTCAAGCCGATATTTGCTGATTATTTTGCTATCGTGTACCTCAGAAGCCATCTAAAAATCAATGTCACGGGACACATTTGATGCAGTAAATAACGGACTTTCAAATTGTCCCAGGCGTCTTTGACACCTGTGAAGGGCGCCGAGGGAAAGGAAGAAGAAAGACCTAAGCCCAAAGAGACGATGGGTTCAAGTCTACTGGAGAACTGGAACAAGGGTGAAGGGCTCGGATATGAAGGAATGGGCCTGGGCATTAGTTTGCGAGGCGCCATCCGCTTACCCTCCTTCAAGGTGAGATTTTCATTAAACACAGATTAGGGTCGGTGGAGTCTGGGCCGTGTGCGTCGAGTTGTTGGTGTCAAACAGCTGCATGTTGTCCTTAGGTGAAGAGGAAGGACCCCCCTGAAGCCGCCGCAGCTTGTGACAACAAACGCGCCCGACCTTCCACTCCAGTAGACGACGAGCTGGAGGATGAAGGTAACCCCAGATTATAAGGAATTAAGAGCGAATACTCTGCTCAAGGCAGGTTTTTGTGAAGCAAATTTTTCTGTGATGAATATTCCTCAGACCGGGAACGAGACCCAGCCGAGCTCCCCGCAGACGACTCCAAAATGGACAGCGACGGCACGGCAGCGAAGCGACGACATTCCAGACCGCTTGAGCTCGACAGCGAGGGGGAGGAGGAGGTGGACACATCGGGGAAGGAGGAAGAGTCGCTGTCCGACAGGGAGGAGGAGCCTGGTGTGTTGCAGGCAGCAGACAGGTTGTCATCAGGAAAGGTGAGCTGTCCCAAAAAAAACACAACAAATCACCTGTGTGGTAAATTGCAGGCTTGATTTAACCGCTCCACCACTTTCAACTGGGGGCGCAGGTTTATGATGCATCTGATCATTTCTTAGGGAAGTGGTGATGAAGATAGTGACGGTGAAGAGGAGGGAAGTTCATCCAGTGACAGCACTTCCTCAGATTCATCTGATGATGGTATTTATGAATATGTTGACGGGTTCACTTTTGTTTGTTGTTGGTCATAAAGCGAGCAACCGGTGATCGAGCCTCCCTTTGCCTCGTCGTCTCTTTCAGAAGCTGAAAGTTCGGCATCCTACAAGGCCAGCTCCGACTCCTCGGCAGCGAGCTCCGACTCCTCCGAATACGAGTCGAGCTCGGATGAGGACGACAGGGAAGAAAAAGTGGTGGCGACAGCCGAGGATGGCGAGGGTGAAGCCAAAGCACGGACCTCCTCTTCCTCTTCGTCCTCCTCATCTTCATCTTCTGGTGAGGAAGAGGCAGAGGAAGAGTCCAAACCACCGAGCCCTCCTGCTCTGCCCGTGTCGGAGGTGAAGGAGGAGCAGAAGGTCCGGGAGCTGCCGAGCAGCAAGGTCAAACAGAGGCCTCCCAGTCCTGTGGAGGAAGTGGTGGAGGACGTGAAGCCGCCGTCATCCAAGGAAGCTGCAGGTCAGCCTCGCGTTCTGTCGTCTGTTCGGAAATGTTGGCAACAAAAAGTGGCTCACAGTTTTGTAGTGGTGATGTGTGATTTTAAAACTCTTTTATTGCCTTTTAGTGAAAGAGCGAGACGTCGTCGTGGACGTTAGCGTTCCTGTCGTGAAGTCAGAACCTCCGGAGCACGTAGCAAACCTTGGGCCGCCCACTCCCACTGGTGCCCTGCATCACAATGACCAGGTGTCCAAAGCCAAAGGTAAAGCAGAGCCTGAAGACGTACCCTGCACCCCCGGCCGCTTAGCTCCGTCCCACTTAGATCCTAACGCATCCGCCCCTAAACCCGCCTCCTCATCCTTAATGCACATCCCTCTCCCGCCTCACCCGGCAGCAGAAGGTCGTTCCCTCCTCCATCCTCCTCCCGGTCCCTTGCCTGACTTCCCTCAGCGGGCCAGGCTTCCCACAGATGAGGATATCCCCCGCACGCCGGGAAGGGACCTCATGGAGCGTGCACGGAGTCTGGGCAAGTCCCAGAGCACCGACACAGTGCCCAACACGCCTGGCAGCGATGCCCCGCTGACTGGCAGCAGTCTGCTGCTTAGCTCCCCGCACATCCCCGGTAGTCCCTTCTCCTACCCCTCACAGTCCCCCGTCCTCAGCGCCGGAGTTCCTCGTACACCAGGAAGAGACTTAACATTCACCCCCGTCTTCCCCGACCCCTCAGCACTCACACTTAACAGAAAAGTTTCGTCTGAAAGTCTTGACGATAGACCAGTGTTTAAGGAGCCTAATCAGATGCTGTCTACTGGCACAGAGCCGCCAGCCAGTTTCCCTGAAGATGTACCGGCTGGTCTCTCTCTAGAAGTCCCGGTGCCATCCGATGCATCGCCATCGAAGAAGAAAGCCGGACGGCCCAAAGGCAAAAAGACCCCAGCTCTGTCTGCAGCCGACGAAGCTTCTGAGCTCTCGTCCGATTCCACCGCTCAGCATCAAGAAGCACATTTCGGCGATCTATCCATACAAGTGACGTCCGCTAAGTCTCCGAAAGACCCGAGCCTGGACTTCCGGGAAAAAGAGGCGGAGCCTCAGACGGTGCTGCCCTCTGAAGATGGTTTACTGTCCTACGACGACGAGATGCCCGTGGCCAAACCCACCCGGAGGGCACGGCGATGTTGGGAGGAGCTGCTGCTGGGCGGCCTGTCGCCCGTCACCACGCCGCCCCGGGCGTACTTCAGCCCTCGCTCCGACTTTGAGGAGATGACCATTCTGTACGACATCTGGAATGAAGGCATAGATGAGGAGGACATACGGCTTCTGCAGATCAAATATGACAAGATGCTGCAGCAGGATAACGGCAACGACTGGCTCAACGACACGCTCTGGGTCAACCATCCTCATATCCTTTACACTGAGTGTTCGGTTTATTTTTACAAAGTTGCATTGATTAATCGGCTGCATGATGGTGTGGTGGTTTGCGCGGTCATGGGTTGGGCTTTGGAGCCTGTCTGTGTGGAGTTTGCATGTTCCCTTTTCTGTGTGTGCAGATTTACTCCTGTTATTCCTGTTTCCTCCCAAAGACTTGAAATATACATTTAAAACTGACTGGTGACTCTAAATTACCCGAGTGTGTGAATATGAGTCTCTGTGGATGGATGGATGGAACTGCATAACAAATAGCTGCTCCCTCTGCTGGTGTAACCGTGGAACTGTTTTGGTGGCTTGGTATCAGTTGAGCTGTTGGAACTATATTTTTTGCCTAATAATACTGTTTGTTTACGAATTCTTTTATCCACTACAGTCACTTTAATCAGAGTAGTAGTGACACGATAGGCCGCACATCAACAGCACATCAGCAAATAATTAAAAACTGCAAGATTCGAGACACATGAGAGTAAATATCTGCAATAATGTTTGTATTTTATTGCGTGGATTTTTGGGCAAATCAGTTAAAAGGAAATAGTAAATAAATGACCAACTTTATTTTTGATTGAATAGAATTTAAACTAAGACTTATATTCACAACAACACTAACGTCCTAATGTCACTAATGTCCAGTGTATCGTATTGAGACAAAGCATCTGGATAACCTGTGGTCCTAGTGGATTTTCCGTTTATGCCTTGACTCCCTTGCACCTACCAACATCCCTGGAGTGAAGAAAAAGAGGCGAGACGACGGCATGAGGGATCACATGACCGGCTGCGCGCGAAGTGAAGGTTACTACAAGATCGACAAGAAGGACAAGCTCAAGTATCTGCAGAGCAACCGGGTGCAGTCGGAGGAGCCGCCCATCGACACACAGGTGCTTCCCTCGGCTCACTAGATGATTTGTATGGACATTTGCATGGAGCAATGAGTTGACCTGTGGCTGCTGTGTGTTGACACGTTTAACGCTCCATCTTCTCCATAGGGCATGAGCATTCCTGCGCAGGTTCAAGTTTCCACCAGGGCGGGCTCAGAGCGCCGGTCGGAGCAGAGGCGTCTGCTGTCCTCTTTCGCCTGCGACAGTGACCTGCTGAAGTTCAACCAGCTGAAGGTAAACAAGACAAAAGTAAACAAGAATGCAATGTTGACCAACACTCCTATGAGGCATTGCCGCGGTTTGCCATTAATGTGTTTCTCTGAAAATGACTTTGGGTAATAGTGAAATATACCTGTTGACAGTAAATCACAGTTAAGTAAATTATAGTAAATGTGCAGAATTTGGATTGTCTAATCAGACACAATATGTACAATACACACAATTTTAAAGTGCGTCTGAAAATATGTTATTAACAATAGTTTTGTCTGTTTCTTAACTTATAAGTAAAAGGTTTTAAGCATTTATTTAAGGAACTTCAATTGTGAAAGTATTAATGAAGCTTGTGAAAGTAAAATGAAGAAAATATAATGGCTGATGAGGTCAAATTGTGGGCAGAAATAGTTGTATGCCACTTTTTGCCAAAACAACTGAGGAAATACTCTTGTTTCCAAATATAAGGGTCTAATGATAAGGTATTAACTCATGTTGGTTTCTAATCAAATCAAATTATTGTTTGCTGTTTTATATTTTTGCTGATTTACACTCGGTGTAAACAACAAGACCATTTTCTATTTCAGAATATATTCTGAATGTGTTATTTATTGTAATTTATCCTGACGTTTGAAAGGTTTTAATTGTACTGACAGCAACAGTTTAGTTGTTTTTTTTTCTTTGGACTTATGTTTGATCTCAGGTGTGAACATCGATCCTTATAGATTGGATGAACTTTTTGTGACGCTCGGTGCCACTTTTGACTCTTTTCAGTTCCGTAAGAAGAAGATCAGGTTCTGCAAATCGCACATCCACGACTGGGGCCTGTTCGCGATGGAGCCCATCGCTGCTGATGAAATGGTCATTGAGTACGTGGGGCAGAACATCAGACAGGTGAGGTTCCAGCTGTCCACTTCCTCGCGCCGTTCAAAAACCCTTTTTTTTTTTTTACTAACGAATCACAATCCGCCCCGCCAGGTGATCGCGGACATGCGGGAGAAGCGCTACGAAGAGGAAGGGATCGGCAGCAGCTACATGTTCCGCGTCGACCACGACACCATCATAGATGCAACGAAGTGCGGCAACTTTGCCCGCTTCATCAACCACAGCTGCAATGTAGGAGAGCGTCCGCAGAGTGTTTCCGTCTCGCGGGAGGCGAAAACACGTCCTCACCTCTTGTTCCTTGTGCTTCTCTGCAGCCGAACTGTTATGCGAAGGTCATCACAGTGGAGTCGCAGAAGAAGATCGTCATCTACTCCAGGCAGCCAATCACAGTCAACGAGGAGATCACGTACGACTACAAGTTCCCCATCGAGGACGAGAAGATCCCCTGTCTGTGTGGGGCGGAGAACTGCCGGGGGACGCTGAACTAACGTCCACGCGGGGCCAGAAGACTCTCCCACAGGGTGTGTGAGCTCTGCCCTCTGACTTCAGTTCTCCTCAGACGAGGAGGAACCGAAGGAGGAAGGTTTCCCGGCTGGAGGAGGAGAAATCATCTGCAACGAGTTCAGCTACCTGTATGGCTCCGGTCATACATCTAACTCTAGATTGTTTACGATTTATGGTGCTCTAAAAAAAAAAAAAAAAGAAAAGAAAAACACATAGGGTTTTTTTTTTTTTTTCTTCTTCGTTTTGTTTTTTTAATGTGTGAAACGCTAAGTGCAGCATTTTCCCCTCCGTCTCTCAGTATTTCAACGCGGTTCCGTCCGAGTGAAAAGTTTTTAAAACAAATTTTTCCCTTGGCTCAACTATCACATAAGCTTTACCCTCACGTGGAACAGAAACAATCCGACACAGTTTGAAGACGCACAAGCCCGTCATGTCTCCAGAGCGTCTGTGATGGAAGACGTGGTCGGACCCCCAGCGGGCGGCTGCTGTTTTCCATCCAGCCGCGGGTGGGAGGACAGCGGAGGTGGACAGAAACCTTCGCACTACTACCTCCTCTGCACCAGTTCTCTCGGAGGGAAGGGGGTATGAGACTAGTTAAAGAAGAGAAAAAAAAAAAAGTGAGGCAACACAAACGGTTGATTGCTTCCACAAAATTTGGAATATCATCCTACTTTATGTGCTTCAACACGCCAACAACAGATGCTGCTGCTTCCTATTGGTTTATGCAAAAAAAAAAAAAAAAAAAAGATCACGTGCAACATTTGTACTAGTGATATTCCAGTGTTTTCCAATTTGGTTGAGCTCGTTTTCCCTCTTGCTTGTTTCCCTTGTTTGTTTGTGTGTGAGCAAATGTGCATCAGGCCACCAATGAGAGTATTTGTCGTCATTTCTTGAACATATGTGAGAATGTGAGTGTGCTGCCCCCTGCAGGCTGCTTAATGCCAACCCAATCATTTCGAGAGGAGGAAAAGTGGAATCAACGGTCACCCATTTGTTACTTCAAATACAAGTTTCATCTCTGCTTTCATCCCCAGAGTAAATCCTGACTTCACAATTATGAGTGCCATATAATGTTGATTGAGAGACGTATTAACCCACGCGGGACAAAATACTGCCGATTTGGTGATGATTATGGTGACGCTTTGGTTTCTTTTCTCCTTTTTTCTTTTTAACCTTTGTGGTGAATGTCTTGTTTGCATGCTCACGCATTTCCCTTCAACTTCAGCTTTTCGTCTCATGTTGCCAGTGTTCAATGTTTATCATGAGGCAAACAAGTTCACACAACCGGCAGATCTCCTCCCGAGTTCAAGAGGGCTGCTCTTTCCTTTAGTAACACACAGAAAAATGTTGTGAATGCACTTGAGGCTTGCACTTCTACTTTATGCCCTTTCTTAGCCACTCCCTCCCTCCACGACCAAGTCAGTCATTGCTTTTCATTCAGCTGGATTGATAAAGAAGATTGCTTTGTTTTCCCACCGGTGATGTTCATATTGTATATGATTACTTGTATAGAAGATCCGAAGCTTTTTTAAAAATCTTCACTAGGGTAACACTTTTAAGATGCATCTTTTTTTTTTTCTTTTTTTTTTTTCTTTTTCTTTTTTAAACAAGACTGAGTATTTAAAAATATTTTCAGGGATCTGTAAAAGAAATCTGATGGTTTAAAAAGTTGCTTATTTAATGAAAAGAAAAAGGTCCACTGTGTACAGAAAAAGCCTCTACTTCCCTATCAAAAGATTGTTTCTTGTAGAAACGTCTTCATTTTTCTGCTCATTTGCTTTGTAATCCTAAAATGTGTAAATAGTGCAACTGTGAATACTATATAAATATATATATAAATATATTTTTGTTCCCTGGGGTTTGCTACACGAACACAGCTCAGACGCTTGTGTATCATAAAGAGGAGGGCGGTGAGCTGGTAGCAGGAAATTCAGCTTGTGTCAAGCTTTTTTTTTTCATTTTGTTTTTTTTTTATTTTCTGTTGTAAATTCTATGAAAAGTTGTTTGCGGTGTTGAGAGGAAAAAAAAAAAAAAAGGTGCAGAATCGGCACGAGAAGAGAACTGAAGTATCGGGCCTGCTCCTCGTGTCTATTTATTATATGACAAATGTATGAAAAAGGAAAAATTGAAATAAAGCAATTTTGCATAAATACATGAGGTTTTGTTTTTTTTTATGAGGCATGGACAGACTGAAGGTCATATAAACCAATTATAATTACACTGAAATAGTTATTGCTTTTTAAAAATATTGAGTTAAACATAATAAAAGAATGCAGTTCTTTTCATTACAATAGTCATAATACTCTTATCTCTGCTGCGATCTGGTATTAATTAATTTTCACTGATATCAAAGGAGCCCATCAATTCTTAAATGGTAAAAAAAAAAAAGTTCCATTCATGTTCTCCATTATTGTTTAATTGGGCTGGTTGTATAACATTCTGGATCTCAGATGAGGGGCAAGTAGTAAGTTAGAAATTAATCCCATTTATTTTCAATGGAATGCAGCTGGAGTACTGTTAATTTCTCAAAATGTCCTAATTTTCAACTAGATTGCATCACATGATCAGATGCAGCAGATTAAGTCTAATAATCAAAAAGTCCTTCCAGGCCATGGATTTATCTTCACCTGCTTTCATTCGTGCTGCTCCGCTCATCTTCTGCTGAGTCGGACGCCCGTTTAGCCACTCAGCCACTGAAGGTAGCTTTCCAAACCACCAGTGTTCTTCATTTGTACTGAATGTGATGTTCTTCTGTGTTCACCCCCAACGTGAGCAGATTTGATCACGGCAATTTGTTGCTCAAAAGCAAACAGAAGCTCTTCTTCTTCGAGCCCCCGGAGGCAAAGCTTCAGCAGCAGGGGTTCGTGGTCACGTCAGTGTGCCGCTGCCTCTGTAGGATTTTACCATGTCAGATATTCAAAACGTGTCTTCAGGAAGTGAAGTCACAGGTTCAGGACTTTAAATGAAGTCCATCCATCATCTGCTCCTCGTCGGTGAAATCAGCTGCTGTGGCGGTGAAACTCTGCAGCTTGACGTCACCTTCACCCAACTCTGGACTCACATTCACAACGTCCCCGGAGAAAGAAAAGGCTCACAGTGTGAACCCTGTGTGTGTGTGTGTGTGTGTGTGTGTGTGTGTGTGTGTGTGTGTGTGTGTGTGTGTGTGTGTGTGTGTGTGTGTGTGTGTGTGTGTGTGTGTGTGTGTGTGTGTGTGTGTGTGTGTGTGTGTGTGTGTGTGTGTGTGTGTGTGTGTGTCACTGGCCCGAGGCCGTGACAGGAGGAGGATGGTGTGAGCACCAGCAGAGAGGCTGGGCTGGGAGAGCGAGCTCAGACAGCATGGGGGCCCAATTCACCCTCGCCTCCATCTGCCTAATGACATCAAAACATAGAAGAAGAAGAGCACACGCCTCCCTGCCAAGCAACCTCATTGGTCCGACATTATCTCTCAAACTGCGCGGTCTTGTTTTCTTTCCCAACTTCTTTCATAACAAACCTGCTTCATGGGTTTTCTATCAAATCATTTAGGTCATATTTGATTTTTCCGGCCCTCTGGGAGAGCTCACAGTCACATATGTTGTTGTACACATTGATCACCAGCTGTAAAGCTGATATTGTAGCCGTATAAACAGAAGGATTGGTGTTTTTACTCACCGTGTTGGCAGCTGTATAAGGCTGCTGTGTCGCGTCATTTTCCTATTTAATGTTGACCACTCTGCAAGTCCTTTACACCTTGTCAAGCCATAAATCATATGGAATAAATCAACCATGGTTAAAAACTGCAAAAAATAACACAAAACACTTTTTTATTGTTAGAATACAGAAGATATTAGAAGAGATTCAATGACAAGAGAAGTTCAAATGTAAAATTCAGTACATCTCTTTCTCTTTTTTTTTTACATAGTTGAAGCCATCCTTGACATGCAAATGTACACATTAAAATGCAGAAAGAAGCACAATATAGCATTTCCATGTGAGGTGGAGATGAGTCGGCTCATTAGGGAACCATTTCCATAGCTTCTTTAATGCATTTCTTTTAACGGGCTGTGTGTTTCGCGATGATTTCCACAACAGAGATTTGGATTTGTAGCCGTTTGGAAAGCAGGTGTTACTGGTGAAGTCAGTCATTAAGCTGTGTAAGCAGTATGGTGAATAATTAATTTTATGATTGGATGGTAAATAAGAAGAGAAGAAAAGATTTACATTTTTGGACGGGATCACTAAAAGCATTGCAAAGTGTATTGTGGAATATGTATTACTATTTAATATCCTGGATAGGACTACAGGGCTTTGCCAGCATGGTCACATGTGTTTGACAATCAGATTATAAGTAATGTCAATAAACAGAAATATCCTATTATATATGTTTCCGCTACTGGTAATGTTAAAAAAAAAACAACAAACAAACAAAACCAAGCTATTTGAATTATAAGGATCTGATCGTCAGCTGCTGGGCTCTGAGCACATCCGCCGTCTTAAACCACAACTTCCATATGCAGTCTGGTTATAAGCATTTATTGGTTCATTAATTATTTTCGTCATGTGAAAGAGTCTTTTTAAAGTAGCTACTTACCGGAGCTTGGTTCATTCAACTGATTTTCCAAACAGGAAAATGTCATATTCTGTGAAATAATTGTCAGAAAGGCTTCCAGTCTTAATCATTCAATAGTTTTGAATTGGATCGTATCACATGATCTATTTGGGTGAACAATTCCCAAGTTCCCCCTCAGGACATTTGTTTCAGTGATTAAATAGAAATCAATCACGATGAGCGACATTCATGACAAAATTGAAATATTTGATTTCTGCTGCGTTTGCTATAAAAAAATAAATAAGTCCACTATAGTTTAAATCTCTGTTTAGTCATCAAATGACATGCAGCCTCCTGTGGTCCAGCACATTCATTTGATGCACATATACAATGTGGAATAACAGCAAACGGTCAAGCCCGATGCGACCTGGGACACGTCCACATTTACAATTTCAGTTTTCTATACATGATATTTGGTCGACACGCAACAACCCAAAACTTCGGAGCCACACTGTGAGCCACCGTTGGACCGCATGAAGCCAGGATCTGCATGTGTTCAGGGTAATATATCAGCCATTTTGACTGGATGACAAAGTCTGCTTCCAAGTATTTAAGGACTTTTTCTTAAACACAATAGGGACTAATAAAGAATATTTTTGTTATAATAAAAGATTGTAATCACTCTGTTCTTCTTGAAGCACCAACATCAGACCATTTTTTTGAATTCCATGATGCCTTATTTATGAACAAAGTCTACACATGCGCTTTAGCTGCACTTTGTTAGGTCACTAACATACGACTAACTAATATACTAATTATACCCACTGAACATAAAACATGGTGGTAAGCACAGATTCACAGCTGCTCTTGAAATCACATTAAAGTGTTAGCAATGCACCAATGGAGTTAAATAATCCATTAAAAATAACATATACAGTACATTTCTTCACAGTATGATTATTTTTTATGTATATTCCACTGAAATATTTAATCTTCAGTAAATCCCAGTATGCCAGAATCCTCTGAAATAAAAATGCTGTTTCTGGAGTAAAATGAACTTTAAAATGGATTTTTTTTTTTTTTGTTGCATGATGTGGACTTCAGGACAGCGTTAAAGTCTCAAAGTGAAGCCTCCGAGCAGGACGATTGGAAGCAGACGGAGTGACCCGGCTGGCCTGAGGGGCTGAGCAGCCGTCCCACCGAGGAGTCTGGCTTCTTTGGAGGCCGACACGACACGGCTGAAGGTGGCATGGATGTGTCTGAAGTTGTTGTGCAACGGCGTGACCTGCTCTGCGTCCTCCTCGGTGGAGAAGATCTGTGAGGTGAACTGAGCCAGCTGAGGAGGGAATGTTATAGAAATGTGGTTTAATGTTTTTGGGTTTTTTTTATTCGCATGTTACTGAGAAACTCAATCCGGCTCAGGAGACGTACCTGGGACCAGGAGATGTAGACGGGGACTTCATATAGAGTCCACACCACAGCTTGAGAACACGGAGGGGTAGTGAGGCTGCCGTAATAACGATAATACTGACTCATGTTGTGCTTTGGTAGGAGGCTCATCAGCGGAAATGGCTTGACTTTGGTCGTTTGGCCTGGAGAAATAACACAAGTTGTAACGAGAGCAAGGTCACAGTTGAGGGCGGGACGGAAACTTCCTTTGAGACTCATTTATTAACCTTTGTAAGCAGCTGAAGACAGCTTTTGTGAAATGTGTCCGAAGTGCACGTTGTCTGCATAAACAACCTGCAACAAGATTGAGAAAGTCAGTAAATTTGCCATTTACAGTAAACTGAAACGTAGGAGTTTTTACAATCACACTGACGTCAATGAAGAAACCAAGAACGGCCAGTCCGGTTGGGTCTTCCAACGCCGCGGACATGTTTGGATGGATTGACTTCATGTTGACTATGTGCATCTGGACATAAACACAAACGAAAAGCGTGGAGACGTTGAGAGAGGACCGCCACTGCGCCAGACGACCGCGGGCGGTTGGCTGCTGACAGTGTAGCGCTGTCTACTGACCGTACTGTACCTCCATCGGGAATCTGCGTCGGTCCACCGTGTGCTCCGAGCCGTTGGTGACCGGGCCTCCCCAGTGGAAGTGCAGCTGCAGGGTGTGGTACACATCTGGAAGACCTCCGCCGCTCACCGACATGCCACTGCCGACCCGCAGGATGACTGAGCGACGAAACACAGACGCGTCACCTCCGACACACACAGAGCACTTCGCGACCTCCAATATGTGTGTATGTGTCGGCTGTATGTTCACCAGAGTGTCCATCGTTGGCGAGTGTCCAGTGGCCTGTTTGGGTTACGTCGAATCCTTCTAGATGTAAGGGCCCCAGGGAGTCGTTCCTGATCATGTCGTGGTCCAGATTGATCGGAGAGTGATGGAGTTCAAGTAAAGGGTGGCAGGAAGGGTACAAGTCTCCCCATGCGTAAGGATCTGACACACAGAAGGTAGAAGATTAAGGAGCACGACCCGGGGCTACGATGCTTAGAACACTAAAAGACGTAGGAGCGTCAACTAATAAATCAGCGTACAGAATAACACATCAACTCAGTGTGTATGAGTGCATTGAAATTTGTGTACAAGCTCACACCTACATGAACAATACAACGATATGTGCCTGTGTGTAAACATTTATATAAGTTGACTAAATCAGGAGGTTAGTCATGAAGATGATGAATTATATATACAGTGGACGAGGCCTCGCCTCTTATTTGGTCGTAACTTGACAAAGACTTTACATATTAAATTTTTTGGCAGCTGGGAATAAACTTTTATTTATTTTTTGCTGCCACGGTCTGTTTGAGGGCTGCGCGGTCATGTGGTGGTCAGCGCTTTGTCTTCACAGTGATGTGAGAGCAGTCGCAGGCCCATCTGTGCGGGGTTTGCACGTGCTCCCTGTGCGTGCGTGGGCTTTCTCCCACAGTCCAAAAAAAAAAAGTGTGTTCAAGGTTAGTTGGTGACTTTAAATCGTCCATAGATGTGAGTGAGTGAGCTCGTCTGTCTCATTAAGTCTTTCATCAAGCCCCCTGCCACCCTGAATTGGACAAATCTTTTAGCCATTTCACATTTTCACACAGTTCAAAGGTCAGGAACCTTGATAGAGTCACTAATAGTGATCATCAAGTTGTCATTTCCTACAAACACCTGAGGGAGACGATCAAAACCCGGTGAATTGTGATCAGCTTTGAATAGATTATTTTCATACGTTTTTTTTTCCTGACATCTATTCCAGTCTTTGTTTTTCTCTTGTGAAATTCTCAACAGATGAGTCTCTTGAGGCCTCCAGTGATTATTCAGATGTAAATCACTCCTTTGATGATTTCCTCACATCTCAAAGAGCCATTCACCCTCCGAGGAGCGGTTTGCAAGAGGACACTGCTTCATTTTAAGGGCGTCTCTCACCGTTTGCATTATAGAAAAGAAGCTCATTCCATGTGAAGTTTGTGTATTATCGGCAAATACCGTGATGTTACAGTGATCATCTGCATTCCAGTGAGAAACAATAACCTCTTGGTTGCTTTAGAATGAAAAAATTTTTAATTAAAAAGCAGTCCACTTACCGCAGTGTTGCTCATCATAACAGTATTCGTCTGCAAAATAAAAACACAAAATCTCTGATTTCTTCACATGAACGTGGGATATTTCCCCCCTCCGTTAACACCTAAGCGAGGTCTCACCTGACTCCGCGTGTGAAACAATGATCACCAGGAGAGCTGCAGCCCAGATCATGGTGGGATCCCGCAGCCTGACCAGGACCAGACAGGTGTCGGTATCTGAGGTAGACTGGAAAAAAAGCTGCTCTAAAGTCTCGCTTAAATAGGAACCGGAGGTGAAAGCGGAGTTTTATCTTCTCCCGGTGGGATCAGTGGACTGTGTCATTACCACACTAGTGGTCTTTTCTGATCAACAGGCTCATTGATGGAGGGACAGCTTCACCCACCCCACCTCCTCCTCCTCCTCCTCCTCCTCCTCCTCCTCCTCCTCTTGCCCGTTCCTGCAGGCTGCCGCCGCCAGTATAGATGCCCAGTGACTAGTAACAAGCTCCATTCATCTCACGGACAGGCAGAGGATGCGTCAAGAGGCTCAATCAGACGGAGTGAAGGTTAAAAATGGGTTAAACATTAAAAATGATGACAATTTTGTCATATTCCAACTAGATTTTATGCTTTTATTGTAAACTTCTATGTTATTGTTCACAGGGAAGATCTCCTTCAAAATAAGCATTAGTTATTGTGTTTAGCAGGGCTTAAAACTACAAATACATTGCTGCGTTTAGTCAGGTACTTGTGCTATTATAAGTACTGTTTTCCTCCACGAGTATGTGAAACCACCTCATCTACAGCCTACAATCTATATCCCATAATTTAACGTGCAAAATGATTTGAGGCCGATATTTTAATGTTTTTTGGAATACACCGTACGTCTGTGAAATACACTCTGAAAAAGACATTTTCTGCACTGAAGTTAAAGGAGCACTCAAGAAGACTTGCTGACATTATTTTGACAAAAAAAACCCAACATTGAAGTACAGTAGTTGTATCCAAGTAGACTTCTAGTGCTCATTTGACCTGAGAGTGAGAAATCACTACGTACGACGCATTAGATATTTCCTTTAGTTTAGGACTTGACTGAAACTTTGTATAAATATAGATTTGCCCGCACGGCTCCGTGTTCAGTGTTGCGTCTCTCCTGACCAGGATTAGATGTTGTGATTCTGTCACTACTCGGCGCCGGTGAACAAAGCCTCTTTTCATCCCCCCCTCCTCCTCCCCACAATGCTTTTCCAGCCGGGTATCACCATCTCCACTCCGCCCGCTGCCTTATGAGTCACTGCGAAGCTGCACTATATCCACTTTCTTTAAATTATTTCAATCTTCTGGTTGCCTTGGATTGGATTCACCTGCGGGGGGGATTTCCCCGCATCCCACCTTAATCCCGCTGACATTTGGCTACTGCAGGCCGGAGGAGTTTCCTCTGGCAAATGTCGCAAACCGATGAGGTTCAGCATGTGTTTGCATCCACTGACGCATGAGTTGTCCTTCATGGTGCAATTTATTTGGCATTTGATTAGATGTACATCTACCTCAGAAAGAAAAAAACACAACCCCAAACCCCCCCCCCCCCCAAAAAAAACAACCCCCTGCAAATGAAGCTTTTCTTTTGCATTTTTAAAGGCTATTAAAGTAAAGACAATGAAATGTAGCATTAGTTGAATTACACAGAAGACATTTCAAACCCCCCCCCTCCCAAAAAAAGAAAAGTGTCGTCACACACCACCACCACCACCACAGTCCGAGACAGACGGGACGGTGGAGGATGTCGCTGTTGTGGGCAGCTTGTCGACGCATATGCAGATATTAAACTTCACTCAGGACACACTGTTGAGCTAAAAAAAAAAAAGAAAAAAAAAAAAAAAAATGCTTCCATCCAAAGAAAATAATCCTCCAGCATGCCAAAAGATTAAAAATAACATGCACTGCAGGTCCAAAGAAGAATTCTGGAAAGTAAAAACTAAATAAACTTGATGGGGGGGGGGGGGGGGGGATTAAATAAAATCCAAACCAGTAAACAGTCTCCATGACAAACACATGCACACTGCACTGTTTCCACCATTGATGTGATTCTGTCTGTTAATCCACTATGGATTGTCTAAGCAAAGAAAAAGCCAAGAAAAAAAAAGGGGGGGGGGGGGGGGGGGGCAGGGGAATAAGCTGAAAACATAAGCACACAGTATTTTTTTCTTTTTCTTTTTTTACACAATACATTCAAACATGAGATACACAGATGTGCACAGTCAGACACGTTTACAGCTGTGTTTTCTTTCCCGACGCAGATCACAAGAGGCCCGGATGCTGGTGGCTGTGGGTCGACTTCTTCAGCTTTCATCAAAAACGATTGTCAGCATTACGGGGGTCTAATTGGCGTGACGCTTTCTCCCGTTCATTAAAAATTTCTCTTTCAGACGGCGAGCCCACCGAGGAACGGGAACGGAACAGGAACGGACCCACCGGCGCAACAGAAAAGAGACTCGCTGCTACAATTCCACAAGGAGCCGGACTTCATGAAACGCCTCATGGATGGTGGGGCGCCATCCGTATGCGTCCTTTCTCTCCCCTCAAAAAACGATTTCATTATGGGGCGACTGTGAAAAATATTGTTTTTAAATAGCCAAGCAAGAAAATCCAAAACTATGATAAAATAACGGGATCGTTTGCATGATTATACGACTTCATGATTGGAACGGTCACTTTAAATAAATTGAATTTCTTTTTTTTTTTTTTTTTGCCGTTATTTACCGAGGGGATACATCTTCTCTAATCTTCACATATACACTTTAAAAGTCTTCGTCAAGGAAACCCGCCTACGTCTATCCCACAATTAAACAATCAAGATCACAACCTGCAGTCATAAATTATTAACAAAAACACAATAGCAAACTTATATTTATCAGTATCACAACATTCTTTGATACATAATGCCTCGGAAGGGGCATTACCCGATAAAAACCCCTAGCGCAGGAACCGAGCCGTACCTTCTCAAAAGGTTTAAACCATTTGGACTACAAAACATGTTTTCGCTGCAAATGTGTGCTATAAACCTGGAAGACAGCTTCACGCATCAGACTAGTAAAATAGTGGGGACCGGGGATTTTCATGAGCGTCACAAACTGAGCTCGGGGGACATGCTGCGCTGGACAGAGTTGGACGAGAACGTTGTCGTTGTGGCCCGAGAGACTGATGGATCAATACAGATGCAAAAAAAAAAGAAAAGAAAATGCACACGGAACAAAAGCTGGCTTCGCTGTGCATCCGTCTGTTGTTTTTCGGCCTTGTGCTGAATCAGAGACACACAAGTTTTAAGAGTTCTGACGGGCGCAGACCTGAGGGGGTATTTACACCGGGGCTTCTCATTTCGTTCAGGAGGATTTTCAGATGTTTTCAAAAGGTCCAAAAAAAAGAGTGCAGCCGTCTCAATGTGATGTTTTGTTGTTTGTTTGTTTGTTTTCAGTTTCTTAGAGGTCAGCGTCTCCAAAAAACAGTAAATAAAATACGGAGGACTGAGGAGTCGTCAGAAAGGGAGCGTCCTCCTGGCCCATGCTGCTCCGCCTCCCGCTGCATCTGTACAGACCTCCCCTCTCCTCTGAGCATTCAGTGTTTCAGCTCAACGACACAACAGTCTGCTGCGTGTGGCGTCTATGACCTTCCTTCACCAGCAGGTGATATCCGTGTGCAGCTCGCTGCCGTCTGCCCACAGTCCTATACCACGGTGCTGAGGGAGGAGGTGCAGTCTGGGGGCATGGGGGCGTGGCCATCCGTCGGCGTGTCGGGCCCCACCAGGAGGGTGCTGCTATCTATGGAGTCCTCCCTCTGCTGAGAGGACGGCGCCGAGTCTGGCACGGGACCTGAGGCGTTCGGAAGGTCGGCCTGGAGCCCGTTGACCATGGCGTTCATCTGGCTTGGCACCATGGGAACCCCGCTGTGGCCTGGTGGACGCAACAAAGACAGAGGAGGAAGACGAGGGCTTAACACTCTGCACGCCATGGGATTGTTAAACAGACTGGAGAAGGGACGCGCACTCACCAAGATCCACGTAGAGGAAACTGTCTGGGTTTATGGAGGCTTCGTATGGAGGAGGGGGGTCGTCGGGGTGCTGGATGTCGGGGTATTTGTAAGCCGCGTATGGCGGAGGAGGCTCCTGGAAATGAAAAGCACCTCCCTCGCCGTCATCAGACAGATGAAGAGGAGTGAGGCCGGTGCCAAACGCATCCGGACCGTAATCGAAGCCTGGGACTCGTCGCCCAAGGTTAAAGTGGTGCACTGGGGAAAATCAAAACAGATCAACAAGTCAATGCTAATCAATGAAAAAAAAATAAATGAATACAAAACAAAAACACCTCCGAGGTGCAGTTCATGTCCTCGCCTGTCTGACCGATTCAAGTACTCACAGTTTCCTCCAATTAGCGTTTCGATGCGTTCACGTCTCCTCTGACGGAGTCTGTGCACCATGAAGAGCAGCAGAGAGAGGATGAGGAAGGACGAGATGCAGCTGACGATCAGCCTCATCCCGCTGGCCATCGAGTCGAACAGACTGTTTCCATCTGAGGGGGGAAGCAGAGACCATCGCATCACTTTGTCAACACGGGGTTTGTTTGTTTTTCATACATCAAATACAATAAACTGGTTGGCTGAGTGTTTCTAGTTTGAGAATATGTTGTGCTGAAATGGAAAGTGAGAATCAGCATAGTCATAGATTGTATAACGCGATCGATGACGCTTCCTCCCACTGCTGTTGGTGAAGCAGCACTGCCATCTAATAACTCTGGAGATGTCATTTGATTACACGGATGAGCCAGAATTATCTGAATGAGGATGTGGCACCAACAAGAGTGTTGCCCGAGTTACAGTGTGAGAAAAAAAAATTCAAAGCAGTTAAAATGACAAACAGATCCGAGGTGTCATTTGATGTTTGAGTTGTCGCCATGGACAAGGTGCTACATGAACACAACGCTCTAAACCCAGCAGGAGTGGGCAGCTGATGATATTCTCTAGTCGGTTCTGAGAAGCCTCCACGTCACCGTCTGTTCGTCACCGAGCGGGTCACGTACCTGGATCCAGACAGGTGAACTTGCAGCACTCTTTGGGATCCTTGCGGAAGTGCTGGCATCCCTGCGGCCGCTCGCACAGCGCCGCCACGCACATCTCCGGCTCGCCGTCGTGACACGTGCAGCTCAGACACGGGTCGTCTCCCTTCGGGGTGAAATAGTAGCCCTCGTTCACAACGTTGTCTTTTATATCCACACACGTTTGCCCTGGGAAAGAAAAAAACAAACAAAAAGTAAATAAAAAAATGCTTGCAGAACCAGAATACCGTTTATATTTGTGAGAAGAAAGAGACAATGAGCCCGTACGCCTCTTGCACAAAAAGGGGAACTTCTTGTAGCAGTTCTCGGCGTGCCAGCTGTGCAGCCCTCGGTCGTTCATGCTTTTGATCTGGAAGCGCTGCAGCTGGGCACAGAAGACGTTGTCCTGGGTGGGAGACGCCTCTCCAAAGTTTGTCAGACCCTCCGGCGGCAAAAAAACCTGCATCGAACCTGTAATTTGAAACGGCAAGAAAACTGCGCGTTAGTACACTTGGATGAGAAAGAATTGAAACAACACTGGGACACTTTATTCTATTAATCCCAGTCTTGATTACCTTTGTAGGCGACTTCCCAGCGGCCCTCCAAGGAGTGATTCTGGTTGGTGATTACATACTGGTATCCCACCCAGAACCTGAGAAAATAACCATCAAACAGTTGATGACTGCACTGTTTTCCTTGTGAAATGAGCCGTTAAAGGAACACTGCAATGGTTAATATCGACCACTAGATGGCGAACAACCCGTAACAGATATTATCACAGCACATATTCCAGCTGCTTGAAAAAAGGTCAAGAATCAATTTAGTGCTTGAGAAAAAGCCACTTCTCAGTTTGTTTGCTTTCTCTTTAAAAAAAAAAACCGGCTGAACAGTGAAAGTGTGTGTGCCTTCAGACAAAGAGGGAAACACTCACTTGCACTGGTCTTTGCGCTCACACACTTTGTCGTCGAAATCCACCTCGATCTTCAGGATGAACTGCAGCTCCTCGTTGGTGACAAACGTGGCCAGTGAGCCGTTGACCTTCTGGCACGTGTCCACGGCCTGCCAGTAGTTCTCGTTTCTCAGGTACACCTTGTAGCAGCTGGCAGTCTTCTCGTAGTGGTGCCATCCGCTGGGACATTTCTCTGTGGGCAGAGAGGATGAGGATGGCGTGAGGCAGATTTCGGCAATAGTCTGATCCAAATTAAACCCTTGAGAAGAAGGCGAGATCCGTACTGTTGAAGCGGACAGGCTGAGCCACCCCCATGACGTCTTCTACCTGGTCGTATCCGTTCCCGAAACGAAATCTTTCCTCTTTAATGGCTGCAAAAACAAGTATGGAGAAAGTAAATAACTGCACAATGAACATTTCTAACAGGGCAAAACTGTTCTTGGATACTCGAGGACGTTTCCACTGCACGCATCAGTTTATTTTTAACCTTCCCTCAGTTTAAGTTTATGTTTTGCTTTAGATTGACTAAAGATTGATTGTGGCTGATCTGCATTCTTTTTGTGTCGGGAAGGAAGCTGGATATTTCTACTTTTCTCATTTTATTTCCATATTTGTCAACCTGGAATTAGCATGAGGGATTGCTTCACCTTCACCTGATACTCAGCAAGAGATAATCCCAATGAAGAACGTTGGTTTTCATGCACACTGTTGATTTAATCTGTGATAACCCCTTGCTAAGAGACGCATGAGGGGATATTTTAATGTATTTCTTTGTGGAAAAAAAAGAAAGAAAAGAATTTCACCTGAATGGGTATGTTTTGTTTTTAATAATGAGCCTACTGCTTTTAATGCTATTTTCTGCTCCTAATTGTTAATTCCTATTACCTCTTGTTTTAATGCTGGCAATTTAAATAGTCTTTCATCATGTATTTTTGCTTTTAACGCCTTCGCCCCATTTGACAATAATTTAATATGAAAACTGTTTGGGTTGCATTTTGTGGATGAGAGGTGACGTAGAAAAAGAATAAGATCATTGTTATTATCAACGGAGTTGAACATTTGAGTTATTTAGTTCAGCTATGAGCTTGTTTGTTGAATAATAATCAGCAGATTTGCTGCTGAAAACACAAAGTGTGCCAAGAAGCTGTTCTCGTGAATAAACAAAGAAAACAACAGGAAGTTTCTTCTTAAAAGGTCAGTGCTGTTGGTTGTTCTATAAATGTGGCTTTCCTGAAGCATGAATAGACGCCAGTGTGAAACCTCAATCAGGGTAGAGTGTTGCTGGCAGGCCTGCCGCCGTAACTCAAAGCATGCACAACTCCAGCTGTATGGAGGTCACATGCTGGACTCAATCCTTTCAATAATTCCCATTATGCGGTCAGAGATCTAGGGGATAAGGTCTTTCTGGATTTAAGGGGACAACAATAGGATTTCGGTCAAAAGGCTTAGCACTGCAATGTCTACGCGGTGTTGAAGAGATCAACCGGCAGTAAACAAACACGGAGTCGCAGACACATGTGCAGCCACTCAGGACCAAACTCTGCTCCCCCTGCCACCATCTGACGCTGTCAGTCCAGACCTGCGGACCTGGTACTGTGAACTGCAATCCTGGACTTCTCCCGCTTACAGACTTCAAATCATGTCTGAGCTGTTGAGTGAAAGCGAAACTGTTTGGTTTGAATCGTTAAAAAAAAAAAGAAAAAAAAGAAAACCTCTCCAAATGTGAGGAGGTCATCCCGCGGCTCAGCCCCCCCCCCCCCCCCCCCCACACACACACACACACACTACAGGCTGTGATTGTTCATATGTAGTCATATGTAGTCAGCATGCATCACTGAACATCTCTCAGTGCAGCTTGACTGTATCCTTCGACATCCTCGAGGCATTCCGAGTGCGTCCGCACCTGCATTTAGAGCCGTTCGGCTGTGATTCGATCATTCGAGTGTGAAAAGGTTTGGGGTGTTGCTATTCTTTTCTCAAATCAATCACGTTATGGGTGTTAGGTAACAGTGTGGGTGTAAAAGGGCTTAAGTAAGCTGTACTCACGGGGACAGTCCATCTCGTCACTCTTGTCCTCGCACGCTGTCCAGCCGTCGCACTGCCAGGACATTGGGATACACTGCATCTTCCCACTGCGGCAGGCAAACTGCCCGGGGCTGCAGCGCTGCTCTGAAACACAACAAGAGGGTTCGCGTGGTCACAAACTGGCACGTGACTCGGGCCTTTTCTAAGCAACACAAAACCATTTTCAGTCAGGAGTTCAGCGGTGAAATGAATGTTGGCACGTGAGCTCTCGGGACGACCAGCAAACATACGACGTCTCGGGTGGTGGTCGGGTGAAAATCTATAGTGTGATATTAAAAAAACAAAAAAAGAAAAAAACATTGATGTTCTTCTTGACAACAACCAAGAGGAAACTAAGGAGCACTGCCACCCGCATGATTACTGCAGCCAGAGAGAAGGACCGAGTCAGCAGCTACTTTACAATACAACAGAGTACGCACACATATTAGTGCAACAAAATCAAAGGCTGTATACATCATTTTCCACTGTTTTTGGCATGCATGCGAATCTAATAAAGTTCAGCCCACAATATTGGTGAATACGATTTTACCACCTGTGTTACTGTTTTAACTTCTTAAACGACAAAAGCAGCTGTGTGAATGGTGCATTACTACAGAAAGGAGAAGCAGCGATGCTCGGGGTTTCTCAGACTGTAAATGTCTCTGAGAGCGATCAATAAGTGGTTTGCTATATTTAGAATTACTACTTTATGCAATGTCCTATTTCAGTTTCTAAAATTAAAGCCTCTCTTTCACAGTAAAAGCTTGTAGCTCAATTTAAGTCATTCTCTTCTTCAGGATATTGAGTAGTACTTTTGCTGATTCAAAAGAAACATGATCCAAAACCGTATGGCAAACTTAACCAGGGAAATGTGTTTATATAATTGCTTTGTTTAATGAATTCATCCATCTTCTGTAATGTTTTTTCTGCAGCTTAGGGCCACAGGGGGGCCTGGAGCTGGATCCCAGCTGACAATGGGCAAAGACACTGGACCGGCTGCCAGCGCATCGCTGAGCAGAGCAAAGACACAGAGACTCACACACACACACACACACAATTTCAACTTCCTACTTTCAGGCAAAAACATAGAATTTGATGTAGTACCCGGAGAAAACCCAAGCATGAACAAGATTACTCCCCATTCCAAAGCCCAGAATCGATGAGGGCGATGATGGAAAACACTGCTGAAAGGGAAAATGGCTAACCACTATCCAACACTTATTCTGTGGGCTTATAGTCGGACAGGGGCTTCTTTTTTTTCTTTCTTTAGTCCACATGTAATTGAAAGACATGCTATAAATTCATAAACTACTTGTATGATGACAAAATAGCACCCTGTGCTTAGTCTCTGGTGGTGGCGCATCTTTAGATGTGTTTTGTCATTTTAGCACAAAAACACATTGAAAAACCCAAATAATTCCATTCTAAAAAAAATAAACCGTGTTTATTGATAAAATATAGAACCATATTTATACACAGTATAAACAAAGGGTGTGGTGCTGAATAGGATGTTATAAGAAGTTTTATAACAAAAACACTTCCTCTTTGCTCACGTAACAATATATAAACTTAGGCACCAACAGGGAAAAAGAAAATCCACTGCAGCTGGGAACTGAACGTTTTCACATTTGATCTGAGACACAAATCAACCAAAGAAAAAGGAACAATTTCTCCGTCTTTAATCTCCAGACAAGTTTAATCATGTCTGCAAGCTACTGCTTTTTGTTTGTTGCTGAGCCCTGACAGAATCGGTTTCTGAGGGTTATTTATCATATTTCCACAAGATCACAGGGGGGGAAAAAACAAACTGCATGACTTCTGTAATCACGTTGTCAAGGAACAGTTCAGTTATGTAGGCAGCTGGAAGAAAGCGGCCTTAAAAGAACAGTAGACCCACTCTGAACCTCTGTACCCTTTTTATTAGTGTATTTATTATTCAGTAATACAATCTGTGTTCTGTAGGTGGCTACAAGCTCACCCCATGTGATGGAACAACAGGTTTACCACAGAGAGCAACGGTGCTGATGGGGGTTGGTGGTTCGGGGATTACTTGTGGAGGTTTACTGTTTTTACATTAAGTGACCTCTCCTTTGCTGAATTATTGACAAGAGATGTGTGATTTAAAAAAAAAATAATAATAATTATTTTGTTTTTGGAGAAACGTTTCTTAAGAGTTATAGGTGTATTCTTGCAAAGAGCTACTACACTAGAAGACAAACTGCTTGCTTACCTGACAATAATCTTGCCAGAGCTACCCGTGGACCTGAAACAAATAGAAACAATAGAATGACTGCCTGTTTCTCAGTGTAATGTCTGTTAAAAATGGTTAATTTCGCTTGAGCTTCGACTGAATCAACCCAAAACAAACCCAAAATGTCCCTCTTGTTTCTGCTGCTCACTATGTGGACTAAAAGAAATGTCTTTTTCAAAATGTCCACTTCTCTCTAGCATCTGTTGCTGGGCAGAACTGAGCACACAAGCCCAGCTATTTATGAGGATACAGGTGGTTGTGTGTACCTACAATAGAGAAACACTATTTTTACTTGAACAAAAGCTCAGAGCTATTTCAAGATGGTGACTGCTGTTTCGTGTGTATACTGGCCATCCGCGGAGACCCTGTAACCCCTACAGTGCAACAAGACAACTGGTTAACACTAGGTTTAATTAGCACTATAATGTGATTTAATATCAGTTTGGAAACTTGCCACTACATGATTGCTTCAATATTCAGAAAGTACCTTGCCTTGTATTTTCAATCTTGGCTTATCTGATTCTAATGACTTAATTTTACACGACAATTACACAAAGTTCCCGCACACTTCTTGGATTAAACCTCAGGAATGGAAGACAAACGTCTACTGAGTGGGCCACCATCACCAAATACGGAGGAACGGCCAGCTGGATACGAACCCAAGTAGTGAGTTATTATTGCAAATTTGTTCTAGTTATGGATTGTCCATAACAAACATGTTCAAACACAAACTTGACCTCAGGCCCGAGGTCCATAATCAACTTTGTTGTCGTTTCATTTGGCCTGAGACCGTTTGTCCTGGACACTTGGGTGAAGCGAGGCGCTGAGCCGTCAACTGACAGTGAGTTGGATCAGATGGTGTGGAAGACCATGTGTCAGACCCTGCAGGGCAAGGTGCATTGTGGGGTTGAGCTGGAAGAAGTTAGCAGAGGATCCTGTCAACTTCCACCTCCAGGAGAATTTGGTCGATGTACCGAAGGGGATTGGGGGCATGGAGTCAGAAGAAAGGTTTGTGGCATGGGAGGAGTTCGAAGAGGTCATGGAGAGGGACGTATAGTTGGCCTCAAAGAGAGTATGGGTTCCATTAGGTAGCCCAGAATGTGAGGTTTGGTCAGGAGGTGGAGCAAGTACTTTAAGGATCTCCTGAAACTTGGGCTCAAGTATCCCTCTCAGGCTGGAGGCTTCTTGAGAATCTTTATCTAATTCCCTGGTGGAGGTCGACAGTCAACAGTCAAGCGGCAGTCAAACCTCAGATCCAGGAGGAACCATGTGGATTCCATCCTGGCTGTGGAACAATGGACCAGATCTTCAACCTTTTGCAGATTATCTCGGGGGCATGGAAGTTTGACAATCCAGTCTACATGTGTTTTGTAGACTTGAAGAAGGTTTACAACCACCTTCCCAGGAATGTCTTGTGGAAAGTGCTCAGGGGCCACCTCCCATCCGCCTAGGGTCATCCCAAAAATTTGCTGGAGAGATTATATCTTTGGTTTAGTCTGGGAACAGCTTAGGGTCTCCCCCAGAGAGGTTGGGAAAGTTTTGGGGGATGGAGAGGTCTGGGCTTTTCTGCTCTCCATACTGATGTAACCTCACATGGATCAAGTTGAAAAGAAGATGGCTGGTTGGAGCCCTGTGCTTTGTTACAACATCAACAGATATAACCTTTAACATTGCTGTATCACATCAGAGCCGACCCGTTACTGTGTGTAAACCAAATAATACTCCCAGCCCCTTCAAGCTCATAACACTACAGTTGCTGATGAGACAAAATCCATTGGCTAATGTGTTTTAATAACAGCGGACTGCTTAGTTTGGGAAAGCTAATGTTACACGAGGCTCTGCAGACGTAATCACAGATGCAAATTTGATTTGACAAACGCATCAAATCTGGGTTGAACACAGGAACCCTCTATTTTTTTTTCTTTCTCGGGTTGGCTGCCAGACTGGCAAAAGGTGTTTTAAGAGCGGAGTAAGACAACGGACGTCACCTTGTCTCAGTTAATGCTAAGTGGATTGAGACGCATTACAGACCGGCCTCCGTCTCCTGGAACTCAGCGTTCTATGATGAAGCTTGAAAGTGTGTCAGAAAAATGGATAGTATCAAAATGAGCACATATACCAAAGACATTAATGTCAATTGTGAATATTTAACACATATTTAAAAAGGGGCAAACTGCAAATTGACTTGAAAAAAATGTGTTTGACTTTCAAAAGGTCAGTCAATTTTACATATAATGCACCTTTAGACGTTGATTAGTTTTTTGATTACTTTTCTAACGAGTGTTGCCGAACAAACACTTTAACCAGAAGAGGATGTAAGCTTTTCATTTGTCTTTACATTGCTCTACGATGAAGTAACAAATTCTTCCGACAGCAAAGGATCATTTGAAAATTTACATATTGTTTTCCACTAATGCACATTGTAATGAGAAACAATCCCAAAACCAGATGGTTACCACCTGTACAACAATGAAGCCGGCTGCTCAAGCTTGTGCTCCATGTTCTCCATCACAACTATATATTAAATGCCTGCTTGGTGTCTCCGATGGATTTGAGCTTCATTTGAATAAGGATTGACTGCACTGTGCATTACTGATAACTGTGCTGCAGAGTATCTACGGGAGGAGAATTTATTCAGATGCTGGTAGCGTACTGCTTCAGGTTATCAGATATGAGAAGTTGAAGGCACAGGGTGGACACGTTCAGATAAAAAAAACATCCTTTTTTTCTAACACAGCTTCAAGCAGAAGTGCGTTTCTTTGTGGCTATCTGAATTTTCCGAGCACTCGAATGAATGATCAAAATTGAATGTGGTTGTTTGAAAAACGAAATAGAACAAAAAAAAAAAAAAAACACTTTCCACTGTTTGATGGGGATTTCAGAGATTGCTCGACAAGCACTGGAAGAAGCGGCTAATGTTTTGCTTTTGCAGATAATCGCTGATGGCTCATAATTGCACACAGCAAATCCTGTAGGAGGTATCACTGCACCTGCATGCACACATACCGTACCTAAACAAAGGCTGCTGCAGTATATGGAGTGGTGCCTTAAAGGAGACATATCATGCTTTTAAATCCTTCCTTTTTACATATAAATCATACAGTTGTGGTCTATACAACGCGAAACTGCAATGCTTGGGTCTGAATTCCTCATTATTATAGCTCCACAGGCCCCTTTTCAACCCCTTTTCTGATGCGCTTCTGAGAGCAACTCGTTTTGGGGCGGTCTCTTCAAATGCAAATGAGACACTTCATACCCCGCCTCCTCTCCAGGTTGCAGAGGTGACACTCGGTTCAACGTCACCCTGTTCGGCCATCTTTGTAGTTTGATAGAACAGATACAATTATCTAGCGGCGCAGAAACTTTATATTCACACATTATTTACAAAATGTCAACAACGGAAGATTTGTCCATCCAGCCATA
Source organism: Lipophrys pholis (assembly GCF_963383615.2). Lineage (NCBI taxonomy): Eukaryota > Metazoa > Chordata > Actinopteri > Blenniiformes > Blenniidae > Lipophrys > Lipophrys pholis. The sequence continues at coordinate 20,938,639 of NC_137641.1, forward strand.
CATGTTGGAGCCAGAGTCGGACCCGGCGGAGCGAGATGAAAATGACGATGATGCACCTACAGAACAACGTCTTCATATGGATGTAACGCAATGGTGTGTTACTATATTTACACTAACTTCTCCATCCATGCCCACTACTACAATACTGCCTGTATTACAACGACTATTTAACACAGAAGTTACATTATAATCTAAAACGAGCACACAGCGCTAACATATGAAGACGGTGCAACTGCTAATGCTAACAAAACAATGACAGGGACGTCTTATCATCACACTTTTTAGCGTTATATACAGCTTACCGAAGTGCTCTGTTCGTCGTCTCCATAGATAGAAGGAACTGAAAGCTCAATCAGACGAAGTCTTTCGGCAAATCCTTCTTTATACTGGTGGAGGTTGTTGAAGCAGTCGTCCTTAAAGTGATTCGCGCACACAAAAATGACCTTACCCACAGATGTGGGTACATTTCTGTGAAAAATAAAACTCAACCAGGCACTTCGAAAAGGTTCTGATGCTGGGAGACGGTGTAACGAAGCTTGTGGGTTACTACATCCAACAACCGAACATTTCGACTTATCCTCTCGTAACTTCGGTTGGACTACAAAATCGCAGCGAGAAACAAAAATGGCGGATTGCTAGAAGTGTCGATGTCCTAATTTGGCAGTTCCGCTGAGAATACTGTGACGTCATTGTTCAAAAAACGTAATAGAGAATAGAAAAATCGAAACCGATCGCAAAATATGACCAAAACAGAATATAAAGATATCAACGGAGCACCTGAAGAGACTACTTTGAACTTTTCTGTACTTCTAAACACTCTAAATATACAACAAAATGCATTTAAGGGCTAAAAAAGTGGATTTAGCATGATATGTCCCCTTTAAAATCAAACCAATAAGAGCAACATGAGGGACAAAAAGGAAAAGAAAGCAAGGAGGAGTGAAGAACACACAAGATAAAATCATCTCCGACCGAGACCATTACTCTCACAAGCTCTGGATTTTGTGATGTGAACACATGAGTGCACACTGGCAGTGAAAAGTGAGCTTACTTATATAACAGGAAAATACAGTAAAGAAAGAGAGTGGCCTGCAACTCGGTCTCACTGAAGTACAGCGGCACAGTGAACCAGTCCTGTGCATACACCGCGTTGTCCCCAGCGCCCAGTGATTCATATTGATGCCGAGGTTTGCTGTTGAAACTAGTGAGTGGGTACATGCTTTTGGCTCTCTTTCTGCTACCTCAAGTCTGCAACAGCTATTTTCCTTTACACCATGGGAATGAAAGCACTGCAGGTCAACCCCCTTCAAGAACCGGCCACAGTTTAACAGCCCTGCTTGAGAAGATAATACTAGCTGTTTCATAGATTATAACTGGCTATCAAGAAGCTAATTACTTTTTTTCTTTGTTCCTCTTGTGTGCAGTCGTGTGCAAAGTTTGGGAACTTTCACTTAAGATGCAACAGATTTAATACTTTGATTAGTGCCAGAACTGCTTGAAAGGCTTCAAAGTAGTCATATAAGATTATTATAACACAGTACAACATGACTTAAAAACATTAGTTTTTGAGCAGTGCTGATAGTCACATCACTTCCTGCTGCATTATCGTAAATTGAACTTGTAACTCATAGCAGCAGTCTGATTAGGCAGTGTGGTGTCATAGGGTTGGTGAACGTTCTGACCCTCTCAGAGAATAATCTCAGGTTGTTTGTGGTTGCACAACTGTGCGAATAGACGGCCATGAACCCGTCTCATCTCCAGCAAAAGACTACGATCCAAGATGTACTCAGCCCCTGTCCAAAAGTACAGTTTATAATTCTCTCTCGATATATTCTAGCTCGATTTTCAGGTTGTCTATGTGAGCTTTAGTCTGCTCAACCTTATCCGACAGCAGCGTGAGCAATAAGTTGTCAGCGATTGCAGGTGTGACCGTGATTAAGTCTGCCTGTGGTGGTTACAAATGTTCATTGCTGCCTGCCAACCTGCAGCAAGAAACCATTAATCTGAAAACGTACGATTTACATCACAAAGGAGTCAAAAGTGGAGACAAGGGCGTAGCTTCATATTTGTTGAAGGGTGACGTCTAATTGAATAGAGAGACTTCATTTAGAGGATCAGTTCCACAGGAGCTTTCCAAAGACTATTCTCAAACATGTATCTCATGTCTTCCGCAATTGGTTCACAGCAAATTAACTCACCCAACATAAATTCATTTTCTCAATGTAAGTGGCTGGGTGATGACAAATGGTGTCTGTCAAAACTGAACTTGCCAAAAAACTGTTTTTTTGTTTGTTTGTTGTAAAGCCAACTGTGACAAACCAGCTGTCAGTGTTACACAGATCGATCGCTCAGCCGCTCAGAAAATAGACAAAATACAGTCGACTGCTCAAGCTGACGGCTTCGCAAACCACAGGGGAAAATTCCCGTCTTCTTGAATCCTGGGCAAGTTTACATGACACGACTCTGACCGAGATCTGCTCATGTCAAGCATGCCTGGTACTGTTGGCGAGGGTTTTCATCCTGCCACTAATGTATACTATACAGAAGTATTTCACTCTACTTCCTCAGTTTTAGTGCGTCTGTCTGATTTAGGGCGTACAAATCTGTCTGTCACGAGAGCTAACTAAAACCGTGGGACCTGCACAAATGTCAACCACTATACCTCAACATGGCGGTGTCATGTGAATCAGATCCCATCCGTTCCTGCCTCTAACCTGATCACACGTAGGGGCAAAACTGTGCTGTGATTCATTTCATGTGAATGCACAAGACATCTGGCAAACTTTTCAGAGGCTCCTTCAATGAATGCATAGAGTGTGTAAAAGCCCGGCTTCGACTTACACTGGCAAACATTCACGGCTGTCCTCTTATCAAATCTAACCACCCAGAAGTATGACAACCATGCACACTAAGCAAGAGCACCAAGCATCGGTCCTCCTGAACAAACTCATGAGAGGGGATTTCTCTGTTGCATGTCGCAACCTGCAGGAGAACGACCCCGGGAGCCATGCAGGTAAATTGTTTCTGAAGGTTCACTAATCCATACAAGTCGATTAAAGTGATTTTGAGGGAACTTCCTCTGATTTTGACTCATGTGGCTATTCAACTTTGGCAAGTATGCAAAAACACAGCCTCCTAAACTGGCGCCGCCAACCGTGATAACAAAAAAAAATTAAGCAATAGTTTTAAAAACATTGAGAATGTAAAGCTTGTAGGCTGAAAATGTGGATAAATCTCAATCTCATTATTTTAGAATCTTGCAAAAACAAAACTTGGAACACCTTGAGTTTTTCTTAATAAAATGACAACTGATTTTACCGATTCATGCCTGTAAAATAAACTTTTGATGTGAACCAATGTTGGCCCTGGGAACAAACCTGGACACAAATGAACAATACAAAGCATACAATGTTTTGTGTGCAAATGGTCTTCTAGGCAGGAGGTCTTCTGGTTTGAGCCAAACAGTAATGTGTTCATCCACAAGCAGAACTGATAACAGTTTCTGTAATCCACACAATTGTCTGGATCACAAGATGAGGCTGGGAGGAAACCACAGGATGTAGAAAAGTACTGTACAAACACATGCACCCAAAGCAGTTTGGGCGTCTTATTGAGACAAATCACCTCAGTTTATTTCCCTGTTTAATGTGTATAAAAGATTGGCATTTTGTCATGGACATGTCCAACTCAAAATGAGGAATTACAATCAGAGCGTTCCGCTGGAAGTGATTCATTTACTCAAACCTAATAAGTGGATTATTTGATTAGGGGGCCACTGTGTGATTTTAAGATTTTGTTTCTTGAGTAAACACATTTTTCTTCAGTCTGTGATGATAGTAGTACATTTGATTTTAAGGACTTAACAAACATGAAGTGGAGCGAAGACAAAGACATGCGGATTGTGACTGTATTGGACCAAACGATAGAGATGAGCAGGGATAAATCTCTAACGTGCATTTAAAATGACAGCTTGTTTGCAAATAGCAGAGATAAAAGTAATAGTTTATTTAATACGCCTCAACAATAAGAGTGGTAGATGTGAATGGCAATGTGTTTGGAAAACTTAGTGGATTGGTAATTGTTTTCTTTAATCACTAGAACAATATTACAGTGTGGACGATAAACTCTTTTCAAACGTTTTTTTCCCGTAACAATCAGAGCCACGAAGCTGCCACAGCACGGGCTGCTCGGCGGGGTTCTCCGCGGGGACGAGCCGCAGCAGAGGTGGTTTAAAAAAAAGGCACCAGAGTCCCCGGCTCGTCCCGCAGGCCTCCCCGCCGGACCAGCTCGGATCTGTTTCCCCCCACTTTCTCAGCCGAACCCCGGGGAGCGTGTGCAAAGCGAAAACAACAGCATTTACCTGTCCGTGGCGGATCCGTTACCGTGAGGACGAAGAGGAGAGAGAAGAGGACGAAACTGCTGCTGTCAGCCTTCGGCAACATTTATCCTCCATTCATAGTAACTCCTCTATCCAGAAATTAAAACATTTACCGAGGATCTGCACCGCCGACGCCCCTATTCCCCGATTTATAACGTTACACCATTCACGCGATTTGAAACCATTTTTTTTTTTCCTTCTTCTTTTTCACGCACTTAAAGCTCCGGCTCGCTCGAGAGAAAACGGCGCGTGCGGGTCATAGTCGCAGCGCGGATTGTGGTTTAATCTGGCCCGCGCGGCTAACGCTGCTAACAGGCTGAGCCGCTAAACGACGTCCGTCCTCCGCCGCTGCTCCTCATCCAAGATGGCCACGGCCTCCCATCACAACATTCCCAAACATGCAACACACAGACCATCAGCTGGAGGAGCTGCCGGGGCGGAGTTAGGCACATTGTAAATCTGTGCGTGTGCGTGTGCGTGTGCGTGGGGCTGAGCTGTTTATTACCCTTATCAGTACATTCTCTCTTTTGTGAACTTGTTGAGAGGCTAAATTAATTACGAAAAAATTATTGAGCTTAATATAACTCCACATCCATTACCAACGCGAGAGTCACGTGCATGACTTTCCAGAGGAAAACGAAAGTACTCATCATTCAATCAAAACACATTTTCGATCCAAACCCATCAGAATCGTACAGTGATCAAATTAACTTTAGTATAAAATCACTTCCTAGCAGTTATAATATAAAGAGATCCGTGGTATGTGTGGCTTTCTTCCACATTGTGAAATCCTCGGCCCGTTGCTCAAACACATTTCCTCTTTAGGCTTCTTCTTTCAGCAGGCAGCTTAAAGTGGTTTTACTATTTATTTTTTTCTTAATACAGAATTCTCTGACAATGTAAATTAATGTGTATAACTTTCCTTTGGATTTGACAGTTTTGTTGTCTACAGTGACATTTTGTATTCTGTAATGAGAAACAGAGCACATGCCTGATCACCAAAACGATTCCAAATACTTGATCAATTTGGTGACTACAAAAAAACACCTGCAAGAGTGGAAAGCTTTTGGAATGATTTGGTAAATGTTATTTTAAAAAGGCATAGCTGTAGCATGATATGTGATCTATGTCATTTTATCAAAAAAACCTTTTCTTTTGTTGATCAACAACTTCCCTAAAACTGTATGTGCATGGCCTTGCAACACAAAATGATATTATTAAACCAAGGACATGTCAGTAAGACCTGCATGTATCATTTGGGAGAACATTTGCTCCAGATACATCACAATAGCTGAAATAATGAAGCTGTTGAACCCTTGTTTTTTTAAGACAGTTGTTTGGAATGACTTGCACAAAACCCTCAGGATTTTTGGGGGAATGCCTATTTATATACTTTCTAGCATAAGACATGCAGTAATGAGACAGAAGAAAAATAATGGTCATAATATTAATGAGATAGTACAGTGAGTCAACATTAGCATGTTCGGGTCTTCTATTTTAAAACAAGTATTTGTACTAAGCCCTAACATTGGGTCTTGTAAGAAAAAGAAATGCACGATACTAACTTCAAGTGATTTTGCAGCATGAAAAAAAATCTGAACCATCTCTTTGAACGCTTCTTGTATTTTATATCACTGCTGTGGTCATGGTTACTCTTGTTGCTGTGTTTGTAAGCCTCTTTGTGCTGAGCACATTTTCTGTGTCTCACACAACAACACACTCTCCCTTGATAATTGGTTATATTGTACGGTCTTCCTTTCATTCTATTCTTCAGAGTCTATTTGACCTCGTGTGTCAGTGCCAGGGTCAAACTCCAACAACGTAATTATCAAAACATGTGAGTCCTTCGAGAAGATTAATAGCCGAGATGTGTGTGTGTGGCTCAACTATCACAAATCATGATACTGGCAGACCGCAGGCAACTTTCTACACCCACAAATTAATACTATAACTAAAGAGGAAACATTTCCAAAACTCTAGAGATAATGCTGTACAATGTTTGACATTTCCCAGTCACTTTTCAACCCCCTTCACTAATGCCTCAGCACATTTCACCCAACATTTCAAATGAAGTATTTTTTTTCCTCAATTCAAATTGAGATTTGCTTATGTACATATTTGATAAGGGTCTATTTCATTTCTTAAGTTAGCTCCTTGTGGATTGCAAGAATTACTGTGTGCTGTGATTAAAATCTGATCCCCTGATCCATTTCAATAGAAGATGATCGGCACTTTGTATTAAGGCTGAAAGTATTGATCGCAAACGCTGCAACAACAAACCTTTAGCTGAGTAACGAGGCAAACATGTTTAATGGAGTAAGTGGGAAAAACAAAGTGAGTCAAATAAAATAAAACTTTGCCATGTTGGACAATGTCAAATGAATATAGTGCAGGTTTAAACAAATCAGCATCTTTCTTTTGATATCTTTTTATGGCTTGCGTGATTAACTTTGACAGAAAATTGTGCTAAAAAAAATTAACTTCATTGACTCTGAACTGCAAACCTCTTCAAACTAATTGTGGTCACACACAAATTCAAAACAGACGATAATTTGACAAGTAAACACTAAGATTTAAAGTTGCCCAAATGAAATTAAGGGTCAACTTCGATTGTGTGAAGACACACGACTGAGAAAACAAAATAAAACAAGGATTGATTTATTCCGGGAAGACATCCCGCCTGAGAAAACACTGAACTGTGACTCCCCCCGAGAGGCTGAAGCCATAAATTATCAGCGTGGGTTTAACAGCCTCACTCGGTATGAAACAGAAATCTGACCGCCTGAAACCTCAAATCTAGTCTAAAACAGACAAATGCCTTTAGGTTAAACTGTTTAAACCACCGGTGTGACACAAAAGGTGCAAACAAGACACACACTGGGCACCTGCTATGATGTATATTTTCTAACAAAACGTCCACAACAATGCAGAGCTCTTCACTCAGTGTAGGACTTTTACCGGCTCCCAACAAAATGTACACAGGCACAAAAACAGTCGCATGAATACCTCCGTTGTGCACACCACATCACGTGACACAGCCGCGAAGATTTAGCACTTCTGGAGTCAGGTCACATTCTGTGTCTCTCCGTGTGCAAATGTCATATATATAAACAAAAACACAGCACTAATGGTCCAATTGCACCAGGACTTGTATTGACCTGACCCTTACTCGACAAGAGGAAACACGCCTGAAAACATGCAGCCGATGGAACAGGAAAAGTGTGCTTAGATATTTGGAATTTCATTGAAAAAAAAATAAAGAAAACAGTATGAAGACATTACTGGCCTTACTTATTTTTAAACATCAGTAAGAGGTAGAAAAACACTATGTATTAGGATGCCATCTGGTGTTTTCATCCACAAACTGTTTAATGATATACATGACGAATAACAAAAAGGGGCAGAGTTATAGCAGCTGTACAAAATTTCTCCATTTTATTTAAAACTACATTTGAAAAAAAAAAAAAAAAAAAAACAACAACCAGAATTTAAATAGTTTAGACAATCATGTATATTTTCTTCCAAGACACTTTAACAAACCGATCCATGGAAAGTCTTCAGTTCACTGTATGTCGATCAAGTCCTCCAGCTCAACAGGTTTGCTCTTGAAAGTTTTCTTCGTTGTGACGAGCCCGTTTCTCCCCTTCAGAAAAAGTCTGACGCTTTCCGTCTCTTGGGGAGCTGCAGCAGATTGTCGGTGAGTGACGTAAGGTCCTGAGAGCCGGGCGTCTTGGCTTTGTTTGGCGTTGGCGTTCCTGAAGGAGTGGCCGGACCGCCCAGGGGAGTCTTGCAACCGGTGGCGCTGTGCGACGGCGACGGGGTGTAGCTCGCTCGCAGTGCTTTGTCCGTGTATTTGCTGGACGTCCGATTGACGAGCCTCTGCAGGGCCGGCGTGAGCGCCGGACTCAGACCTTTAGGTGTGAGACTGCAACACAAAGATCAGGCTGTTTGTTTCATTCCTCAGAATCATTTCAGTTCAAAAGGACAGTTTTGAATTCCAGCACAAGTTGTTCTACTTAAGCTGTCTACAAATACACTGGGCTGTTGTTGTTTGCGCCATCACATATAATCCAACATGAGAGAGATGATTATCACCTTGCCAGGTTTTCTGTGACCCTTCGTAACGCTTCTTGTTTCTTTGCACGGTTTTTAGCGGCGGCCTCGTTGGCCATCTTTAATCCCAGCCTCTCTCGCCTCCCCGGTTCTGGAATCTTAAAAGAAACGAAGCACTGTCAAGGTAAATAACAGCATGTAAACAGTCAGCGAATCCAACACTGAAGCATGGCTACCTTAAATGAGGGGCCGTGGTTCCTCTCAATATACGGCGTGTCTGATCCATCCAGGCGAAACGGGGTGCTCTCGATCTCTCCCCAGGTCATCAGAGGCGAATCAGCAACACCTGAAATATACAAGTTTGAACTATTTTCAAATCAAATCATAATTGTCTTTATGGGGACAAAAAACAACAACTTCCTTTATCGTCCTCAAAAAGAAAAGTTTTTTAATAAGCATATTTATACGCCACATTGAAAGGACTTCATAAAGTATTGTGTTCAGAGACTGGGAAAGGTGTGATCAAAACAAGGTGTGTTTAAAAGTTTGACAGAACACACTCTAACAGTGTTTCTGTTTTCAAAGCAATAAATGTGAACTCCTAAACTTACATTGTGCCGTTTTAATAAACTTTTTTATCCATTGTATATGACCCATTCAAAAAACTACTAATTATAAAAAACAACATATAATTATTTTCAAGAGACGATGTATTTAAAATGGCGGGTGTTCAGTATAGAATATTATGGTAATTCCACATAGTGTGTAGCTCTACTATGCTTACAAATAGTCTGAAATAAAATAATAACCAACAAATAGTTGTTGAAGCAACGTTGCTACCAGTTTTTCTACAAAATGCCAGATTGACGCTTTCCAGAAGAACTAAAGAAAGAAAGTCCACGTTCACTGTTCGGGTCAGGAGCAATGTCTCGGTGTCCGTCTGTCTCTCAGTTGTTTTCTCTTACCAGGTGCTGGGGACGGTGTTCTTTCATAGCCGTATCCATTCACTCCTGGAGAATCATGTGGGATGAGCTCTTTACCATCAGGACCAACTTTTCCCTGTTTAAACTACACAAAAACATGAGCCATGAGGCTAATTACTATAAGAAACACTCTTTTCAACTAAGGAGAAGCCTGACAGTCAGAGATATACAAATAGATTGTACAATATCAGATCAGTGGACTCTACCTGTGCATTGAGAGCTGCTGCCTGTTGAATCTGACTCTTGTTCAACGCTTTGCTGAATGGGTCTCCTGTAAAGCGAGTGTTCTTGTGAACCACCTCCCTTGGCTTCTTAAATAGGGCATCGTCATCTTTAACGCCTGGTGAGGAAAAACAAAACCCACCCATTTAATAAAAACATTCCTCACCTCACACTTTGAAATAAGCAGAACGGCAACAATCGAACTTCAATCTTCTTCCTACCCTCCGGATAATACATCAAGGAATTCTTTGCTTTGTACTCCCATGTCTCCAGCCCAGCTTTGACACATTCGAGTGCCGCCATCTCGACTGGCGGCAAGGCCAGGTTCTGCTCATGACGCTGGAAAAAGATGAGAAGGGATTCTGGCTTTCAGCGACAAACTCTCACAAGAAAGACGAGGATGTTTTATAGAGTTTAGCCTACAAACTTTGCAATGACAAAAAAACAGTTGACTAAACAGATGTGTGCTAAACATCACAGTCTGATTTCACGCATATTTACAACACTGTTGTGATGCAAACATTTGATCATATACTCTAACTAAATTGAAAGGTAAAAAAAACCTTCAGCGTGTACAAACCTCTTTGAATTCTGCCTCAGCCTCATATAACCAGGCATGCTTCAGTTTCTCCTTGTCTTCTGCCAGATCCATTATCTGCTCGAAGGATGCATTGTCCTCACTAGTATTTTTAGCCAGGAACTGGTCAAGACTGGGCAGTCGTTTCTCTTCCTTGTCGTCATCTTTTTTCTCTGGAATTATAACAAATGATGGAAATGAGACATAAAATGAACATTCAACTCATTTTAAACAGAAACGTTCTTCAAACCCACTGAGGTAGAGAATTGTTGACAACAGGAGCATGATTTAAAGGGTTACAAATATATCTAGTTTAGCATCATCACCAAAATCAAGCGTAGAGAATTGTGCAAACTGTCTTTTATCTTTTTAGAAATATCTATACGTACCTCCAGCTACACTTTTACTGCAGTAACTGCCGGAGGGAGAACCTGCACGCTCAACTGGTGTCTCAAAGCTCGCTGGAGTCACATCTTTAATATGAGAGTGACAAAGAAAGGGGAAGAGACATGAAGCATTTTTATATCAATTAATAAAAACAACTGCAAGTGTGTAATAAACACAAAGAAACCCGAAGGTAAAGTTAAATTCATATCTAACTCACAGGGTACAGAAGTCTGCGGTGTAGATTTTGCCAGAGACGATCCATAACGAATGGATATCTCCCTCATTCTCTCCAGATCTCCAGTTTCTTCTGCGTCGAGGTAATCTTTCTGGGCCTGCAGTTTTGTCACATCTGGGAAAAAGTCTCTCTGGATGATTTTCTCCAAACTCTATCAAGACAAAAGCAGGTGAACATTAGTACAGACAACAACCACATCAGATGATGGGTAAAAAGAATTCTGATGCAGCACTGTGTAAAGGTGCTTGGGTAGTTTCTATCAAAACACAGCTCTATTACCATTAAAGCTCTAAAACCCATAGGGGAGCTTTTAATAGAGGAGGCCACTCATTGTCCATTACAGTTCAGTTATACATGTGATTTATCATGTGTATTACCAGTGCCATAGCGATCATCTCCAGCTTAAGACAAAAAAAACACTAACCTTTAATGACATTATGTCACGTTTTCTTAACACAAAATCGCAGTTTAATAACACATACAACACAATATCACGAGTTTTCGTTACGTTGCGATCAGCTCGTGACAGATATTAACTGTTGTTTATGCTTCTTGTGCAACTGACACGTTAATGTTGATGTGATTGTAGCCGCGGTGGGGCTGTCAGCCATCTACCTCAACGTACTGCTCCTCATCGAGCACTCTCCTGTTCAGCTTCTCTCTGTCCGTCTCCTCGGCCGGCTGTCGGAGAGCCATGGTTGTGACCGCCAAAGGTACGAGAGTCCCGGACAACGCTTTCCTCACGCTGGCGCTGCCCTCCATCGTGGTTAGCCTGCTGTGCTAACGGTTCAAAAGCTAAATCCCTTGAGATTAAACAGAAACAGAGCGCGGCCTTTTTTAACGTCAACGCTGTCGTCAAGAAACCTACTTAATCTGGTCGATAATTAGACGTTTGCAGTTACCCAAACGTCGCCTTCTGTCCCGTACGAGCTAACTTTTAGCCACCTTCGAGCTACCAGCGTACAAACAACGCACTTGCGTTTCCTCCTGCGAAGGTCTTACGTCACCGGATGTTTATGACGTCGTCAAGTCAACAAACCAGCGTTGTGTTTTTACAATCAAACTTTATTCAAACTAAATAGTTTTACTAATACATAAAGCTAAACAAAAAAAGTGCACAAAATAATTGAAGAAAGCTGAGAAAAAAAACAAGAAGAAATCCCCAGCGTGAACATGTTCGGAAATAGGACAGTCACGCAAAATCTATTATTCTAAGTGATGTAATAAGGGAGATATTTCACAAAAACTAAAACAAATCAGAAAACAAAAACAAACACCAATCGTATATTAGCAATAGATCCCTAGGCTAATCAATGGAAAATGTCATTGCCATTCACTGGGAGGATTTCTCCAAAGTCTCCAAACTGCTATACATGTTACTCACAAGAGAATCAAGTCACTCATAAAAGCAGAAAGAAAACGTGTGTAGATTAGTGTCAACCCAAAACATGAACTCAGTAGAGTTAATAACTTAAATTGCATTGCAAACATTACATTTGTAAATTCTATCTACATTGTGTTTAGTTATTTATTTTGAAAGAAATTCCATAGAGAATGTGTTGATTAAAGATCCACTTGACAAGGAATTACAGCTGAAAATAAACTCCAGTTATGATATTCATAAGATGTGTATGCAGGGAATTTAGAGGGTAGTCGTTTTGCCTAGAGTGATTTATTTTGATCAGATTACAAGAGCTTATAAAAGCATATTTCATCCACTTTGGGGATATAATTTATTATGATTTTAAGTGAGATAATTAGATCAATATATTCACATTATGAGAAACGTCTTGTAATACTTATTTCGGAAAATATTTCCATTGCATAAGAAAAAAAACACTGAATTATTTATTTTCAGTACATTTAGTCTTTACTAGCTGCTTGGATATATACAGATATGCAATTTTTATCTTTGTGCTTCTCACACATGACATTTTAATCTCATGTGCTACTATTGCAATAAAAAAGACCATCATTTTCAAAAAGAACTTTAATTTTGTTTCACAAATAACTTTTTCACAATCTGCCCAAACCATTAACAATTTACACATTCAAAATGTAACTTTCAGTATTTGTGCTTAAATATACTGTAATAACAGTATTTGGATGCTCTTAAGCAAGCAGACTCACTAATGTGCCACCATCAGTGAGTCATTACATGATTTGCACGACCCAAAACTCAACCTTTTTTGCCGTATAGAACATTCCTTTAAACTTTTGTCTTCTTATATTCTCTGAACATGTTTGACTCTTTGCAGACATTTTCAGTTTTCTGCATTTCCCACCACAAACGAGAGTCTTTTTTGGCGCCTCCACTTTGCTCTTCGGTTCTTAAACCAAACCTGCAATGTAGAAAAGAAGCAAAGTGTTTGAGCTGTGGTTTTATCATTAGACAAAACAACTTTTCATTTACAGCATTAGATGCAGAGTAACCACATTTACTAAAACCAAACAAACAGAACCAAAGTCGACCATCAGCATCTTGCACAGAAATTGGGCAAGAATATTTGACCATTAGAATCCGAGGTTACAGTGTTAAACCTCATCTGCAGAGGGTGAAATCTGAGAGTGAAACCGGGAACTCATTGGTGGGAACGCTGAATAGAGCTGGCATACCTCTACTCTCTCTTCTCTCAAGTGAGTATGCTGTGCCAGTTTCTCCCTGGTGTTCACATCTGGATACTGGTTTTGCAGGAACAGCTCCTCCAGTGCGTCCAGCTGCTCTTCTGTGAAAATAGTCCGGTGACGCCTGGTTCGTCTCTGCACCTGACCCAGGGACTGCTCCTCTCTGTGAGCGTCCCCCAGCCGACACTGATCCGAGAGCAGCGCTGGGGTCCATCCGTACTGACAGACTAGGTGGACAGGATCTGGATTGAAGTTAGCTCGTAGATAAACCCACGTTAACGACACACGACGACCGAACGCAGGGTCTAGTCTTACCTTCACGAACCAAGTCAGTCTGGAAGGCCTCTGCACAATGGGAGCAGCAGCAGCAACACAGGCAGGCATGACGGACCGTCTCTGTCTGGCCGCCACCATGAGCTGCCATCTTCTCTTTCACTTCACTTGGTCCATACTTATCTCCATTACTGCTCGGATATCTGCTCAGTATGTTTTCAATAGTGAAGGGAAACTTCTGTCCCACCGTCCGGATCAGTCCATCCATCTCTCGGGGAAAATTCCAGTAAATCACAAAGTAAAAACGACCATAAGACACTGTGACATGTAGCACTTATGGATAGTTCAGCCTCAGTTGCTCTTCTCCTTCTCCTCTCTCCACAACAGTGTGTCAGGCCCTTATAGTGAAATTGTGAGGTGGAGGGAAAAAAGAAAAAAGAAAAAAAAAGTAAAAACCATAATCCCCTCTATGGACCAGACACATAAAACGGTTGAAACTTAATTCCTAGCTAATCTGGGCAGTTTTGTGAAGAGGTTAGGGAGGACGGCAGATTCGGTTAATCTTGCCTCATTCCTTTCTCCAAAAGAAATCAGATTTCACTGCATAAAATGAGAAGTGGAGAGCTCCTAAGATCCTTATTGTTGAGGTTTTAGAGAAAAGGGGATTGCTTGGTATTAGAAACCTGGGTTTAAAGATGAGCGTTTTTGGTGTGGCCGGAGACTTGTGTAAGCTGAACGTGCGCGCGAGTTCAAACGACGAGTTTTTCTTTTTCCCATCACACTTCTGTTGGTCTTCCTTCCTGAAGCGAACGATCTTGTGCAAAATTTGTCGGAAAATTGCAACAATAATGCGAATTAATTACACGCGACATTTACGAACGTCTGTGACGTGTGGTGTCACTAATGGATTCGTACACTCAATACAGATAAACACGCATTGGCAGGAGAAAATACAGAAATCAGATTTGTTCCTTACGGTTTGTATTCAAGATCATACATCATGTGTCTTATCTGTGTGTTGCAGTCTGACCCCTTTTGACAATGGGCACAGCGACGGTAAAGCTATTACAGGTTAAATTCATCCCCCACCACAAATCCTTTGATTTCATACAAGGCGATACACCTTCTTTTTTTTTTGCCCCTCCAAAGAATTAATGGATTTCCACAATCTGTCTTAAGCTCCCTTTATAAGGGCTTTTGAAAACAGATAACAATAAACACCATCCCATCCTTTTCACTTGGGTTTAATAGCATCCAGATTGTTGATGTATAGTTTGCGGAGCATGTGAGATCGCTATCTGCTGTTATTGTGGTTCTCAATAGAAAGAATTGTATCACATCCCTGTTGGTTCACGCAGTTCAAAATTCATTACGGAGGATTAGAATGATAAAGCTTCATTTTGTTGTTGTAAGCAATATTTAGTAAAAGACGCTGAGTGCACTGAGCCAAGTTTTGTGGATTTTTCAGGAGATGCTTGTTATTTACTTTATCCTGCAGCTGTATCAGGATATTCTTGTCTAAAAAAAACTGTATTTTTGATGTAACTACGATGTTTCTTTTCACTACTGCCCTTCAAAACCATATGGAAAGAAGAAATACTTTAAAGCCCTTCACTATACTAAGCAGTTAGAAGTAACAAATTGCATACAATATTTTCAGTTCTTGTACATCTATAAGTATTATATTTCACGGATGACATTTTATTTCATACTTAATGTGTTCACTAGAGCTCTCTCCTTATTTTATTTTTTTTTATGTGATGGAGATATAAAGACAATAACACAAGAATGGTGTGTGTTTAGAAATGTCTCAGTATAATTGCTGACGTGCCCTTTAGGTTACATGTTCGGTTGGCTTTTCTAACAGAAAGTCAATAAGAGGAGGGGGAAAAAAGCCAATCGGGAATAATAAAGGGCCTAATTCAGATGGGTTTAATCCAGATGACAGCGATGAGATCATGAATACACCCACACGCTGACAGTTGATAAATGAGCAGAGAACCGCACATGGCATCAGACTGCTCATGTGTGAAATCCTTGGTGTTTCTCTGCTTTGCTTCTGGACCGGCGCCCAACATCTCCAGGGGAATGAGGGTTTGCAGCTGTGTGCTGTTTTCTTCACGTTTGTACAGAGAAACAAAGGAATTTTTGATGTTGAATGCTTGGCTGATAGCTACAGAGGGATCTGTGCTATTCTGTGTTTGTAGAAACTACAGTTTCTCAAAATAGATTCCTGAAAACTTGATTTTGTCTGGATTCAACACCACCTTGCACAGCTGATCTCAGAGAGTGTGTCGGATCAAAATAAAATATATCTTTGGGTACATTTACACTGTACATGTAGTGCCTGTAATATTGGATCGATTTGTCCTTCAATTAAACGCCTATCTTTGGATAACCTAAACAATGAACAGAATATCAAAAATTTAATTTGATAGTTTCAACATTATTGCAGGGATCAAATCTCTATATCAATAACAGTTTATGTGCAAAATAATGATGCATTGAAAACCAACATTTATTGATTATATGATTTATTCTTCAAATGACTGATCCCACAGCTTTTTAGTAGCTTTTAAAGTCTGCAAAAGGATAAAAGGGGGAAATATAATCTTTTTTATATTGTATTTTGTTCGTTTGGAAACTGTGTACATTTGTTAGAATGGTAGTGACACTACCAACACTACCACTGATTATTTGGGACGCACGTATGAAGAGCCGCTTTCACTGAGGAGTGCAGAGAGGTGCGCCCCCCTCCGGCATAAAGACCGCGTTGCACGCGGCAGGGCGGCACGGCGCGGTACGGCGCCACTCGCGATAGCAGCTTGGCGGAAAAGGCGGGAGAAGGCTGCCGCTTCCGCGTACGCGCAGCTCAGACACCACACAAGCGCAAAATGGACGATAAGTTAATATTGTCCGTATTTAAATACCCGGAGCTGTATAATGTCACTTTACCGAATTACCGCTGCACGGAAAGTCGTGCGAGTGCGTGGAGGAGCATCAGCAGCGAGTTGGGTCTCTCGTGTGAGTATTTATTTTTGTTTATCACAAGTTTACTGCCACTTATTATTTGCTTAGCTGGTGTCGGAGTGGTGAATTAAACAGACACGCATCGACCGTCGGTTGCTCCGGTGAGTTGTGGGCTCCTCCTCGTGTCTGTCGCGGGCAGTTTGCAGCTTTGTTTCGCGTTCTGAACGGAAGGCAGTCCCGGCGGCGTGGATGCAGCGGTGCGCGGTGCCGTGCTAGCGGTAGCAGCCGCTTCTCGCGCTCCGGAGGCCGCGCAGCGCCGAGCAGCACGGTCTAGCTCCGCGGTGCCGCGTATCCGGTACGGCGCCTCGACACGACGCGGCGCGGCGGAGGAGCAAAGAGAAACCTTGCGCAGCGTGCACAGCGACGCGCGGCAGCCGCTTTGCACACAGAGCAACGAGCGTTTCCGCTCCGCTCGTTAAAACCTCGGAGCTTCATGTGAAGCGGCAGCCCGCTGGAGCGAGGGAGAAGCGGCGCGGCAGGGAGGGAAGAGGCCCCGTGAAAAACGCCACCTATTGTATAGAACACAGTAAGATATGGCAAAGCTTTATTAGTCACGCAGCATTTATTTCATTCACACTCGGGTGAAAAAAAAAAAAAAAAAGGCAAATAAAGAGAGCACAGTGGAAATAATAAAAAAATAAATATTTCCGTAATTTAACTCAATCTCTGAAACTTATATATTTAACATCATTTACACACTTAAACTCTCAAAATATTCAAATATTTCTTAAGATCCTATGTTTCCCCCCCCCCCCCTTTTTTTTTAGGAGAATTCGTTGTAATTACCACAATAAAAAAAAATAATAATAATTAACATTTTAGTTTATAAATTATGGAACACAAGTCAAATTAGTGGTTCAAACTCACCACAGAGCAAGAAGGTCATCAGTTTGAACCTGGGATTTTGCATGTTCTACCTGTGGTTTCCTCCCACAGGTCAGATGTGGTTGTTAATCTCTCTTGTGATGGACTGTAACCTGGTCCAAGGTGTGTCCTGCCTTCATCCATATTAATTATTGGATTAGCTCCAGCAACCCTGAACAGGATGAAGCGTTAAAGAGGATGGATACATTTTGTGTCACAAATTTAACAAATGACCTGCAGCGAAAGGAACCAGTCAGGACACGCGTTGTATCTGATGAAATATTGCAACAGTTCATATTTTTAACCTTGACCGGCAACATAAGAGTGAATTTGAAACAAAGACGGAACATGTATATACGCAAGGAATTTGGCGAGAGCTTCAAAAAGCCGCACGCAGCTTGGGGAGCTTCAGACCCCCGATGTACTGTATGAATTCAAATAGAGCCGACTAGATAGTTAGCACCAGATTTATATGTCATCACAGCGTAACAAAGTTTTCTCTGTATTTATATGACATCCACCCAAAAAAAAAAATCTGATTTGGTGATTCATCGTCGTCTGCTTCTTACACCTTTGTTTTCCTTTTCAAGCCGAGGAGTGCAAAAGAAAATGGAAGAACATGAGAGACCGGTATCTGAAGGAAATCCGAACGGAAATCAAAAGCAAGAAGCAAGGCGAAGTCATCCAGAGTAAATGGAAATACAGGCAGCTTATGAATTTTATTGCCCCTTTCACCGGCTCAAGAAGCGGCGTGGCAGATATCTGCAGCAACGACGACGACCATGACACCCCCGACATGGACTCCGTGGACGGAGAAACCTCTTTGTCCGAGGTCATCAAGGCATCGCAGAGCCTCACAAAGATCCCCGTGACTCCGTCGGACATCAAGCCCCACATGACATTCGTGAGCCAGATCCCCTCGGCATCTCAAGACACACAGCTGGCGCAGCTGGCCGGTCTGGCCAAGATGCCGTCGGGCCAGCAGGTGACCCCCGTCAACAATACCGGACGGAAACGGCGGGCGCCGCAGGAGTCGCTGACTCCATCTTCGCAAAACGCCAACGCCGCAAAATGGCTGCCCAAAGACAATGGAGCCCCGTTCCCCACCAGGCCGAGGGACGAAGACGAACTGTTTCTGCTGAGCTTCGTCCCGGCGCTGAAGAGACTCGCGCCACAGAAAAGGTGCGAGACCAAAATGAAGATCCAGCAGATTATGTACGAAGCGGAGTTCAACGTTGCACAGTCGGACGAACAAAAGCTGGAGTCAGAAATGCCAAATTAACCCGAGCAGACCTTCTCGTTTTTGTACTGTATTTGTTTTACTTAATCTCCCATAGAACAAACTAAACATCTATTTTTTTGATTCTTTAAAGCACAAAGGTGTTGATTGAAGTAGAGCTGGAATACACGTGAAACCCGGTTCGGCGTCTTAATTTGTGTATTTATGAGACAAAATTGACTTACAAAGCAATAAAGTCCAAACAGATTTATACTTTTAATAGAAAACCAGACAGCTAATGAACAAATTCATTTACATAGATTTTCACTATAGAGTTATTTCACGTTTGTTTCATGTACAACCTGTCTCCATCCCACCTCTGTAATAATTACAGTATTTTACATTTAATTACAGTCAACACAGGCAATGGAACGTAATAAAAGATTCTAGTTTGGTGAGAAACACTGCTTCATGAATGAATCTTCCACCTTGCTCTCATTCATACTTTCTAACCTGAAAAATGTTTTGAGTTTTGATTAACGAATTCGCCATTTATGAAAATCATCAAACGGCTAAACAAACAAAGCATTGCTAGAATAATGTCTACTGACAGCACTAAGTAAGGATTGGGTTAGGGTGGATGTAAACATCTGAACGTCCCATCGGTGAGCATGAAATTAGCCAGAAGCTTTCCTAGCACCCGTTATTGCAGTGTGCGTATTTAAACAAGGCCACCGAGATAAAACGCTTCATCGGAAAGACTAAATTAGTACAAATGTCTAAATCCTGCTTTACATCACTTCCTGTCAGTGTGTGTGGGGGGCAAAAAATAAACCAAACAATACAAGCTGGAGTCGACCCTGTTAAGAGTCAAACGATGTTTTCATGCAATCAGGAGCCAAAACATAATCACCAGAGCGACAAACAGGAAGAGTCGAGACAGAAACTGTTCGTCCGTGTGCTGGGGTGTCCCCGGGGCCGCTGTTGGAAGAGTTTTAAAGGGTTATTAAACATGTTGCCGCAAAATATTTGAAAGGCAGAGCAGCCGGGGTGGAGGGTTTAAAAACACGGGTACCTGGAGGGGGTCGTCCGTCGTTGATGTTGAAAGCTGTGGCGAAAATACCGAATGGAAAAGCACCGATTCCAAATGACATTTGGAATCCTCCGTCGCCGAAGCCGAATCCCTGAAACCCCTGAAAGACGAGTGTTTTGTCGTTAAAATAAAACCCCCGTGCGATGACACGTCCAGTTGGACACATTTAAACCACATAACTCTCTCAAGTAACAATTTAGTTGTTGTTTTTTTTTCTCCCTCGTCATTAATTCATGATGTTCTTTCGACTAGATTTCGAAAGTGCCTCCTCTACGTTGAAGCATTCTGAACAGAAATACGTAAACATATCACAAGAGATGTGAAAATAGTGTTTGTTGGAGCCTTTAAATATGAATCGCCTTCGTCACAGCGTGTGACGTGCCGTTAAAACATATAGTGATGCAAATCCGCCACGGTTTGTGGTCATCCTCCGGGGACACGCTGCAGCTCGGCCCTTAACATGTAATAGATCCCAAAGGGAGAAGTCCGTTTGTTAATGAATAAAACAGAGGTTTGCGCCGGTGCACCTGCATCATCATATGTAATGGTTTCATCATTGGTGCACGACGTTACCGGGCGGCTGACGCGACACGGGTAAACCACCGTGCATTTAGAAGGACGTCTGGAGGCATTAGTCTGGTGACCCGGTGGCTTTAGATTGTGAACGTATGTTTTGATTAATGTACTCACGCCACGGTTTTCAGGCTCAGGCCGTTGTCCTTGCGGTCTCGGCGGTGTTCTTTCTCTTTAAAAACAAAACCACACCATTAACTTGCCAGACGTTTTAATTGTGCATTACTAGACTTGTGGTGCATCATGAGCAGGATTATTAGAGAAACACTTTCAAGTTCTCTTGACATGTGCTGCCACGCCCGACACACCCACCTGGGATCCTGTTGACCCGTGCTTCCCCGTCCGTACAAGGGAATTACTTTTTCTCGGCTGATCCCGGCTTTACAAACAGGACACACTTGTCTGGTGGGTCGGGTCTCCAACCACTGAGTAAAGACAGAGAGATGTGAGAAGCTGCGTCGCATTGTAACGGCATCAGTGTTTAAATACTAGAAGAAGAAAAAAGAAGAAATATATGCATTTCTTACCTGATGCAAACAGGGCCAACTAGATATGCAAGGAGGAAGAAGAAAAGGATGAAGTTTGGTCAGTTAAATATCACAAATGTGGAAGCAACATTTGTAGAACTTCAAAAATGATCTGACCTACAGCTGCAGCTGAAAACACAAGAATGCAGTTGAGAAGTTTTCTTCACCAAAATTATATTCTTAGAGTGAAGATGGAATATTTCAGTCATTAGATGGAATAACATATCACAATGTTAGAATAAACAGATCATGCTCCCCCCCCCCTATTTTAAGACCATACTTAGAACCTATTAGACATATACATTTCTTCAATTCATTTATTATATTTGTAGAAATAAAACAACATGTAGTTGATATCCTGATTTGTTGTATTCTGAGTAGGTTCATGGGTGTTTAAAGAAGTTGACTGCACCGTGGCATGTCTACAAAACATAGCAGATTCAGGCTTATATTCACAATCTGCACTTTGATATTATATCTGATACACAAACTTGTAATTTAAGATGTAAATAATGAGTATTATTGATACATTTCTGTAAAAATATACACATTTTGAAGCCATGTCTTATATGTGCACTATTATAACACTTGTTAATTCGAGTTAATTCATGAGCCAGTTAAGTCCATAGATGCGTTTACAGATCTGAAATCAGACTGTGGGATCGATCCTCCTCTGCTGGTTTGTTCCCAGGCCACGTCTTGTTTGTCTACATGGATTCTTGGAGGCTGAAATTCCCGACCGATTTTCCAAACACGTAAACAGGAGGCTCTTACCAGAAGAGGTGCCCACACAGGCTGATCACGGCATCCTTGGCTGTGTCCAGACAGATATTACACTCAAATGTGCTGTCCTGGTTGCCTCCGTCGGCCGCCGCGGAGCTGCCGGTGCCGCTCGGTCCGGGGTTCGAGTTCTCGGTGGCCGCGGCTGAGGCTGCGGCGGCTGGAGGGGGCGCAGCGGCGGCCATTTCTCCGATATAGCTGCTCTACACGTAAATACACAGTGCAGGCGATTCCTGGGGCACCCGGTGCCTCAAAATGCACTCATAGGGAGGTCCTCCGGAAAGGCTGGCGGAGAGGAGAAATCAAGAGTGAATAAAAGCTGCGAGACGAAACAAAAACTCTTCGACATCAGCTGACGTCCATGAGCACGGGGGAGTCCTCGCGCTAACGTTAGCGAGCACAAACAGCGGTTCCTCTGTCCGGTGGAGGAGTTTAATGACACTACGACAAACTAAACGGTATCTCAGCATGCAGTTCAGAACATGAATGGGTGAAAAACGTGGACATGAACTTATGAAGAGTTGAAAATGTTCTTACAGCTGATTGCATCACACATCCGCAGGCAGCTCTGCCGCTAACCGGAAGTACGTCCGGAGGGAGTCGGGGGGCGTGGCTAAAGTACCGGGGGGCTTTCAGGCCCTCAGTGTAGTCTGGAAGGCATGGAAGTCCCCCACATGACATATTTCATTTGATGCATTTAATTATGACACGCGCATATTTTTTGATACATATTCAAAAATCACAAACACTTCCCATCTCCAGTCACTTCCTTTTTAAAATTTTCAAAATACCACTTAAGTTTTCAAAACTCGTACACAATAAAAAAGCAACAAGAATGGTAATTAAAAAAACTAACCAATGGGTGAAGGTGTAATAAACTAATTGTCCAGGGAAATGTAAAAATATATATATATTTTTTTTACTATTTACCCAGATCATTTTCATTAGGATTATAGATATCTTCTCTCAGTTTAGCATCATGAGTAAATAGCAAAAAAAAAGATTTAAACAATGAAATGTAAGTGTGACAATGACTTACAGGTAACTGAGGATAAGGGGATTCTTTATATTTTCAACCTAAAGATTAATACCCCTGCTCAGTGCTACTATTGACATACGAGACTGCAAATTACCCAACCCAAACTCAAACCAGCAACCATCTCACTCTAAGGCCAGTGTGCTAACCACTGCACAGCTGTATTGTAGCCTAGTTTCCACTGTCTGATATGTGGGCGCAGAGTTCAAATGTTGACATTACAGCTGAGCAAAAAATCGGAATACCTCAAGTAATACAATTACCAGTGTTGTTTTTTAAAACTTCCACAATTTTGATAAAATGTACACAATTTGAAATGTTCACGTGGGTGCCTACATTTAATTGATGTTTACATAGTATATACAACAAAACACAATACATTGTAAATTTTACATTTAACCACCTTTGGATACTTTATTCATCGCACAATATTGAAAACAACACAACGGCAACATAGAAACATACAAATTATTTACACACGTTCAAGAAAATATACAAAATGGTGATGAAGACCGGATTGAGCCTGATATTTTCAAAGACAAAGTTTGATGATTGTAGCCTGGAAATATATATTGTTTAGTTATCAGGTCTTTTGTCATTAGTGTGATCATTTATTCAGTTGTACATACTTCTTTACATACATTTGTTTTGTTAGACATATTGTGGCTGAGCAGAGACTGAGATGTGATGTAGCCGATGTTACCCAGATTCATTATCGTATTCATGAACAATCAAGCAGTCCTTGGCTCTGATGACTTGATTTTAAAATTGATTGATATCCATTGACTTGGACTTTGAGTGATTGAGACCACCGGTTCGAAGATCTTCCGCCATTGCATCTTCAATCCTTGACATCAAAGACCTCTTCAGAGTTTGTTTGAAGTCATTGCCAATAAACACATAGAGAACTGGAGAAATTAAACTGTTTGCAGCAGCGAGGGTTGCTCCCACTTTCAGTCCAGTTTCCAGCACTCTCAGGCTTGAGTTCTTCAGGTCTAACTCCAGGAGAACAAAAGTATGATAGGGGACCCAGCAGATGAAAAACGAGAGGATAAGAGCCACCATGATCTTGTAGGGCTTTGTGGACCTCATGGTCATAGTCCTCAGCTTCACACCGAGCACCAAGCAGCAGAAAACAATCACGAGGAACGGAATGAGGAATCCACAGATAAATCGACTCAAAACCACCGCCTTGTGCCTGGCGTGGCCCATGTAACCAGTGTGGCACTGAGTGACGGAACCGTGGACTGTGGTTTGTCTGAAGATCAGCGAGGGCAGCGTTAGGAGTGCAGAAAGGAGCCACATGAGCGCCACAATGCCGGACGCCTTCCGCACTGTCCGTTGGTTGTGAGACCACACGGGGAATAAAATCATCACACAGCGGTCGGTGCTGATTAAAACCAACAGAAACACGCTGCTGTACATGTTGAGAAACAGGGCGGATGAGGTGAGCTTGCACAAGAGTTGTCCAAAAGGCCAGTGTAAGGTTATCATGTAGAAAACTTCGAGGGGCAAAAAGGTGCAGAACAAGGCGTTTGATATGGCCAAGCTGATGTACCAGGTGGTGATGACCTTCATTTTCATTTTGCATCCACAGATCCAAATCACCAATGAATTTCCTCCGAGACCAATAACAGATATAAGGATATTGACCGCCGCCAGAACATGGGTCAAGGAAGACTGAGAACTCCCGAAGTTCAGCTGGGAAAGGTTTGTGCCATTCTCTGTTTCATTGTTGGCTGTATAGTCGTCATATTCAACATAATCCACCTCCATGCTGGTTACTTTTCCTGAAAAATACAGCGCAAAACCTTTGATTCAAACATACACATGGTCGGAAAGAAATTACTACATGAGCTCACATATTCCTCCAGGAAAGGGCTTTAGGTTTAAATAAGTTGAGTACTCACCTTGCGTCTTGACGTTAAAAAAGAATTGCTATGAAGTTGTGCCTTTCAGAGCACTTTGTATCGCAGCTGTGTGCAACTTCTCACTTCTCTTTCCTGGACATGGTTCCTGACAACAGTGACGACAATGAAGCAAGTAATAATAGTGTGGCAATCTCCTAGTGGAGATCGCCCACCATACAAAAACAAAAAGAAACAAATCTACCAGTTCCCATTTCCAAACTAACTGCAGTGATTACGACAATGCCGGTTGAACACTAATTCCTTTTTATATGATTGGTTAAGCTTCTTAAAAAACATCTTCGCAGTGTTTTTTGCTATAATGTCACATAATTGACCATTGTTAAAGTGACTTTTATCCATTTTGAAACGTCTGTCGGTATTTGTTAGACTTTAACATATAACAGAGAAACAACAGAGCCTCAAAGTTAATGAACTGTACATTAATCACTGCTGATAACTGGAGTTTTTTTCTGCTTAGTGTGAATCATAGAGCACCGAAGGACAAAATCTGTCAGAAAAAGAAACTTTAAATGTTGGATGTTATAATCTGTACATGTCTAAAACTGTGAAAATGTTCTATTGGTGTTTTGTGCTACTTTGAATCATCTGTGTGACATTTAAATAACATTACTCATCTGGTTACACGCGTGTAAGCGCCTGTATTTTGTGTAAACAGTGAACATTTTCAAAGTTTTCATCTTCAAACACAATAATCATCAGTGTCAGAACTAATTCCCACTAGTCACCTACTTTGAAGGAAATGTTAACAAGTTTATACATGTATTCAACCATCCAGGTTTTACTTAATATTCCACCACAGCAGTATTGTTTAAAGTAAACAGCCCCATGCACTTCCCTCCTGAATAAAATCACGTGTGTCCTTACGCAACGGACAAAAATGCTGAGTAAACGGCTTTTATTAAAATACACACACAAGTTAACGAAACACTTTAAAGTGGATGTGAAAAAATTAAGTAATCAAGTCCCCACCCTTATTTGATTCCTCGCCATGTATGATTACTTGATATGATTATAGCAGAGGTAGAATAAATAATGGAAATATTAATCTACACGATAAACTAGAATACAAGACAGTTCATTAAGGTGAAAACAATGTTTACAGGAAGAGGCACTTTATGCTGAGACACAGTGATTTTCCTTTTACGGTGTTGTGATTTTCTTTTAAATACAGCTCAAACATTTACTTTAATAAATAAAATATATAAAACATTGTCTTTTTAAAACTAAAGTTTATATGTACAACTACTTGTATGCTGAGGAAAAAAAATATGAATAGTTTTATTGTGACATTAAAATTAAATTAAGTGTCTCTGAGAAATGGCAGTGACTTTGTCAAAACTGATAAATATTTAAAATAATGTCTTTCTAAAAACACTTTAGAGCCGACAAAGATCCTTTTTCTTAAATCTATCTTGTTGCTGAAATTCTTTAGTGAACGATCCTTGTTTTACAAAATTAATATCAACTTTTTTTTTTTAGAAAATCTATATTTTTTAAACAGAAATGAAAATTAAACAAAGAAGAAATTTTTAAATATTTGTGAAATGAAGTGAAAGCATTGAGTTACATTGTGTGAAATGCAATTAATGACACAATTGTGTGTTAGGCAGCAGTAGTGAGTCAGTGTAGCGACTCCTGAGAGAACTCCAGCCTCTGTTGTGTTCACTATTCCTTCAGTTGTTCTTACTTTTTATTTCCCAAAAGTACTATTACATGCAACTCATAGGAGTCTTTTGATTACCGGGGAAGAGGTGGAACCTCCATCGTCTTCTTGTATGATTTGAAGACAAAACCTTTTTCTGACATTCAGTCCCCGGAGCTCATGGTCTGAAAAGAATGTTGGATTATTTGCACTGGAAATCTTATCTAGACTGATATAAACGAGCAAGGAATGTCAACATTGCTCCAGAGGAATAACCACATTATTGCTTGTTTCATTGATCAGTTTAACGCTGAAATTTGGTTGACATGTATGTTAAATGTGTCCTCTAATGCCATAGTGAGTGTGCAACAAGTTAAAATAAGTTACAAATCATAGTTGACAGTCCAGCCATCTGTCTTGTATATCGAACTCAGGGTTACGGTGAACTGGAGCCGAGCCCAGCAGACCGGGAGGATGACAATGAATAAATCACCAGTTCACACAGGGGACACACACAGAGACAGACCAGCACACACACACTCGCACTTTAGAGTCAATAATCTCACATGGATTTTTGTGGACTTTGGGAGGAAACTAGAGTACTTAAGATAACCCCCACATACAGAACATAGAAACTCCACGAAAGGATGGTGCGATGGTGAGAGTGCCTTTCACTCCACCACTATGTTGCCCTATAATGGATTGCTCTTATTAGTGATATACTACAATAACACGTGATGCTACTCTATTTTTGAAGTAGTGTCTAAACTGTGAATTGATTATTTTCTGTGTGGTTCTATACTGTTACTGCCCATTAAGAGATCCGGGTCCAAATAATCTGCAAAGTATAGTGAGGTTCTAAACAATAGTTCAAATACCAGCTGGGTCTTTTTGTGAGGCGTTTGTATGTTTTCCCCCTGCGTGGATTTCCTCTAGGCACTCCGGTTTCCTCCCGCAGTCCAAAAATATAGAAGAGAGGTTAACAGGTGACTCTAAATGTGTGAATGTAAGTGCGTATGGTTGTTGGTCTCTGTGTGTTTGCCCTGTGATGGATTGTAGTTAGAGTGGCGTAAGGTGGATGAAAGGATCCAAGCATTAGTTTTAATCATCAATTTAACCCAGAATAATCTATATCCAAAATAAACAATAAAATCATTTAGTGTATAAGGGACCTTCTATATCAGGTCATCCAATAAGTTCAATAAAATTTGGGGTCCTTTTTTCCATATGTTGAAATGATTAAATTCTCTCAGTGACCTATATACTGTATGCTTGACCAAAGTGGATACTGCAGGTCTTAATGTATGCCCCCTTTTTTTTTTTTAATTACTGATTTTTTTTTGGGGGGGGGGGGGGGGGGGGTGTCTGTGCGTGTGCTTTGATTGTTTTTCTGTTTTTCTCATTTTATTGTTGTTGTAAACTTTACAGCCGCTTTTCTTGAATGAAGAGGGGCCTTGTTACACGAACGCGCACGCGCAGATGTGACGCCTTTAACCCCGCCCCCTCCCTCCACGGTGTTGTGCTGCTCCAGGGGCTCGAGCCGCTCAGTCCAAACTGCGTCACTCCATCAACATGGCGGGGACTGTGGCGAACAAGTGTCTGACTCCTCTGGCGTTCCTCTCCAGGAAGCTTTCCGCTCCGGAGTTCATCACCCAGTGTTGCTATCACAAGAAGGTAACGGCTCACGTTTCTTCCGGGTTTTAAAGAGCACGGCACGCGACTTGCTGTGGCTGTTTGTCTCATGTTTACATCATGCAGTTGTATCCCAGAGTAACTCCTGTAACGTTACAGCATGTCGTGGTTTATCTCTCACTACCGACTGACTGACAGCTACAGATAAATACACCCCAGCATGTAGTTTCAAACACACGGTCGAGTTTTCATGTTAGTAGACTAAAACGAGATCTCTAATCTGCTGCTCGCTGCCACAGTTAAATACTTACATCACATCCGATTAATAAACTCTGAGGGATGACAATATGGTGGAGCCACTCTCATTTACATGTGTCGCACTGAGTGAGTTTTTTTGAACATGATTTTGTTATCTTACAACAACACACCACAGAAGACAAGTTTGTCTTCACTGTGTGTGACGCAACGAGGTCGAAAGACAACAGATCAGCGTATTTCAAGTTCAACTGGATCTGACTTTGTCCAACTATAATATGAATTTATTGAAACCTTTAGAATTAGAAAAGTCTTTATTGGCATTGTTAAAAACGGCATGTGCCACAGTATGAATATATAAAAGGAGTTAGAAGGTTTGAAAGAGAACAATTAAACGCCTTAAAACACTCGTATAGCAGACAGCAGTCAATTATTACTCTTTTAAGTTGTAATGAGCTGTTTGATCTGATAATATATTTGGAAAAGATGTATTGAAAAAGTGGGTCATTACCTATTGATTATGAACTTGATATTGCCTGCCAAACCACTGCCATATCCGATGACGTAAGTGGTAATCATGGGCATATATGTAATAACACATGTATTACATATTCTGAATTGTGACCAAAAGCTCCCTACTGCCTTGGTCAGTGTGACTAAACAGAAACTTGAGCAGGAGGGAACTGATTTAGTAGACAATGAAATCCAGTCCTAATCTGTTTACTTCAGTGGTGCTTACGTAAGAGAGGAAATTTGGCCTTGTGTAACGGCGATGCCTTATAGACATTCATCTTGAGGTCGTAACAAAACAGGAATGCCATTCCCGGATGCTGCTGTTGCCTTGCTTATACATATTTGATTTACTACTGCCGTGTTTATAGCTGCTTCCTTCTCCGGTTGTCTGAAGGTGGTGGACCATTATGAGAACCCAAGAAACGTGGGCTCGCTGGACAAAAACTCCAAAAATGTTGGAACTGGTTTGGTGGGCGCTCCAGCCTGTGGAGATGTAATGAAGCTCCAGGTATGTTGTACAATGCTGGAACCAGAGTGACTGTGTGCAAATGTATAATAGTTGTTATTTAAGAGAGCAGTAACTCTAAATATGTCCAAATTAAAAATGTGTACATGTTGACCAGCTTGAAAATGACACACATTTTTCCATTTCTAGTTACAAAATTCTCTAAATTGCATTTCGTCCCCTTCAATACTTTATGTTTAGTGATACTGCACAATTTGTTATTTACAAAAAAGTCAAATAAATATGACTTTGGTTTATTGGGTATTTATGCTTCTATAAGAAATACTACAAAACCACTGCTTTTCCTGCATTATAACATTTTCTTCAATTCACATTGATAGTTTGGAGTTAATTTCCGGAAGGTTGCATTGTCATATTGTCTTATCCAAATGTGAGTCGTGTTCGAGTTCACCATCTTTGACGTTCGATTAAAACCAAACTGTGTCGTCAGATTGAGGTGGATGACCAGGGAAAGATCGTGGACGCCAGGTTCAAAACCTTCGGCTGTGGCTCTGCCATCGCCTCGAGCTCTCTGGCCACCGAGTGGGTGAAAGGAAAATCTGTGAGTGAACACATATTCAGCATTGACATGTGCCATTGCTTCTGTTTATTTATTTCCCCCCTCACTATTGTGCGTTACGCCTGCATTTCTTTATTTGCAACATGCTTAAATCTGACCGCGATTCTCTTCTCAGATTGACGAAGCTTTAACGATCAAGAACACTGACATCGCCAAAGAGCTCAGTCTTCCACCTGTTAAACTTCACTGCTCCAGTAGGTTCTCGCAAACCGTTTCTAACCGTCTTCCACTGACTCCTCAGCACAGTCGGTACTCATGCTCACCTTTATTTGCCCCCACCGTAGTGCTGGCGGAGGACGCCATCAAGGCAGCCCTGGCTGACTACCGTCTCAAGCAGGACGACGGCCAGCAGGAGGCAGTCAGGGCCAACAGTTAAATGGAGCACTCCCACTTTGAGCTGGATGCCGTCTGCTTTCTTCTGCCAAGAGACGTAGCCGTCGTCCAGCATCGCCGCTTCACTTTCCTCCAGTAAACGATGACAAGCTGACCACCGCCAGCCCCCTGTAGCAGTGTCACACCAGGCTTTGTTGTCCTCTAAACCCTGTATACTGTCTCGTAGCCTGTCACGTAAACGCACAATGGAAGCACTGTCCGGGTGGTTGGTACAAAGCTGAGCCTTATTTTTGGAGATTATGGTGTATCCTAAGATTTTTGTGGCACAAAAGTGTTAATTTGAAAGGTGTGGTGGAGGAAGTTGGAGGTTCGCTAAGCACTGTTCTGATATGCAACCGCGCAATGTGGCTTGACACAAAGCAAGAGTCCATTAGTTTTCAGTGTAACTTATTATAGCGTAGAAATGCTCCCTTCAAAGTCTGCAATAAAAGTATATTCAATCACATTTCATTTTATGTCCGTTTCTTTTTGGTAAACACCCACGTACTTTCAAGTCACCCAAATGATATGCTGTTGTTTTTATTCCAAGTAAATATTGAGAAAAGTTAAAGCTTCACTCTAATCCAGAGTTACAGTCACCGTCGATTCATTTCCACTAAAGCGTAAATGTTTGAGCATGTTGCCAAAACATTTACAATTATTAATACTCTCAGCAGTTTGAAGTGTTTGGTCAGTTCTTTCATGTTTGGTCCATTGCTGCTGTTGACTGCTGCTGTTTTTACAGCTTTATATAAGCAGTATCAGCTTCGGCTTAAGTTTTTAGCAAGTGGAAATACACCCGCCGTAACGTCACATGCATTGTGCCGTGCACAAACCACTGCAGTGGAAGTGATGTACAAAGTATATCCAGCAGATTGTTTTATTTCCATTTGATGGTCTGATGTGTGAAAGCAAAGCGAGATCAACCAGAATGCACTTTATTTTATTTTGAATGTATAGCACAACAGTGACCTGCACCACGAGTGTTTATAGAGATCAACATTATAACATACCCTTCTTTTTTTTTTAAGTCCTCATCTTTTATAAAGTTGACTGCGACGTCCATGCTCACTGATGGGTGTGTGAGGTGGCGGATGTCCTGAAGTCACACGTTTCGATCGCAATGACCTTGTATAACCGTTAACATGACATTTCAATAGTTTTTCAAAAGAAGCCTTGCGCAAATTTCTTAATCAAGCATGATGATGTGGAAATTTGATCGTCAAAGTTTACACATGTAACATATCGTCACTCAAAAAAAGATTCAACGAGGAAAAACAACTGAAGCTTATGGTTATGTCACAAACTTATAACACATCTCTCTTGAATGACGAATAACAAAAACCTCATATTTCGGTCACTCGTGGGGACAACTGAAGGGCTGAGCAGAGGATCAGGTCCTGCCTCTCCTAACCGTGACAATCGCTGGCTATATATATATATATATATATATATATATATATAATATATAGCCCGGACATCATCAGGACCATTGAGTTACCAGACACATGACCTGATATTAAAAATGAGGTCACCGTACTGTTGGGACAAACCAATACATCAGTAAATTCTTAATATTTTTGGTTGAATTGGTCTTTGATAAATATAGAACTTGAATTATATAGTCGTCATTTTCACCTTCATCGGTGGAGCCATGTGACCACGAGGCCCTCAAGTCTAGTAGCACTATAAAATATAGGGTTTGCTATGTTTATGGGGCCTATTAGATAACATCTGTCTGTGAACATTAAAGAGTTTACTGGGGGGACAGAAATCCACTCCAGAAACTTGTTGGGAGCTGTTAGAAGGCCGTCTTCTCCCCTGCGATGAGCTGAAGTGTAGCAGAGTCATTGTGAATGTGCAGAGAGGAGGGCCGCAGGCTCCTGCCAATCAGAGGCTCTCCTGAATCGTCTTCCGGCGCCTGAGACGGCTCTGAAGGACTCGGCTCCGACGGGCCCGGCTCCGACGGGCCTGCTGCTGCCTCAGTGTCAGAGAGCTCGCAAAGCAGCTTCTCCTCGGGGATACTCAGCAGATGAGGGTCTGGGGCGCCGTCCTCTGGACTGTGGTCCGCTGCCTTCAGGCCCGGGTCACTTCTCTCGCCTTTGTTTGGTGTGCGTAGGCTCATTGCAGCCCTCATGATGTCAGCCTGGAGCTGCTTGTGAGAGTCCAACGGCTCACTCTCCTGCTCAGGAGCCGCTTTTCCTTCCACTTCATTAAAAAGTTTAGCCCCTCCAGTTTTGTCTCTGTTGTCCACGTACATTTTCGAGGGGAAGGAGGAAGGGTAGTACGAGTTGACTTTCCGTCTGCGGCTCATAAAAACCGCCCCACAGATGAGAAGAAAGAGGAGGAGGGTGAGGGTGCTTGCGACGAGGATGAGGAGCATGTTCTCTTTCAGGAAGTTCACAATCTGATTTGGAGAGTCGGCCTCCTCGCGGTATGGGCTGACAGGTGTGGTTTCATTCTCAAAAGAGATGTTGCGGGTGGGAAGAGGAACATTGAAGGTGATAAGTTCTTCTTCATCTGTACTTCCCTCTGGAGGACTGTAAAGAAGCGGAGGCGTGGCCAGGCTGCTGCAGAAGCAAAACAGCACAACCGCACCGATCTGACGAAGGGCCGCCGGGAGCATGGCTTCCCCCTCTGGATCTGTAACTAACACGAAATGTCAGGACCACTTGTGAAGACAGTCTGCACACGGGTAACCCCTAGACACTATTCTATATGGTCATGTAGGTCAGAGAGTTAAACATCTGCTTCCAGTGGAAAAAAAAAAAACATGTGGCTATTCAGATTATTCAAATACTCTAATCTGTCCGACTGATTTTTTGGTTTTAAAAAAAAGATGTTAAATGTCACTCCCTAGTTGCAAAATACAAAAAGACTTTACAGAAACTACCTTGACTGTTGTATTATATCGACCAATATCAATATTTTACCAATGACATCAGTAATGCAATGCGCCTTGTCCAAAATGTATTGGTCTAAAACACTGGGTGAAAAGGTCCCACAAAAACCTCCAATGTGGTGTGTATTATTGCTGCAATCAAGAATGTTCAGTGTAATTTGTACCATGAACCATTTCCGCAGATAATTATTGTGCACTTATACGTTCATAATCTTGGGTTCACTTGATTAAACCAAAATCAAACAAATCATCAATCAGTCATTCTCAGCAGACAGATTATCTTTGTCCCTCATTCACAATAAACAACTGGACTTATTAAAAGATCACAAAGCACAGCTGAACATCAGCTGGAGTATAAACTAAAGGGTTCAGAAGTAAACCTGTTCAGAGATATTTTAACACTGAAATACACTTTTTGGACAGAGTAACGTAGGATACCTTTAGAAAGAAGGGAAATGAAACTTCATGTCTACACCGAGAGACATGAGAGGTTCAATGCTGCTCAACGTTGCTGCGTTTATCCATGCATGCCCAAAAGAAACTCTACGATTCCATCATGCAGTGCCAACAAAAAGGAATCTGGTTGGATCCTGTTGCACTCAGTAAAAAGTTCCAATCATATAGCCAATACAATAGAAAGTAACTGTCTGTGGAAAGAATGAAAGAAATTAGTAACAATATGGCTTCACCAGAGTTCTGATGTCAACGTCTCGGTGTCTGTTTGGATTACATGAAGAGATAACAGAGACAGCCTGCAATAATTATGAAACGTGACTTTTGAAAATCTGCAGGGATCTTTCAGAAACGTTCAGTAACTTTACCAAAAAGGACATTGATGCTGTTTGTGGTGAAAAGGGAACTCACACTATATATCAATTTCTTTTCTGTTCACCCACTTTCCATTCAAATTTCCTCCCAGCACATCTATTTTTGGGGGCAACATTTGTCAGTCTTTCCTGAGACGTTTGCACATTACTGTATATGGCTCACACTCTGCTCTCCACTCCACTGGCAGCACCACGTACACTTTTATCCATTGTGTGCTCCATCTGTGTGCAAGCTGGGCTGTGTCAACCTCGTCTCTTCTGGAAAAGGGGGCTGGAA
Organism: Lipophrys pholis; assembly: GCF_963383615.2. Taxonomy (NCBI): domain Eukaryota; kingdom Metazoa; phylum Chordata; class Actinopteri; order Blenniiformes; family Blenniidae; genus Lipophrys; species Lipophrys pholis. Next base: position 20,972,930 of record NC_137641.1, read on the forward strand.
GGCTTTCTTTTCTTTCAAATTAATCACCCGCTCACCCCAGACCTAAGACACAAGGTAAGACCTGCCTGTGTTGTGTACAGGTCACTAGATACAGTATTCGGTCATATATGCACACATATTAATAGAAGGAAAAATGACATGCACCCAAAATGCCTCTTCATGTTTCTACTTCCTGCGCCTGGATGCTGCTATGAATGTTTCATGATGCTGTAATGTCGCCCTGCTTCAACTGTCCATGATTTTAGGATGCACTGGGGAAACAAAGTGAACAAAAATGTAAAAGTATTTACTCACCAGCCACTTTAGCAGAAGTGTGTCAGTTGAAAAGCCCCACCGATGGAGAATGTGGTCTGAAAAAGTGAACTAAGAGAGAGAGAGAGAGGCAAATGCTCAGTTGAGCCACGCCACTGCTGCAGTTTCAGATTTCAGCTGGGAGGTTTGTCTGGACGATGTAAAAAAAGATGTTGTTAAGCATGAGGACAAATCCCTCCTTCTCCCCTCCACTGTTCTCCTCCCCCTTCAGCTTCCCAGAGTGTCTGAGCTCTCCGGCCTCCACACAGATTGTTCTTGTTAGGTAGGAGTTTATGAAGTGCTGTGGGGGCAGGGACCTCTCCTCCACTCTCCTGTGTGGCTGACTGGATAGTTTCGAGGCAATACCACAAAAAAAAAACAACAAACACCTGATGACATTAAAAGCATTATAAACCAATTCAGTTATCCAGTTTTAATCAGAAATGGTCTGTGGTTGTTTGACAGCAATCCTTTTGAACTCCTCAGTCACTTCTACTGATACCTAACGGCAAATCAGTGGGGGTTAAAAAGCCAAAGGGCAGCTTGTGTGAGTAACCTGCTAATGCAGGAAGAGGTTAACGTTTCCTGTGTGGACTAAGAAGGGGGGGATGGAGACCCTCAGAAACAATGCAGTTATGTTTCATCCAGAGTCGAGCAATTAAACTCACACAGTGTGTGTGTGTGTGTGTGAGACCACTTTTTAGGGGGCGTGAGTGCGAAACAGTATGAGTGAATGCATTTTTGCAAGCGAGTCCGCAATGTTTGTGATCGCTGGAGACAAGGCAAGCTTTATATGGTCACCAGGAGCGTGAGATGAAGCACGGCATCCTGCAGGTTTACATTCGTCTCAGCTCTGTTGATAGTCATCAATGTCTGTTTCAGCTGCACATTTCTAAATGTGAAAGAAACGGAGAGAGAGAGACAACACAGCACCATGTACCCTGATTGGTATTCAGGGAAGCATTTTCTTTGCACAGGAAGGAAAGTGAATATGAAATCTAGTCCAGGGGAGGAAGAAGAAGAAGAAGAAGAAGAAGAAGAAGAAGAGCCTTTTGTCAAGTCGGTTTCATAAATAAGGAACTGACTGAATTCAAAGAGCTTCAGCTTTATTTGGACTGGTTACCATTCAGAGACACACAGAAACATGAACAAAAATACAACTAAACTGTTCAACATGCTACGTAAAGTAAAAGAAGTTATTGACAATCATTTCAATCTGTTGACTGGGCAAATCAGGAAGTCAGAAAAACTAATCATTTATCGGATACCTACATGAATATCCTCCTGGAATTAATGTGAAAAGAGAAATAAGCTCTGACAAAAATGTTGAGTGGAAGCTGCCTGTTACCTCTTTGAATAAATGATTTATTTATTATCTTCAAAGAACTTCATCACTGTAAAATGTTTTCTTCAGTGCCTGCTGTTTAACCGAAACATCTGTAATGTTTATCCTCCACATTTAAAAAAACAACTAGTTATATAGTTTTTTTATTGAGTGAGGAACTAAGATTATTTTTTTGTATGGTTTTCCACTTTTCAAAAGTCCAGAATTACCCAAAAGAAATAAAAATACTTCGGTGAGATTGTGAGAGAAATATATAGTATATACAACGTCCACTGGAGAGATAGACGTGTGATGTTCGGCACAGTGTGATTTAAAGCACAATTAAGGCAATGGTTCTGCTCTGGAAGGGTTTGTACTCCCACTTCCTTATGGTCCATGTTTGTCTTTTTCCCCCAAAATTGGCACCATGCCATCAGTTTTCTTCACGTTCTGTTGTCAGAAGTCTTCAGGTGCAATAACAAGACTCATAACAAAGCGCAACCACGAAGTTAAATAAAACATTTGTTCAATAAATTATCACAATACTGTTAAGAGTTCAGCTACCAGAGCGGCTCTTGTAAAGTGAACAGTGTCGGTGCAGAACAGTAATCCCTTGACTAAGCAAGCCTTCCTGTGTCCCGTCTCAAAGTGAAATACCACCAGGGTTCTGACCGGATGTTTAAAAAGAACCCACCAAAAAAAACACACGCACTTTGATCACTCTCTTCATCCTGACATGAATTCCCAAGTGGAGACTGAATGTAAAATTATGCAAAAAGGTTCCAACTTTGGTCCAAAAAACACATTTCATTGGCTGACGTCACCAACTGTGACAAAAGTTCTCTGTGTTTTTTCTGGCTTCCAGAAATGGGATGTGCACCACTGACATTAAAGAGGAAGCATGAGTAAACTCAAAATGCAACCGTCTTTATGTCACTGGCGTCAAACTGCTCAGTCCAGAGTCTAAACGTAACGGTCATTTTCTGGTAAAAAGCTGCTGAGCGTTAAGTTATCTCCTCCGTCCTCGTCGCTGTCTCCCGCCCTGGGGATGACCAGGACTCCGTTCGTGATTGGATTGTGTTGTCTCCTGTAGCTGTAATTCCTCTCGGGCAGAAGAGCAGAAATGCACATCATCTCGGTCCCCTCCTGAGACCTCTTGGCCCTGTACTTCTTTGCCGACAGCTTGGTGCAGAGGACGATGGTGGCCACGATGAAGATGGTGGCCAGCAGAGCCAGACAGGCGATGACGACGAGGCAGTGCTTCACCACGTTGCGGGTGGAGCAGGGTTGGACCTTGGTACTGGCTGTGCCCTTTGAATTGTCCCGAGGTGCCGCTGTGCTCGCTGGAGGAGGCTCAGTTTGTGGATTTGGTAACTTCTTGGGTTCACGGGGGATGAGGATCGCTGTGAGGCTGGTGGAGAAAGCAGTGGTGGAGCTTGGGGCCTCCGTCAAGATGAAGGCAGCGGCAGAGCTTGAGGAGGCTGCAGACTGTGAGGAGGAGATCGGGCTGCTTGTTGTTGAAGAGGACTGAGGTACAAGTGAAAGCTTAGTGCTGACGTGGGTCTCAGTCACTTCGCTGGGTGAAGATGTCGTTTTGAACGTAGCTGCTGCCCCAGACGTGGGGGTTATTGCCCCTGTGGTTACAGCGGGGACTGACGGAGCGCTTGAATTGTGAGTGAAGCTGGGAGGCCCACTGTTGGGAGAGGTGGTGGAGGATAACTCAGAGCTGTTTTCAAGCTCTGTGACAGCTGTGGGCCGTGCAGAAAACACGACTGATGAACGTGCGGCGGATGTTGTGGCTGGAGTCGCCATGCTGGTGGCTGATTGTTGATGTTGATCCTCAGTCTGTTTCACTCCCTCGATGATCGTTGTGCCTTGAGAAGACGGCGCTGCCCGACCAGTTGCGATCGCTTCTGTCGAGCTGTGACTCAGCTGCACGCTCGGCGTGTTCGCCGCCGCCGCCGCTGCAGGGCTCACAGAAGTCAAAACGCCTGTGTTGACAGTTGAGCCGCTCGCTGCTTGGTGATTTTTTTCAGTTTCCTCTGTGGGTGACACCCGGCTCACTGCTGCTGCAGCGGCACTAACCTCTGCAGATTTGCGAGATGGAGGCCAGGTTGCAGCCGGGGTCTCTTCTTCATTGTCTGCAGCAGTCCACAGAGTGGTTGGACTGTTAGTGCCGTTTTCTGGTGCGGAAACACTGACCGAGTCCGCAGCAAACAAAAGACACAGTCCCCAGAGCAGAGCCGGACACGTCTTGATGAGCATCATTGTTGAATAAGAAAATCTGAAATTACAGCAAAAGTTGCATAAAGACAAATCAGTCATGCCAATAACACAGGGGGGGGGGGGGGGAGCGTGCGTGTCATGTGTCTGCGAAACAGTCATGTGTCTTTCATCACACCCTTCGCCTCATTTCTGCAGAAAAAAAACAAAACCCCAGATACTTTATAAGTAATGTTAAGTTTTTTTGTCATTTAGACAAAAATCTTGCAATAAACATTGAAACCGCTTGTAAATAACGCAGGAGTTTAAGTCAAACAAGGACTGACGATATGAAAGAAAAAGTGTAGATGAAATCCTCCCAGGTTTGGTAAATCAATACAAGATTTCTCTTGGCAGCATTTCATGAATCCTGAAGTCACAATCGTTCAACCACCAACACCGTCAGAAACATTTGCTGTCTTCTTACCTCGCTGCCGGTGAAGCAAGTAGATGGCTGTGATGACTAAAACAAAACAAAAGTAGAATTCAGCAGATTTCAGCTTTCCTGGAAGAACATCTTTACAGCACCGACATGCTGACTGTCGCACAGCCTGACAGAAGAAACAGGAAATGTTCACCCTCTTTAAAAAAAAACAAACAACTGCCTTTACCTCAACATTTTCAGATAAGTCGGACACACTTCCCCCTGAAACAGAGAGCCTCACTATGTGGCTGCGTCAGTCTTATCCGAAGGTTTTTTTGTTGTTTTTTTTCAAATTAAAATGCAATATTGAGAACATTTGCAATTTTAGTAGCTTTAAAGTTTTTTCTTACCTCATTCATGGAAAGCTGAGGGCTCCTCAGGCGTTCTTCTCATGACAAACCTTGTCCAACACTTCTGTCTGAGACTTAAGGCTAAATGTCATACGGCTAGAAACGCCCCAACTTAACTGCTCATGATTCCATAGTTCCACAAAGACAGCGTGTCAAATATGTAAATCAGTCCTAAAGGCCTCGCGGTGAATGGATTATGTGGTGGGGATGTCCCTGGTGTGTCGCTCCAAGCTTTGAACGGTGACACAGAACGACAGTGACAAACAAAGCTCAGGCTCTCATATTTGCAACCATTGAGGACCGTCTGTGGAAATCTTAACTGTCACTTCCTGTAGCGATGAGTCACTCTGAGATGTCAGAACAAACCCCCCAAAAAAGTTGATTGGAGGTTGAAAGAAGACCATAGTGATGCAATGATATGAAGTTTGTTTGTAGTGGTAAGTGTCGCTTTGCTGGAAACTAGAACACAGTGCAGGAGTGAAAGGCCTCGGACCGACAGCACACCTCTTCAAGCGACATGTGGTAAAGCTATAATTCCTCATGTTAAAGGAGCACTGTTTCCTACTTGGTGGCATCTTGTGGTGGCATTGCACACTACAACCAAATGAATGCCACTCTTAATTCCTCTTCCACGTTCACATGTGAGCTCACATCGGAGCCAAACAAACGGATCCCTAGTTTTCTTTAAAGAAAACGCAAACAAAAATGTACATTTTCTACATTCGCCAACACTCCACCGCATCTTACATTCATCGCCTCAATCCTCTCGCAAGTTTAAAAAGAGAAGTTGCAAATAGACAAGAACCTTCAAGGGAGTTTGTTGATTATTTCAACTTTCTTGTAACTCTTCTACCGAGTTAATAGGAGACGTATTGATTCTGCACAGCGAAGACTTTGCATAAAACTAATCAAACATACATTCATCTCTACATTCTGGCAGTTATACTCTATTAAAGGAGAACATTATTTCTCATTTTTGTGAATTGAATTGACCAAATCTTACAAAGTGTCCCTCAGCACTTAAAAATAACCTCAATATATAATTTGTTAATGAAACATCCTAGGTTTTTCGGACATTATTCTGAAGGCAAAAAACTAAACCGTTTCCTGGTATCCACTATGAATTCTCATCTTCTGTTAGAGTATATCAAATGCCCATTTGGATTACAATGTAGTCTAGTGGTTTTGGCAAAAACACAGAAATTCTCTAAAAACAACAGAAACATCAATGGTAATAGTTGTTTTTTTTAATCTACATATTTTTGGTTTGTAAGTGGGATTATAGAAATTGGTCATATACAAAAGATGAAGAACTAAAATACTCCCATGTCTAATTGAAGGTGAGAACCGATGAGACTGTATTCAGAGCATGAAGGAAGAAGTGTCTGTTAGTTGGAGGTTTGTATAAAAAAAAAAAACCTGCTCCTCTGCCCAATGAAACTGGTTTCTGACCAAGGCTGACAACTGATTTTCCTCACAGCCATGCTGCATCACTCAGATTCACACAGCCCTACTAAGTAACCACAACTTTGTTGTTTTAAAATTTTTTTTTTTTTAAATGGACACACTTACAATTAATAGGAAGATTTAAAATCTACATTTTTTTCTAAGCGCCGAAACAATCCCAGAAAAATAGAGAAGCGTGGTGGGTTTTCATGTGGAAAATCTTTATTATGTGCACAGAACTGTTTGTCAGGGGTTCAGTGAAACACAAGCTGGGTGAGTGATCCCTTCCCAACACCAATATGCACTGGAGAGGGCGACCTCAGTTCCACCCCGAACAGTGACAAGAGGCACCACTACATTTTGCACAACATTTACACCAGAGAGATGCAACCTCCCCCCCTCCCCCCACCCCCCCCAATTAAAACCCACCGTTAAATCTCGAGCCCAGAAGAAGAGGAACAAAATGTTTCCAAAGGAATTCTTCCACATTCATAAATCTGATGGATATCGATGAGCAAACAGGTGGCAGGGCTAAAAGTTCAACAGCTATTATTAAAAAACAAACAAAAAAAAAAAATAAATCCAGCTTTGACTATATATATTGTTCTACCAGGTTGTAACTGGAATGTACAACAGGAGAAAAAAATTTTTTAAATGTAAAAGCAGTGCATGAAACCGCACACGAGTCATATTTGGCAACACAAAAAAAAAAAAAAAAAAAGAACAATGGAAATACTGATGCTACATACAGTTTTTTGAGTAGTAAGTAGAAACTTCACATGAGAATGTTTTTACCACAATTTGAAAGCAAAACAAACAAACAAACAAAAATAAAAGAGATTTAAGACTTTTTCCTCCAACAAAAAATGTCTTTTCTTCAAAGGTGAACATGAGCTGAGAGTTTTCCCTGTTCTCTGTGTGTGCTGGGGCAGAGTGAGAAAACGGAGGCTTGATGAGGAAAAATAAAAGTTCATGTTGGAATGTTGGCTTGGCCTCATCGCGGGGACGACACCAAGCTCTCCGTGAAGCCGAATCTTGAGATGTTTGGCCGTGGCCGACCCCCGCTCCAGTCGATCCTCTCCTTAAAACAGCGAGCGGTCCGCGTCTCACATGGCCACCTTGGCAACCTGCTCTTCCAGTCTGGCAATGCGACGGTCCTGAAGGATGACGCGGTCCCTGAGTGACTTGAACTCTCGCAGTACCTCCTCCAGTTTGTCTTCTATTTTCTGGTCCAAAACAAGACAAGACGGTCTGTCAGCGGTCTGAATCCACTTCAAATCAAACTTTTGGTGTTAATCCTGGTTGTATACGCAGCAATGCTCTGTAGCTCTCAACTGTATTATGACCCAAATAGCAACTATATGTTGATTCATAACTTTTGTAAATTGTTCCAACCATAATAATTACAGTGAGTCTAAATGTTAGAAAAATAGTGTTCAGGTTATGAAAGGTGAACTTTGAAGCATTACAATCCTGTTTCACTGAGAGGACACCAAGTTATACAAACAAAAGTAAAAATAATCTACAATACCTAATCCTCGGCAGGAACATTGGGACTGTGCAGGCTTCTTGTTTCCATTTAGCGTTTTTGCTAAAATACTCACAACTGAGGGCTGTGGAGGAGCGTGCTTCTGGACAGTGGGGATGGTTTCTGCTTTTGTGACCGGCTTGTTCTCCAGGACGTTCGTCTTGACCACCTTCAGGTCGCGGGTCTTCGCGGAGACGTAGCCGTCTTTGAGCGAGATCAGGATGGGGCCTCCGTTCTTGCCGGCGAACCATCCCTCCGCCTCCAGGGCGGGATCGGGCCCGGCTGTGTCGGGGTACAGGTCGTCCTGGAACAGATCCGACTGGGCAGAGCACGGAGGAGACGTCAGGGAGAAGGCAGGGACGGGCGGTGAGAGAACAGCATGCTGAGGATCTGATTGGCCTTACCTTACGGGGGACTGTCATGATGATTGGTTCACATTTTCTCTCATGTAATTTGTAAAACCTACAGGGATGATAAATAATATGAATAATGACAATAACAACAAGCATGACAGTCACGTCAGATTACCGTCATACGCAAATCGTATGAATAGTTTATTTTGTAGCATTTAACAAAATGAAAGTGGAACTGAAGCGCATGGAAACAAATGTTGCTCTCTTTACTTCAGCTCAGATTGGTTCAGGTGTCCAAGCCTGTTTCATCTTGTAGTACAAGTTTGTGCCACAAGATGGTGCACTGAGTCATTTGAAGAGCCAGCAACTAAGATTGGTTGAAGATCTTGGCTGCTCAAGAATAATATAATATAGTTTACGTCCATGAATCTCAAACTGTGGCACAGCTCTCCCTAGTGGTATGTGGGGGTAAGTCAGTTGAAAGCATATAAAATGATCAAACAAGTACAAAACTTAGAATGAAAAAATACAAAACATCTGAAATTCATATTTAATCCAATCAAACCGAGGAGAAAAGGAGCTGAAAGTAAAACAAACTGCCACTGAAGTAACTCAACACTGCGATCAAACATGTCTTCACCTCAGAATTGTATTTCTTTTTAATCCTCATATTTAAAAAAAAATCCCATAATCTGAAAATGTAAGAAGCATTAAATTGATTTGTACTGCACTAACTTTCCTGAACTTTTGTGAAACAAATCCTTTTCAACATTAATTCATTAAACAATCAGTCCAAATGATGAATCAAAATAAAGCATACTTTTAAATATAATAGTTTCCCTTTAACTATTTATTAGTCTTTTTAAACTTTTCCACGACCAGTTATAGAATTGGATTTTTAGATGTTTTCAAACCTAAAAAGAAGTCTAGAACTGAATTGGTTTCACGATTCACTGATGTAGTGTTTTTTATCATCCTCTAAATAAAAAATCTTTTGCGGCGTTCTTCAGTGCGGTGGAAACATTACCTTGCGATTTCACATTTGTTGACATCCAGGCCTCGTTTGGGCATGTATCCCATGCCCCTCTGGGGCTCCTTGGTGGAAAAGGTGTTGAGGTAGTGAACAAACGGGGCCTCGTCAGTGATCTCAAAGTACCGAATGCTGCTGTCACCCTGCAGGGTCGAAAGACAAAAATCACATCATGGTGAACTTCTGAGGTTGTTTTTTGTTTGTGTGTGTTCAGCGCTCAAGAGCTTTAGGTCTCTACTTTGTGGTGGTTTTAAATTGTTCTAGCTATCACAAACAGCCTACCAGTTATTGTTCTGAGGAGTGTATACATGCCAACTCTGTAAGATTGCTTACCTTTCCACACAGGTAGACTATACTGGTGTCTGGGTCGTAGAAGGGCAGCAGGACTCCATTACTGCTGTCCATCTCTTGCACACAAATGGGCTCATCCATGTTGTCCTGGAAACAAACGAAGCATTCATTTGAAATCGTTTTGATTCAAGAGAAAACACTAGATTCAGCGTCGCAATGAACAAGAAATTACTCAAATGAGCTGGAGACCACCGCTGGCTGCGTTATTTTATTGGAGGGCGGCTCGTTATACAAAACCCCCCCACATTTATTTCAGTATTAATTAACATCTGTGTTCTTCTATGACTAAAAAAACACTACTTTTTCTTCATCTTATTGCTTTTTTTAAGATATAATGGGCATTTTCTAGAACAGTTTTTTTTTTATTATTTCAATTGTCAATTTCTTTTATTCTAAGGGTGGGTGGGACAAAATAAATCATAAGTTATCAAATGAATATATTTGAAGTGAAGTTATGGGTCAGGGGTGAGCAGTGCATGAGTCAGAAGCGGGTTTGAATCTCTTGTCTTCAACAGATCTGGAAAAGTGAAGTCTGTGCAAACAATTAACTCTGATTTACTGGAGTTCAGATGTTGCAGCTGTAGTGTAGTCAGAAGAAACTCCTTGTATGGGGAAAATATGAAGTACACTCTTCGTGTCACAATGATTATAACTGTTTGCGATGCATCAGTGTCTTGTGGATAAGAGCGGGGTGACTGACTGCAGACACTTACAGATTTCCATAGAGCGAGCTGGCGCTCGCTCATGCGGCTGAATCCTGTGGTGAAAATGTTTCCATCTGCTAAAAAGATCGCCCTCATCGGCCGAGCTCCCTCGTGTGCTTTGTCCTTCTCCTATAAACAGACACAGCTCGTCAGATTGATCGCGAGGTCACGAGGGAGACCACGCCACGTGTGAAGCTGTGGGCTTTCACTTACCGTCACGATCTTCTTTTTACGGGGGTCAATGACGCGGACCTTCTTGTCCTTGCAGGCGGTGCAGAGAAGGCTGCCATTGCGGCTCCAGCTGACACTAAAGATAACATCAGGGTGCATGTCCTCCAGGTTGATCATGGCCTGCCCCGTGCCCACATTCCAGATGACGATCTGGTTGTCGCACCCTAAAATGGACACGCACAGTTTGAGTGCACACGCCTCTTTGTCCCGGTTTATTTTGAGTGGTTCACATCACACATGGCAACGCTACAAGAAGGCACTGAGACAACCGGTCAGATATGGAGTTCAGCTGTGAGCAGCGGACAAGCGGCTGGCCGGCGACCTAAACCGGCGGCTTATTGCAGTTGAAGGGTGGAGCAGAGGACTCAGCCAAAGGTTACCTGCACTGAGAAGAACGTTGCGAGCGGTGGGATGCCAAGACACAATGCCAACCCTTTTAGAGTGGCCCTCTAACACCACCACAGGCTCCGAGAGCGCAGTTTCCAGTCCATTCTCCGGTATCTGCCAGACCTGGATAGATAGATGGAGAGAGCGCAAACGTTATTGTTCCCTGGAGGAAATTGACTGCTTATCTATGTGGCCTCATCAGTTCAGGCTGCTCCCTTGACTAGGCTGTATAGTGGAACGAAATAGTGAAGAAGTAAAGTTTTTAAACTCTTTGGATGTGTCACCAATTTTTCATATGGCAATGGGACATGATTTTTATGTTGATGGGCCACAGGGGTCCAGGATGTGACTCGCTTGAGTAACATGAGGTCACATGAATGAACATTTGTTTCTCTCTGTTAAAAGCACCTAACAATGACTGTGCTGTGCGTGGCGCTATATAAATAAAGTTGAATTGAATTGAACATGGATTTTTAAAGCAGGATTATTGAATTTGTTTGGCAGGGAAAAAAGAAAAATGTTGTAAATTTGTGATGCAAAGCTTCCCCTCAGTTAAGAGAAATATTTTCCACTTTCACGTCGACGACTTTTCTTTACCCGTCTCTCAAACCATCTGTCCTCTCTGTCCTGACTTCAGACGGAAATAGACAGACGAGTCCGGACCTGAGGAGTTCGCCCTTCTGTGTGGGCCATGTGCTTGTTATTGAAAATAAAATGGTTATTACACTGTTGGCTAAACTGTAGGAATTGTTCTTCACTAACCATGTTGTTGCTCAACTTTCAAGCGCTTCCCTCAGATGTTTGCACTTCTTTGTTTGTGCCTGAGCACCGGTGAGTATATTATCAGCTCTGTGTTGATACCACCCAGTTTATGTTCCAACGGGTAGTGACAGTCAAGAGCGTAAATAAATATTGGTCTGTATGTGAGGATCTTTCCTATCTGAGCCTTGTGCTCTACTTTACTCAAGATCTCATCCAGTCTGTGGCTTTTCACAGTGGAGCACAGGCTGTTTCCCTAATCGCAGGAGTAAATAACACATTTTCTGAGATCGGCAATATTCAGAGCTGTTTTTTCAAGTTCTCACAAAAGTTTGAGGATGTTCATCCCAAAACTGTCTGAAACACATCTGCATATTCTCATTTGTGCAGGCCAGGAGGCAGCGTAAAGCAAATTGAATCAGATCAACTGGACTTGGTTTTATGTGTTGAAAGTCATTTTGTCATTCATGAAGGGGAAAAGGAACATTTAATAGGATTTTTCTGAACAAGATGATACAATATATACTGATTTCATGACCAAAAAAGGAGAGAAGGGATGGAATCAATCAATTCCATCCTTGCTGCATAAATCCCTAATAATCAACATTGTGGTTTTATTATTATTTTATACAATAATCAATTCACCTGTACATAATAAAAGTATGCATTCATCTTCTCTACTGCTTCATGTTGTTCAGGGCTGCATTGTTCTCGAGCCAAATCTTGATAACTCCAGACAGAGGCAGTGTGCACCGTGGACTAATAGTCAGTCCATCACATTTAATTACCTTTACATTCAATCATTTCCAGGAAAAGGAAGTGAATTCCATCTTGTCGACCATTATAGTCACCATTCCTATCAAGATGTATGAATATGATCCTCAAATAAATCAAATTCAATGAAACATACATATTTATTTGTAGCCCTGGTTAAAATCATTTTGTTATGTATGTCATGAAATGTATTTCTTTTTCCCAAATGTCATTTAAATGTGATAAAATGTCATGTTTTTAGTTCATTTAGTTACTCTACATTTGTTGGTCTACTAGTCTATGTTTGTAGTTCTAGAACTCACGCAGGAGCCAGTGTTGTTGTGGACAGTCAAGCTTGTTTAAGCCTGCGGGTCGGCCTCAGTTCTCCTTACGCTAATTGGATGGCTGTAGCTAACAGCCAATCAGAATGATTACACCAGTTAGAGGGGCGGGGCTTCCGCTCACCTCTGTGTGTCGCTAGTGAAGTGAAATCACACGTGCAACAGACGCAGTTCTCTCGACACCCTAGTAGGTTCAGAAACTCTGCGTAGGATCATTCCTCACCTCGGATCGGTTGTGATTATTTCTTCATGAAACGGACTGTCTTATGGATACTCAGATTATTAATGTGATTCAGGAACGGAGAGAAAGGAGGACCAGGGAGTCTGGACCACCTGGAGAGAGACTGTAGCTGCTGATCAAGAAGCTGTGCCTGCCGAACCTCTTAACTCATACTGCACCTGCCCTTGACCTGACACTTGCCCTTTCACCTCATTTCCCTTCATCCTTTCCCATCATTCATCCCCACCACTGGACTTGTGAGTAAATAAAATGACACTTTGCACGTGTTTTGTTTATGCTTGGTAACCAGTGAAGCGGCCATTTTGTTTCTGGTCTCAACGCTCCCAAGCAACGAACTGGGCCTGTAGTGAGGGTTGTTTACTTTTAGTTCTTAATTTAAAGACTGTGTGGAGGTGTGAGTGTGGGCATGTGTATTCCTGGGGTAAGTCCAGGTCAACAGGGTTTTTGTGCCTGTGAGCCTCTTTTGGTTAGAGATGAACAGTGTTTTCTTTATTGTTGTAAATGATTTGAAGGGATTCTCCAGCTTTTATTGGAGTCAACTTGATTTGTCTTTGTAATGAATATTGTTTATTTTATTTTTTGTTTCTATTTACTGGCTCAATATAACAATAAATAATATATTTATATATATTTTAAAGAAAGAAAAAACAAGCTAAGTATCTTAAAAGCAGCAGATTTGTAATATTGCACAGGACGGAGTTATTGCGCGTAAACAATATTGCACAAAAAGTAAAAAAGATTAACCGTGTCCTTACCATGACTGTACAATCCTCAGAGCCGCTTGCGATAACAAGGTCATTATGGGGACACCAGTCGATGTCCAACACGGGGCCTGTGTGACCACATACTGTAGGGTAGACCTTGTCTATACGTCCAGTCTACAGGACAAAGAGGTTAAAGAGAGTGATCAGTAAAGGCCTGCTCGAAAAGCAGGGTTTCTTCCAAAAGAATTCCTCCTATAGAGGATAAATCAAAACCACGATGAGATATGATCACACATTTCAAACAGAAAGGTTTTAAGTAGACCAGCCCAAAAACATAGATGGACATAGATCACACTCGTGGGCGTATTTGATGTGTTACAAATTTTTTTTTTAACAAAACACACAAATACAAAAGCTTGACGGATGTAGAGAGGTAACAGTAGTTCATCCAAACTTTCAAAGATCTTAAAGCTTTATTTTAACCTCTTTATCGGGCAATGACCATATTTGGTATCGTCTCAACCCACATTTCTTTCCAAATGCACACTGATGTGTTAGGGACAGTCACACAGACTGCAAGAGGAAACAAGTTTTCTTCAACACTGAGCCAGGAGCTTCTAGTATTCTCACATTTGTGAGTTCCAGAATATGTGAGACTTCCAGAATGTGTCACAGTTCTAGAATTTAGAAATCTGAGACAAGACACAGATATATTTGTTCGGTTTCCAAGCATTTGTATTGTAGCATCAGTTCGCACATTTTACATCGGTGTCCACCACCTAACTATCCCACCAGCCTTCTTTCATTTAATTTTTTTAATTTTTTTATAAAACCGTGATATCATGCAGTGAGAGCAAACGAATGAATCCCCTGACCTAAAATAACGCCGGGGCACCTTTTTGTTCGAGGCAGCTGTAACGTGATCGCCTGCACAGTGGGTGCCTTTACTTGTGGGGCAGATTTGGTATTGATTATCTATGGATTTTACTGCAGATATGAGCCTCGGGGAGCAGAAGGACAGGGTCACCACAGCAGCACGCTGGTGAGCTGACCTACACAATCGATTCTCCGCATGTTCAGGATGCCGTGAAACGTCAACAGACTTTTGTTACGACTCATGTGCCTCTGGATACGGTTTACATCCTCAAAAAGGTTTACTGGTAATCCATTATTCCTCTGCACTGATTGCTAGAGAGGCAAGCTGGTGAAGAAAGTCATTAAAACACATTCAGATTCAGAAACTTTCACTACAAATGCCAAAATATAACAAGCACCCAGAAAGAATATGAAAAATTTAATTTGACACAACCATGTCAAAAAACCCTCTGTAGTTGAACTGTGGCTCTGTATTTCAGATTGTTGTACTCATTAACATTTCATATCAAATTGAATTGATGGAACTATTTTAACATTTCGATCTCAGATTATTACATCACCGTTAATGGGAGATACCGTTTAAATGTTCTACTGGCTTCTCTGGTCAAAATTATGAATCTACTAAAAATGTATTGACATGATGCTTGCAATCCAACTGCTTGGGTTTCATTTTGAAGGTGGCAGTTTTAATTTCTTAAATGTATGTAGTTTGAGCTTATTGGCACACTTTTACCCATTTTCACTGTGCCGGTTGGCAAAGCCAACCTGCATTAGCTCTCGAAGCTGTCGGCTCAAAGAAAAAGGTTGATGGACAATGTAGAGTTGTTAACAAGATGTGGACGTAAAAGCGCCTAACCGACCTTATTTAGGATAAACATGAGACTTTTCATAATTTCTTTTTACAGCGCTGGGTTTGATAGAAATCCCAGTCTTTCAGAGCCGTCCCACTTTATTTATGCAGCGCTTTGAAAAAGTATAAATAAATGTTCTGACTCATGTGGCTGCTCTGAGTTGTAAACTATGAAACATAGTCATGAACGTTGAGTCATACAGTGGATGCTCGAGCTTTCACACCATTGTTTTGTTCAGTAGCGACCCCCCCCCCCCCGTCTGTTCAGGGCTGCAGTGGCGTTAGCAGCTTTGGCTGGTTAACAGTACGCAATTTCAGTTGGATATTAATGTGAACTGTGAATCTATTAGTTGAATATGATAAGTTCTGACTAAGCCACACATTGTAGGAGGACAATTAAAAAAAAAAAAAAGTGAGTGTAAATCTTTTTTTTAACGCAGCAGCGCTAAAAACCTCCAGTCTCATATCATTTGGTCAGACGTGGTCGACGGAGCTCTACAGCACTGAAACAGGCATCATTCAAACATCTCACCTTTTGGAGAGGAAGCACGAGGAAGGCTCCTCCTCCGCTCGCCTCGATGATGATGGCAACAAACTTTGGGTTGACCGCGCAGAAGGAGCTGTCCCACGTGACCCTCGACACGCGGATGTCATCGTAACACTGGTCGTTCCTCACGGCTTGGCCGAACACGTGGCGGAACTTGCTCTGTCGCACAACTCGCCGCAACATATCTGAAGAGAAATAAATGAGAACGAAGCAAGTCAGACATTAAACTGAATGGGGGTGGGGGGTAAAATCCAAATTGTGGTAAAAAGTGACTGCTCGGTTCAAAGAAATGTGCAGGAAAAGCCTCTGAAGCGTGGAGAGGAAAGATTGAGGTAAATCTGACTTTTTCTGCCAACGCGGTCTGCCTCATTTGACATTATGTTGATTAACTGTGCCCGACTCAGAGCTCCACTAAGACGTCAGCTCTACCTGCTGAAAAGTGAACTGTGGAGAAACTCATCTTCTCTCTGTGCAGCTTTCTATCTTTTTTTTTACTATTTTATGTGAAGGGAGATTTAGATGAAGACTTCTGATTTAAAGTTGTTTAAAAATGGCTGCAAGTTTGGGCATGGGGCAAAGCATGCATGGGTTATTTTGAAGATGTATCCAAACAATCCAGCTTGTGAAAATAGTCCCGTATTTCCGGATCTATCGATTAGGATGCAGGCCTGTAGTGTCAGAGCTGTCATCGCTCGGGATGTATTTTTACTGCTGCATCAGTTCCTGTGAACACACCACAGATGGCCTGTTGCTACTCTGAGACTTAGGAAAAGCTTTCACTTGTCGATCCATAACAACAAATAGCTCAGAGCGTCTGACAGAAATAAAGTTCCTCTTTCAAGACAATTGTGGCAACTTGGTTGTTTTTGCTTTGGAGGTAAAATAAGAAAATCAATGAAAATGTGTCTCGTCTTGACTCCATCCACTGCTTTCCCCAACAAACTGTCTTTAGCACTTTTTTTTTTGCCACTATCTTACTGACAAGCATTTTTGTGGGTAATTATCTGGAAAATGGAATGCCTCGGAGCAATCATTAAGCCGCCAGTCTGCAGCGACACACTGAGCCGTTACACAAGCTGCAGTTTTCCCTCCAATTATCCACAGGACTGTCTTCACACCAAACCACCTGCTTCTACACATTCAGGCACGGATGTTACAAAAAAAAAGAACTGGAAAAGCTGAATCACTGGTCTTTTTGGATGTAACACAGGAACTTTCCAAAATACTACCTCAGCAACCTCGATTTTACTGTTCTGTGCAGAACTGGAACAAAGCCTGCAGCTGTAGCACAGTCAAGATGTAATTTTGATTAAAAGTCATGCTTTTAATCATTTGAATTTGTTTTTCCAACAAAAACATGTTGTGCAGTTGCTTTTCTGGGGTAGTTTTAACACTCGCACCACACATGCTTTGGCTCATGCTTAGAAGTAACTATGTAACTCGTATTCTGAGAGATTGTGTTGTCAGTGCAAAGTGGGAGAAAACACTAAAGAAGTTAAGGGAATGCCTTTTCCCAGGGGGATTTCTTAATTTTATTGTTTGAGATGAAAGACGAAAATACCAGTTGTCAAACGGTTTCATTCATTTTAAATATAAAATTAGGCAAAACAAAAAATATCAAATGAGCTTTACAGCTAAAATATAACTGTGATAGTTGTCTACTGTATACAGTTAAGATTTAAAACTAAAATTACTACTCAGAAATGAAGCTTGAAAATTGGGTTTGGAACGCAAGATGCTATTTTTAAATGGATGGATGTAACAAAAAAAAAGAAAAGCCTACTTGGTTTAAGATGTCAGTCCAAAATAAAATATTGTAGATAGTCTCGCCTGAGAAATCACTTTAATTTGATCACGCGATACCAAGTTACGAGAAGAATAAACCTTCCCAAGGTGGACCACAAGACATGACCCTTCTTATAAGTCAAATTCTTGCCCGAGACAATTGGGCAGAGCTGTAAACACAGATCATGTTGCTGCAGGGCTGCAGGAGGACAGTGAACAGCGTAAAGCGAGCACAGAACAGCGTGTTCCCTCAGCCAATGCCGGCGCTCCATCCACCGGCAAAACATCCACATATTCATGTGACGATGAGGAGCTGCTTCATCGAACCCTGCGTCCTCTCACTGATGCCATTACAGACATGGAAGACACACGGTGCAGGGCATCATCAGTCATCATCATCATCACCCTCATCTTCATCAGCATGATGGAAGCAGGTACACACACTGATGCTGGGGAGAGCATCTCATCTGTCAAGTCAACACAATGCAGCTCTGCAGGAGTGTGAGACTTAAAAAAAAAGAAAAGAAAAGGGTGTGTGCAACGCCACCAAGCATGCAGCCATCAGCCACTCGGGCTCGGTCCCAGCCTGTCATTTTGCCCGGCCTGTCCAGATTTTGGGGGGGGTAAAAAGCACGAGACTTCATTGAACGGGGGCAGAAGAGGCTAACGGGGAAACAATAGTTGGAGGCTAACGCTAGCCGTTAACACAAAGCCCGGGTCGTCTCCTCCTCTTCACAAACATTCGCACACCGAACCGGGAAAATATAAAAGCCCACTTTAAAAATCATCTCCCCCCACAAACAGGGAGTGTTTTATTTTTATTTTTTTAAATAAATCACGTTGGGGTACGAAAGCTTTTTTTGTTGAAGTTAGCCAGCGTGCTAACCGTCACTGGAGCCAGGGGGAGGAGGAGGAGAGCAGCCAGATGTGAACGATGCTACAAAAAAAAAAAAAAAAAAAAATCCTCCGATTTAAGTTTGTTCAAGACGATTTATGGAGGGGTAAAAAAAAAAAATGCAATCAGATGTTGGAGGAGGTCGGAGAGCCAGGGCAGCTGTGTGTGTGTGTGTGTGTGTGTGTGTGTGTGTGTGTGTGTGTGTGTGTGCAGCCGGCCGGGGGCTGATCCAGTCTCCACCGGAGACACGAGCTGCTGAATAAATAAAAAAAACAAAACCGTTATCATCACGGATTGGTTCTAACGTGTTTTGCATCAGTCCTAAAGCTAGCAGCTAACCGTTAGCACCCGCCGGCTGACGCAAGTGCAGATATTTCCACCCATTTTTTTTTTTTTTTTTTTAGGGCTGCTCTCATTCTCAAAAAACCTCCATCCATCCATCATCCATCCATCCAGCCAGCCAGCCAGCCGCACGGATGCTGCACATCCCCGCACAACGCACGAGACTCTCTCCAGTTCGTTCTTACCTCCTAAATCTATGCAAGATTTTCGTTTGCACGAGCTTAGAGGGGAGGGGGGGCTCAATCACAACACATGAATGTGGTGGTTTAGGCGCGCCCTTATCCTGCAGGACGGTGCTCGAGTCTCCCCCCGGTCTCCTCCAGAGAAAACCCGGCCGCGGTGTGCTTGGTATCCCCTCTTTCTTCACTTGCAGGGTTTAAAGATGTGCTGGTGTTCCAGGACGGACACGCAGAGCATCTCCCCACCCTTGTCCGCTCCTCACCTGCGCAGGACTTTTTAGTAGCGGTCTCCTCCTGTCCTCCTCCTCATCGCGTTACATTGACGAGCGACCACGGCGCATGCGCAATACGGAGAAACCACGTTTCGTTTCTTTTCTTTTTTTTTTCTTTTCTCAACACTAAAAGCTGTGAATGGAGAAGAGCGGGGCAAACAGGGCATCTCGCTTTTTCCTGCTGCTTGTAGGTTTCTTTTTTCTTTCTTTCTTGTGTTTGATGTTATATAAAGATTAGTTCAGTCTGTTCAGATGACCAAATAAAAGTGAATTTGGAAGCAAATCGCATCTTTTTGTGTGAGGGTCCCTCCCCCTTCTGCCCCATCCCACCTCCCCCCATCCCAATCTGCCCAGTGAAAACACAATGAAGTACCCCCCCCCCACGTGAATAAGTGAATCAGCCAGCCAGCAGGAGTGATTTATCTCTGCAGCCTCAGTTTAAGTTTTTTAAGTAGTTGTTCAACCTCCTAAACCTACTGCCAGAAAATCCTAGAGCAGGTTTGTCTTTTTTGTTTAGATTATTGGCAACTGAAGGAGGAAGACATACAGAAAAGTTGCTCAACTATACGCTTCCATTCCAGTTTTCTTTTAAAGGTTATTGCATCTAAAATGTACCAATTAGTTTATTTTGGTTTCTTAGGTTTGTTCTCCTAAACTGCTAAAAGACCAGATATGCTGTCAGCTGGAGTGTTTGTCTGTGGACCGATGTTACCACTGCCTGATTCTTTTGAGGATGCACAATTTCTTTAGCTTTCAGCGTCCGTGTCTCAACAAACGTATTCTCAGAGTGTGGCTTTGATAACAACACTTCACTTGAACTTCCATTGTTGAATATTTGTGGGCACACCTTCCAGTGCTGTGTGGTTATTCTTCCCTCAGTGCTTTTCCCACCATGGACACTTTCTAAGAATGTGTAAGGATTTTAAGGTAACAAATCAAGTTGAACAAAGCAGCGTAGAAAATGGATGAATAGCTCTTTGCAGGTAGAATCTGGGTGATCCTCACGATTGAAAGCGATGAAACTGAAATCAAGCGTGGACTTGTTCAGCCACCTGAATTGACGTGGCTAAGATACTCTTTAACGGTTTGTCATGACAAGTGACCCCCATGGATTTATATTGTGATGCCTACTCACAAGTCATCATGTAAAATCTTTTCTGTACTTCAGCTAAAACTCGTTTTAAAGGCTTTGAATTCTATTTCTAGTTTGTTGAGTTAGCAGATATGTTCATAAGGTGACGTATACATTTTAATAAATACAAACTCAACCTCATACAATACACACATGAGCCTTTTGTGCATGCCTGTTATGGGAAAAAAAATTAAAAACTCTAAATAGATATTTTTAAGCACAAAGCACAAAACACTCACCTTTTTTGGGAGGCTGTTGTACTTCTTCCGGTCTCTCTTTGGATTTCTTTGCGACGTCGAAAGTGTCTTTCATTTGGGACACTCTCACACTTGGACTCTGCTCGGCCACCCGGGCCGGAGCTTTGGGCCCCTCAGGGTTGGCGCGGCTCTTATGTCTCTGCTTTTGGTTGGTTTCTCTGATAATCAAAGCCACGGGCTTATACGAGTCCACCTCGGCGCTGCTGCTCTGATTAGATGTGTCTTTATAGTCTTTGGAGCGGTCGTTGCAGACCTGCGCACAGACTCTCTCCTCTCTTTTCTCTGAACAAGCTGGTTGTTGGATTTCATCGTCTGACGTGAATTCAGGCTTGTGGGGAGGCTCTGCGGAGGGAACAGGATTCTGGGGCTTTGTTGCAACAGGAGGAGGTGAACATTTAAATCTGGATCGTCTCTCCAGGAACACTCGTCTCTGTAACATGTCCAAGTGTTCCGGGTCTTCATCCGGGGACAGTTTTTCCATCCGCATGCAATAGTCATAGTCGATCATATTTCCATACTGGTCGTCCACGTACTCAACTGAATGATGGTCCCAAGGGCAAAGCTCCATTGACAGCCGGCGGTCTTTAGTCGGCAGGAAGTAGGTGCCTCTCTCGTCCCACAGCTGGCACATGTCCTGGTTAATGGGGTTGTTGCCCAGAAGGTCTTTGTTAAAATGAAAGGTGTGTCTCCTCTTGACTTTTTCCTCCGAACGTGCGTGATTTTTGCTTCTTTTCTGCACATCTGTAGACATGAGCTGTGTGGTTTTGAGCTTTATAAAAGGGTTTTTAGGTTTTTTGGGCACAGGCGGAGGAGGACCTTTGACTCTGGGCTTCTCTTTTGGCACGGACTCGTCTGGAGAGCTGCGGGAACCAGGTGTGGCGTCCTGTGCCATTTTTGAGCCCACCACATTGGAGTCCACTTGTGTAGCCATTGTTTTGTCTTTTCGAGGTAACAGGTGTGTTAAAGGTGGAGGCGTGATGTCGGCAGAAAAGCACACGAGCTCACTTTCCCTCTTCAAGCTTGCAATCTGTTTCTTTCCACGATAGTCTTCATTCTCTGGCAATGGAGGACAAGGGATCAAATCACATTGTTCCAGTGAGAATGAGGGATTGTCTTGCAGCTGTGCTATCACGGATCGGGTGGTCAGGGCCTGGAGTGGGTCAGCGTTGGCAGCGTCAGCGAACACTTGGCTGTCATCTCTCTCGGTAGTGTCTTTGACCTCCGCTTTAACCCTCTTAGAGATAGCAGCCGGGAGCTTGTTCTGCCGAGGCTGATCCGCTTCTTGAGGTTGCTGCGCAGTGATCCCTGACCGGTGGCTTTCCTTATCCCGACTTCTAGTTTCGGTTAATCCCGACTGTTGCTCCCGTTTGACGTGCCCCGTGCTTTGGTCATTGAAGCGCTGCTCCCGCTCTGCATTTCCTCTACCAGTTGTCTCCCTGTGGGCAGCTTCTTCGGGGCGACCTCCTTTTAGCTGACACCTGCTGCCTGTCACTTGAGCCATTTCCCTCTCAATATTGGCTGCGGGTGAACTCCTAACACGTGCGTCGGCTGAAAATGTGTCAGACTGTCTGCCACGCTCCGCGTTACCTGTTTCATGAGGACTACTCCTTGAGTTTTCTGACTGGTCATCATCATTGCAACGATCTGAATCTTCATCAACTCTTCTAATGGATACTTGAGGTTTTTCCTTTGGTCTCTCTGGACTTAAATCAACATTATTTTCCATGTCAGGTGACATCCAAGCCTCATCCTTTTCCAGTACTACAAAGTCCTCCTCGTTTGTGGGATTCAATGAGGCTGTAAGATCCTTGTTTTGAGTCTGAGGACCGAACTTGCTGCGACCATTTCCTGATATCGTCTCATTTGCCCACTCCTCCATAACTGTAGTCCCAGCGCAGGCCGCAGCCTTGTTTTCAGAGCCTTGCTTTATGTCTGAAATTTGTCTTGACTCCTTTGAACTCTGGACACTTTTTGACTCCTCCGCAGTCGGAGTGGCAGCCGTCGTGTCTCCACCCACACACCATACCCTGGCGTTCACAGGGTGCTCGTGATGACGCTGAGGCCTGATTGGTCGCCCACTTTGGGGGTCTGTACGTGCAGAAGCGACAGTGAGCTCCCCTGTGTGCTCGGTGGCCAGGTTTCCGACGCCAGTCCCACTAATTCCGTCGTTTCTCTGGCAGATTAAGCTGCCGTCATCCTGATCTTTGCTCCCATCTTGATTTGATACCTCTGACCGCTGGGTGTCCTCGGTCTGTTCTGTTCTCTCGGAAACATCGATGGACTCCTTGTCTTTTTCTGAGGCTTTGTCCAGCTTCTGACCCATGGCTGTTTTCCGTCGTAGCCTTAGGAGAAGAGAGACACAAATGTCAACACACAGCAGGGAATTTATAAGCAAGTTACAGTTACGTAATAAGAAGATGACTTGCATCCTCATCCCAGTTAAATGAAGTCACACAACAGGCTTCTCTCTCTCTCTCTCTCTCTCTCTCTCTCTCTCTCTCTCTCTCTCTCTCTCTCTCTCTATCTTAAATCTTCCTCTATTTTTGTATATTCTTCTGTACGGTTCACACTAGTCCTCCCGTGGCCCCTCTATCTATCTCTCCCTATTCTGTCAGACAGGAATGCTGTGGTGGCTATAATTAAAGCAGGTTCAACTGCTGCCAGTGAGTCAGGAGGCCAAAAAAGAAACAAGACAAGTTAGATAAGAGGTCAGCTGTCAGGTGCCAAGGTCAGACAAAGGAGTCGGGGCAAACATGTCCTAATATCTGCTGACAAACACATAAACCGTAAATCACTCGAAAACATTTGGATGATCTCCAGACGTGGGACTTAACTGCCTAGTGTGATTCGTGGAGCCACCAGCTTGGACAAACTCGTCCCTTTGTCAGACGCCACGCACTGTCAATTACTTGCTCTGGAGACGAGGCGGGTTTGTGCTGCATGCGCCTCCCCTCCGACTGTCTAAATGTTTACAGTTGTTTTGGTGACGGCGGCTGTGGAAAGGTCACCTGGAGTACGTGAGTTAAGTCGCAGATGCGCTGACGTCCGAACTGAATTGTTCGCTGTGGGGTTTAATGATGGCAGAGTATAACAATGGAGATGATTGATGGCGTGAAGATTGCAACAAGGCGCAAAGAGCTCAACAAGGCTTTGGCTGCAGGTGACATGTGGACGGGTTATTCCTGGTCGATGACCAACAAGCACAGTGCCAAAGTAATGTGTCACGTGGGTGTTTGTTTTGTATAATAACAAACTCACCTCTCGGTTTTATACAGATTTAATGTTGAGTTGCGCAAATATGATCCATACATGTTATGTGTTATGTATGTGTTTATTTGTATATGTACTGAATGTATACAAATCTATATGTATCATTGTGTTAATTTGTGCGTGTTTAGCTACATAGCACAGAAAGATTTGTCTAATTTGTTAGAATTTTAATTCTAAATTTGTATATGAGCACGTGTTGATCCAGGACATAACGTCCACTTACTTCCAGCCCCAATTGTTTTTGAATATGAGTAAAAGATAAGGAGGAAAAAGAAACAATTCTACTGACTTTGTTGGTTGAAAGGTTCAGATGGACAGAAAAGTGACTGATCCTGTGTTTGTACTAATCTGATTTCTCAAGCCTGATAAGCACTGACGGACTCTTCATTTATTTCAAACCGATCTACACAACCGATACGCACAATAAAAAAACAAAAAATCCTTCCTTTAAAGCTCTTCTATAGATACAGTTATTTAATCTTTCAATTCAGTTACCTTGTTTTATGGGAGTAAACTGCAGAGATGATGAGTTTTCGTCTTGGAGGGATAAAATATTTTGTCTTTGACTTCTCACCGCTTCAGCATGTGATTGTAAGCTGATTATTAGATTTTCTGTAAAGGTTGATCATGAAATATCCAATAGATTCAGGTAAGTTAAAAGAAGGAGACATTAAATTTAGCACCTCAGGACCAGAATTGTACATCTCTGAAACAACAATTCAAAACAGAACCAATCTTTATACAGACAATGATAAAAAAATAAATAAATCAAATTTCTTATAGTATTGGATTACATAAATGAGCTTATGAGGGGTAATTGTGCTCATCCGATGTCAGAACTGCCTCATTTCTTTTGCTATTTGGAGTTTCTCTGTCACATTCATCGGTTTCGGATCCGAAGTCGGGAGAAATCAGTTCATTTGACAGACGTGTACTCTTACAACTTTAGTGTATCTGGAGTGTTATTTTTGGATGGATGTGTTATAATGGCAGCAGTGGGAGGCATCTGTGACACTGGCTTGTGAAACCCCCTACCTTGTTCTCTCTCTCTCTCTCTCTCTCTCTCTCTCTCTCTCTCTCTCTCTCTCTCTCTCTCTCTCTCTCTCTCTCTCTCTCTCTCTCTCTCTCTCTCTCTCTCTCTCTCTCTCTCTCTCTCTCTCTCTCTCTCTCTCTCTCTCTCTCTCTCTCTCTCTCTCTCTCTCTCTCTCTCTCTCTCTCTCTCTCTCTCTTCCCCCCCCCCCCCCCCCCCCAAAGCACACAGTTTATAAGAGACTTGTGACTTAAAGTACCCAAATGATCAGCACATGGCCACATGATTATTTTTTCTTCCAACAAAATACTATTTATATCCTTTTTAGCCATAAAGTAAAAAAAAAAAAAAAAAGCTTATATTCAAACATTTTACATCCATCTTTTTTGAATTGATTATTCACAGCTTTTTTGTGGTTCTCGCTTTTTAGCTGGATTTGACGGGATGTTTGAGTCCTATCTGTAAAATTCTCAAAATTCACTGGCAGCAGATAAATGCATTAAAGTTAAATCTGGCTCTGCAGAACCACATGTCAACAATTCTTATGTATCTCGTGACAATTAATCAGTCCTCCTGATCTGTTTTTACAGCATGATATTAAAAAGAGGACCTTCTCTAAAACAAATAACGACAGCGAGTTTCTCCCAATGTGCAGAACCTCTGATATAAAAGCAGATATTTAAGAGTAGGTAGATACTTACTGAGGCTGACGTTTCGCCTGCCTGTCCGTCCAGTAGGACTTTGGTCGTTCAGGGAGATTTCTTTGTCGGCTGTCAACTGCCTCATGATGTCAGACTGACTTCATTGGACTAATTCAATAAAAGCGCCTCCATGCAGCTTCAATTTGACTCAAGGAAAAGCCAAACACAACATACAGCACATTTCAATACAGAACCCTTCAATTTTAAGACTCATTAGATTAATTACCCCCTTCAATGTTTAAACATTTTTTCAAACGGTTTTCGTCGTATCTTGTGTGGGTGAATACAAGTGAAAACAAATTGAAGTGAATCGAGGTAGAGTTTATACAGGAAATTATTTATTTCCATTATAAACTTTAAACTGGACACCATTTTAACAAAATATATTTAAAAAAAAAAAAAGTGCAAACACATGAACATTGGCAATGTACAGTACGGTACACAAAAGGTAAAAAAACAAACAAAAACAAAGAACAGAACTAAAAATGACTCCCGGGGAGGTTTTCCAGTTTCCATGTTTTTCCACTCCTCCCAAGCTCACATGCTTTGGGGCAGACTTGTGCTCTATAAATACACCCAATAAATACCTGGACAGCCCCCCCCCCCCCCTTCCTTTATTTTAAGTTACAGCATGTCTTAATGTCCCCCAGTGTCGCCCCGACTCGTGAGGAGGATTGTCATTTTGATGCCTGCTGCTTGGTTCTAATGCAGTTTCATAATCAAAGCCGGTAAAAGAGTTCCTCAAAATTAGGGATGATCCTTCGTGGTATGTTTTGGTTAAATTTGCCGTGGTACAAACACGAGAACTTAATTATGGGTGTGTCCTTTATCGGTACGTTTCTGAATACTGACCATGTCTGCAAGCTGATGTACTCAAATAGCAAATTGTACAGAAAACAATATGTACAGACTGGTAAACTTTCAAAACTGAAATCCATCTGACCCAATATCTCAATATAAATAATTCTTCTCATTCCAGCAGTTAAGGTTCCTCAGCCAGCTATTGAACCAATACGACGTACCACAAATTTCTACAATATCAAACAAGTACTATATTATCAGAGGCTATTAATAAATGGAAGTCCATCAAGTATGAGCGTATTGAGGGAGAGGAAGCGGCCGTAGATGAGCTCGTGTGTCTTTGCATACACTATAATATGTGCTAAAGTATACATTGCAGGGAGCGCGGTTATTATTGGGAGCGAGGGGAAGTAATGTACAAAAAGCCAGACCTTTCACACACGTGCAGGAACTCTGTGGAGCCTGTGATGCTTTCGTGACAGAGCTAAGGCTGAGGTTAAGGCACTTTAAATACAAAAAATCAATTCAAAGTTGTGACGCAAACAACCAAACGTGGTGCTGTGGTCTGGAGAGGATCGGTCTCATGAAAGTCTGTCAAAGCCTCAAAACTCTGAAATATATTAGACGAACAGCTAATCTGGGAGTTCAAGGTTAAACTACTTTGTGTGGATTAAAGCGATGAAGTGTGTATGTATGTTAAACAGGAGCGAATAAACATTTAAATGAATGAAAACTCCTAAAAACATTTTTTCCCAGAATGCATAAAGCCATTTGTCCAGTCTTTATGTCACAACCTCAGCAAAGCTGCCACCAAGTCGCTTTCCCGCCTCCAAAAATTCTTTGATTGACATTATTGAACTGGTTCTGTTTCCAATGCCCGTGGTAACTGTAAGTGCCCCGTGTTACATAACGCTCAGCTGACCGTGTGAAGGAGGGATCGGGTTAAAGAGAAAACCAAAAACATCTAATCGAATGAGCGGAGCGAACCTGCAGCTCCCTTGGGTTGAGTTGAAGGAGACTGAACAGAGGACGTTTTGTTGTTTCTACTGATCTAATCAAAGGCAAATTGAAATCCACAAAAAAACAAAAACAAACACACACACACAATGACCCTATAGTGGAAGGTTATTGAATCATTTGCATTCGTTCTTTTTTGCACAGTTTTCATTCCTCCTGCAGCTCCCAGACTTTCCAAACACAGTTACCTAACTGGCATGTTGTTCCCTGCGTACAAACAGGCGTCGTTCAGCACCAGTCCAGCACATCCAGCGTGCCAAAACAAGTAGAAACTCCCAAAACAAAAACACAATCAAACTTCCAGAGTAACAACTTTGGATTGGCGGCACAACCATCAGAATAAAAACCTCCAAAGAGAAACACTATTTGCACATCTGCACAAACATAACATGAAAAGTCAGAATATGAAATGAGGGGAAGATTTGATATCACTTTGTCTTGACTCTTTCTGCAACTTAAATAAAATAACAGATTTCTTTTTTCCCCCTCCAACGTTATAAATAATAATGAAATGTCAACGGTAAGCTTTCATCTAATGTCCCAGCACGTTCTGGTGTTGCATCCAACAATGATTACATCAAATAAATACACATGAAATCCAGAGGATTCCAAGAAATCAAGAAGTTACTTTTTTTTTTTCTTCTTTTTTTTAAAGCATATTGCAGAGTCTCCAGATGAATGGATTAATTTGTTCGGTGACATGCAGACGACAATGAGGGGAACCTTGAACCTTGAAATGTGGCGTGCGTCGAGTGAAACGGTACGACAGTTGTGCTCATGTGCTTATTCTAAATATAATTTGTGTGCATTTAAAGAAAGGTAGCTTGTGTTTTTATTTTCCTGTAGGCGACTGAAAACTTAAAAAAGCAGTAAGCCGTGTTTATCACTGCACCGGAGCCTCTGAGATAATTCACTACCTGGACACAGATCAAGTACAAAAGCATGCTGATGGCATGATATGGCTTCACAAGTCCATCTAAAAAAAAAATAAAAAATTAGGATACAATGGGAAACTTCAAATGGATCATTTCAAGCCTCTTTTTCACTTTTTCATGTAAGGCATTAAAAACATGACAAATATAGTGGCTCAAACATATTTCAGAAGATCAGATGTTTTATCTATGCTGGGTCATAATTATCACAATTAAAAAAGAATAAAAAATAAAAAGCTTTGAAACGAATTGATGAAACGATCAACTTTTCAATAATAATCTAGTGTTTTGAGATGCACGTCTACTGGTATCAGAAATGATCTGACCAAGTCTTTTAATAGCCGCTGTCCTCCTCTCAGGTGTTTAAACAAACAAAAATAAAAAAGACTTATTGTTAAGCTGCATCCATTTATCACTGTTGAGTGGAGCCATCAATCATTTGATGCCGAGAAGTTTCCGGGTGTTCAAAAAAAGTACAGAAGAAAAAAGACGATTTGTTTTGTATTACTGTAAAAATCATGCGTGGGTTAAACTGAGTGCTTTATGTACATGATTACATTAAGTTCAGTGGCTACTGAGACGGGGGAACGGCGACAGTCTGAGATGCTCGCGCTCCGAGGTACGGCGCTTTACAAAAATGCATAAAACGGTGCGCATGTGGTCAAGTTACAAAAAGAAAAAAAAAAAAAAAAGCTATCCTCCTCTTGTGGTGAAATGCCCTCTTGTGTTGCAAAAAGCAGCAGCAGCAGAAAACTCTTGAAGCAAAGTTAGGTGAGGAGAAAGCAACGTTTGGTAAACAGGATTGAAAGCAGACTTGACAGAAGCGTATCACTTGTCATGACTTGAGCGTTCTCTGGAGTCTGCAGGAAAACAACCGGATCGTACAGTCGAGCAACCGAAACCTGCCTTCTGTGGGTAAAATGGCAACATAAGGCTCATCTCCACTGGGGCGTGGGGAGGTGTGATGATCCTGCATGTCTTTAAAAAGTCACATCTGAGGGACAGGTGAAGGACACGAGAGGGAGTTCTTTTCTTTTTTTTTCTTTTTTTTTTTTGTTTTGTTTCTGTCCCAACTTGACCAGAAGGTCTTTATAAGTAAAACCAGCAGCCTTCACTGAATATTAGTGCCGGAGAAACTCTGGAAATGCAGAGGAATGCTTCCAGTAGAGGTCAGCGCTGAGCTTTGTCTCTGGTGCCACAGCAGTGGTCGTCCGACGTCTCGCAACCTTCGGAGCAGTTCGTTCAGCGGGAAGAAGCCACGTCCTCCTTTGCTGTATTAAGGCAGAGGCCCCACCGGGAGCTGGCCCTCCATGTTGATACTTGGCATCTTCTCCAGCTGCTCCACCCTCTGTCGCATCAGTTCCAGCCCAAAGTCTATCCCCAATCCTGGCATCTGCAGCTGCGGGAGCTCCACCGTACCGCCGGGCTGCAGCTTTAAACCTCCAGAGTTCATCACGCTGGTCCCCCTTAATAACCGATCCCCGTGTTCGTCCATGTCCTCCGTCTCCACCGAGCTGTAGTCGGGAAGCGTCTCCTCACAGTTCATGGGCGAAACCAGTTTCTGGTGGCTGCTTAGAGGCCCGCAGGTGACCCCCGGGGTGCAGGTGGCACAGCGGTACAGCTGCGCGCAGGGCTGAACCAGGCTCACTGTCGGGTTGGGAAGAGACTGCAGGATTGGCGTGGAAGCAAAATGTGTCCCGGGTGGATCGATGCATATGGAGGGGACGGTGCAGTGGCGAGAGGGATTAAGGCGGTGGGAGCGGCCTCCTGCTGGACGGTCGCAGCGCCGCCCTTGTGGTAGACGCATGCAGTCTTTGCAGGACTGGTAGGAGGGCTTCACCTTTAAAGGGTTTCCGGTGCTGGCGCTGTCCTGGATGGATCACAGGGAGAACAGAAAACAGTGTCGTGTGAGCGGCATTCAAACAGAACATTCCTCTCAGAATACAACTATACATTGTGGACTTTAGCACCGGATCAACGTCTACGTGTTTTTCACTCACATCAAAAGCTGCAGGGCAGCTGCGTTTGGCAGCCAGGCGGTTGCTGTTGTTGGTGTTCAGGTTGGCGAGGCCTAAACGGCTCTCTTCACTCCTCTCGGGCTCCTCGTCCACCTTCTTCCCATCTGAATTCCCAGGCGTTTGAGCCAAGGCCGCCATCTCAGCTTCCTCCTTCTTGGCTTCTTCTTCGTCCTCTTCCTCCAAAGTGCTGAACTCCAGCCTCAGTCTCATGTCCTCCAGGGGATCGAGGCGCCCGCAGGTCTGCGCCGCCGTGGCCTCTCCGGGCAAGGCTAAATGTGCCATGGGGAAACCCTCGTCTTCTAGCAGGGCATCTCTCTCAACGTCTTCGATCTCGATGAAAACTCTCTCCATGCCGAGCAGAGGGGGACCCCGCACCGGGGTGGAGGGCTCGCTGTCCAGTGCGGAGTCGGACAAACGTCTGAAGTAGTAGTTATAGTTGAGCGAGTCCAGTGGCTCCATTTCCAGACCCATTGCCCTGCAGGGCGAAGCCCCGCAGCCTCCCCAGGCCTCCTCGCCTCTGAGCACCGGCGTCTCCCCGCCTCCGGTGCAGTGGCCGGAGGCCTGCAAATCATCGGATCCCTCCTCGTCGGCCTCAGGCCTCCAAAGCTTGTTGTGACGGTGTTTACTACAGAACAAGGAAAATCAAGAAAACAACTTGCTAAAGAGCTTCACAGAGCTGTGTCGTGTCATCAAGTTTCACAAAGCTGCTATGCGTATGAACCTGTGATGACTGCAAACCTCAGCTTCTCACCTGGCGTCCAGGATTCCCTCGTATTCAGCCAGCTGCCTCATGAAGCCAGCGTTTGGTTGAGCTATACTCCGCTTCTGCTTGACAAAGTTGTACGCCTTCTCCAGAGACCAGCCGTACTCCTTCATTGCATAGGCGATCACTGTAGAGGCAGAACGGCTCACCCCCATCTTACAGTGCACCAGGCACTTGGAATTATTCTTCCTGTGAGAGAAGAATGAACACATTTGATTATTTCGTCTTTGCAACAATTACTGTGAGAAATGAACTCATCTTAACTTTCTTTTCCACTTGAAAAATTTTTTTTTTATACAAACATCCTCTTTTATCTCAAGTTTGCAATGGTGAGACGGTTGCATAGCAACCAGACTGATGTCACCTATTCACATATTTTACTGGCACAACTCACAACCAAGCTTTTTGTGGAAGAAAAGTATATCTATTGTGCCATAATGTGCATGTCGCGAACCACTTTTAAAACCAGTGAAACTGCAGTTCACATTAACGTCCGTCCAGGAACACAAATATGTATTAATGGTGGATTTTGTATTGGATTCTACTATATATTGTACTAATAGTTAACTGCGGTGCTGGATGCAAGACAAGACATTTTTGAAGGACTCCCAATCACCCGTGTGCACAAAAAGGTCTTAATCCTGCAAATTTCCCCTTTATTACTTTATGTCTCTGGACAGCAACAAAACAGAATATGTATGCAAAATATGTTGAATGAGCAATCGACCATCATCGTTTCAATACTTTCACGTAAGTGACAGCATGCACATCTGTCCATGAAACTATTTTCACTAATCCTCCCCCGACTCATTGCTGTGTGAGGTTTTAGATCGACCCACAAAAAAAAGGTTAAGACAATTTTGTTATACAGTAGTTTCAGAACACCTTTCTGTTGATAGGAGAGCACTGGCTTTGTCAAATGTACCGCGAATAAAGAAAAACAAAACAAAACTCTGAGTATGTCATCAGGGAAGCAATGTGAATATTTGAGGTAAATATGACGATGAAGGGACACGCATGAGGTCACGATCTGAACTTTAGACAGCGAGATCTCCTCAGTGTGTTCCTGTAATCCTATAGAGTTTAGATTTCTGAAGGTCACTGTGGTCTGTTAACACAGATTTTCAAACCACCAGAAAACATCAGGGGGCATCACTGAATGGAACAAACGACCTGTAATTACCAAAGCTTTTGTCAACAGAGCCAGCAACAATATTCACAGCTCAGCAAGAACTGTGAGTGTAATTCACGCTTCTGCCACCAGGAGGCAGGGTTTCCTAAAATTGTGAAATTATATGAATCAGGCAGCATGAATAGTGCAACAACAGACTACAACTACATCTTCTTGTAGTGTAATCTTGTCCATAGCTTCCATGAAGCCATATTCTATCTCAATCTCTTGGTCTTTTTCTTTTTAAACAATGATCTTCTCTTTTCTCATGCTGCTTACACTTTTGATGTAAATGCTTGAACTAAGCAGTTTTGTGACATAAATCAATTAGATGCGGACTCATTTATTTTTAACTACCCCCCCATGAATCTTTAAGCTCAGCCAAAATCCAGATTCACAAGTCAAACAAGTAAAAACATGATTTCAACGATAAACGCACACAGCGACAAAGACAACAGTCCAGCTAGTTGGCAGATCCAAACATGATGACTTGTGCCGCCGCTATTCCTTCTCCACTTTCCCCAATTACCAGTGTGTGTTTATGCAAAGGAATCTCACTTGGCTTTGACGATGAAGTTGTAGGTATCGTTCCAGTGCGCCAGAAGGTCGGTGGCGTCCTCGTCGTACACACGAACGTTGTGATAAGAGAACATCCCGGGGAAGAAGTTGTCAATCTCTCTGGTGACGTTCAGAATGTAACCCACTCTGCAACCAAGACAACAACGTGGAAATCTTTTACTATTAACGCGCGTGAAACAAACCAGAATGGCTTCAGTCATGATTGGTTTTCCTGAACGCGGTTCAGAAACGTGCCTTCACTGGGCGTGATCAATACATTTTGTCACAAGCCAAATGAAAATCAAACAAGTTTTAAGCACAGCCTTGTATCACGTACAACAATTTGTTACATTTTTATGAAAAATACATCTGATTAACAGATTAATAAAGCTGTTAGTTCACCCATTGGGACATAAATATATATTCTATTTCAAGAGATTATCTGACGGTGTATAAGAATGAGACTTAGTTATAAGTGAGTGTTCGATGTTGGCTCACCCACAGTCCCGAAGTTCTTCCAGGTTGGACGCGTTCCATTCAGAGCCCTGCAGACGAAAACAGGGAAAACAGAAATACGAGTTATATCTAACGCAAGCCTACACCGATGTCAATGTGAAATATCAGAGTGTTAAATAAACCTCACCAAATAAACGTGGTCAAAGATGAGTGTGGCCTTGTCCATCTGACCCAGGATCAGAAGCATCTCGTTGTCTATGAACTCCTTGTACTCTTTGAGGTTACAGCTCATATGTTGCTCCAGCTCGTTACGGATCTGAACGTGAGGAAATAACATGATAATACCAACTCTATAGGCTTCACAGTGTTTTTAAACAACCAGTGAGGACAGCTTCTGTTTTATACTGAAATACACATTTTCACACAAAAAATCTAAAGCATGTTGGGGAAACGTCTCACACCCACCCCTCAGTCAGGAACGTAACTCCCTCTGGTATTGTCACACTCATGACACATTTCGTTTTCAGCCATCGTCCTGTGCCTTTATTTAGAACCGATCATAAATACAGCGA
Source organism: Lipophrys pholis (assembly GCF_963383615.2). Lineage (NCBI taxonomy): Eukaryota > Metazoa > Chordata > Actinopteri > Blenniiformes > Blenniidae > Lipophrys > Lipophrys pholis. The sequence goes on from NC_137641.1 coordinate 21,006,833, forward strand.
TACGGAGCTGGACGGACACATACCTCCTTGGAGGTGATGTTCTCCAGGTCTTGGAACATCATGATGTTGCGTAGTTTGGCTTTGATGAGACACTCCGTCCTCTCTCGCTCAGTCGGCCTGCGCACAGTGAGTCAAAACATCGGTGACGCCGTGTGAATGAAAACAACCGGGACGGCGAAGAATACAAAGGGCAGAAACAAAAGAACAGCTGCTATTCAAAGACACGACTCAGCTGGACTGTATGACCACAAGAGATGGCAGGATTCAAACTCGTGTGTGAGCAAAACAGGGTGACGTCACTTCTGTCTTTTCATTTTTAGAGTTTCCTATTTCAATAAAACGCGTGGTGCCTGGACGACAGCGGAGAAACAAATGAGATGACACACGACACACGTGAATGCCTCGAAATGTTCGGATACCTAGATTATTGTTCATGTAAAATCGACAGTACCGTGTGAAACTTTCAGGCAGATGTGAAAGCGATGAGATCAAATAGGACAATGACAGAGAGTCCTGCAAGTGACAAATGTATTTCTAAACGCATTGGTGTCGTTTTGTATATTTACAGTGGCTGCTTTGTATCCGTACATCTACTGGCCTGTTTTTATTGTCTTTGACACGATTGTGGCACGAAGCGAACAGCTTCTCACCGGTCGACGAACATGGTGGGAGAGTCGGGCCGGGTGGTCTCCAGGTCGGTCATGGTGTTCCACTCGTTGACGCAGCTTTGCTCTGAGGTGATGCAGCTCTCATAGAAGGCCATCCACGTGAGAGCGATGCCTCCTGGAAAGTAGTTGAATCGGCGCGACACCTCGCTTGCCTTGTGGAGGACCTGCAGGGCAGACCTGCGTCACAAAGAAGGGCAGGAAGTTTAAACTGCGCCAAGAAAAATGGAAAACACAGGATGGTTTGTTTCATTGACACGCATTTGTTTGTGAGGTGACTCCTATAACTGACCAGCAGGTGGGGGTAAAATGCAGCATTTAGACCTTAACTGTTATTATTGATCAAATGTTTGTTATTTCATTCAAATTTGTAGAAAAGTCTGTGTATTTCATTGCATTGGCTGGAACTGTGGGGCAAGTTAGCAGATGAGGAGGGACAATATAAACCTTTTTTAAAAACAAAAACTACACAAAAAGACAAACTCATCACAAATACTAGGGAAAAGCAATAAAAATAAATAAATACATACAAAAGAAATTGGTATATATTTATGAATGAAGCTTCCATTTTGAACAATTAATGCATAACATTCATTGTTTCATTGCATTCGTTCAAAGGAGGAGTAACAACAAGCTTATTTAATCCTGCACTACTTCCAGTCTGTTTGCTTCCTGTGATTTTTAAGAAATGCTTGTCTTTGTTTTTTTTTCCAATCATGTACTCAGAAATTTACATAACCACAAAAAATAATCTCTAAACAGGTAAATAAATCGAATGTAAAATCATGCACGTATGTTTAGCAGTTCTACTTTATTTGAAGTGTCTCATGGTTGAACTCTCCTCACAGTCTGCTCCAGTTTCACTCCACAAATAATGTTAGTATCACCAGGAGAACAATCACATTGGTGATATTTGATTTTGAAACATTGATAAACATTAATATTATTATGATAATTGTTGCATGTTAGTTGTAAAGATTGTTGGTGACTCTTAGTTGTCAAGAAATCAAGTGGATAGCCAACACTCAAAAGTTGTCTGCATCTGACAACTATGGGCATATATTTCTCTTCAAACAATATTTTTAGATTAAAATCCTGATTCCAATCCATTAAATGTCGGTATGTTCTGGGTGATTAGCCGTCTATGATGATAAAGTGTGATGCCGGAGAGTGAAGTATACATTTTTACATTATCTTAAAGATCAGGCAGCTTAAACAGGACAGAAAAATGATTACAGAAAGTAGTTGTAGCATTTTGCTCAGTTCAAAATATGTATAAATCATTTGAATAATAATTTTTTAAAGACATCCAATGTACAGGCAAATAGAGATGCAGACTCACCACATGGCCTGCACAGACACAGGCTTGAAGACATGTGACCGCCCTGCTGTGTTCACACTGAAACCTCTGGAGAGGAGGAAGAGATGGAGAGGGAGACGTGAGATCAGATGATGTCGGGATGAAGCGGCGAGGAGTGACCGAGGAGGATGTAAACACAGACTGGACGGGCCTCGTTCACGGGACTGTTCAGGGCAACAAGCAGTGGAACATTCCACCAGAATACAATACAGAGGCAGCAACAGTGTTAACAGCTCAGCAAGAACTGTGCTCACACACAGTGGGAACGTGGGTGTAATTCACTCCTCTGCCGCTAGGATGCAGGGTTTTCAAAAAAATGTAAAAAGACAAAAACGTTTCCCTGTCTGGAAAATTGCAGGGAAAACAAAAGACCTCCTGTTCCTGATTATTAGATGCATTTTTCATACACATCCAGCAATGGTTTTTGTATCTGAGCTAATTTAAGTGGTAATTATTTCATCTTTTGCAATAAGAAATAATCAAAACTCACCCATCTCCATCCAAATGTATGTTGGTGTCACTCCACAGTGGCAGCACCATCCCAATGGAGCAATTTTTACTGCGGATTAAATGAACGTCAATGCAGACAATGTAATGATCTCACTAAAATAATAACAATTGAAACACTTTGAAATTCTCTACCTGTCCTTGTCATTAAAGTCCATTCCTAAGACGATATTTTCCTCCGTGTCCTGATGGCCGCTGGTGTAGATGACGACCATGTAGCGCACTCGATCTGACCAGCTGCTCTCTAAACGCACGGCCTGCACAGCAGAAGGAGAAGTCGGCATGTATTTAATGTTGCCGTTAGGTCACAGTTTGCTGAAGGAACTATGCATGTCATGTAGAAACCGAGGCTTCTCCTGCATGCAGAGACGAAACAGACTCAGCCACAGGGGACGACTCCTTCAATTATTTTGCCTTTAAATTACAGTTCTCGTTGAAAAAAAAAGATTCAAGACATAAAAATATGGTGCATCATTTTATGTCCAGTGTGGTTTTACAGAATTGAGGATTTAGATTTTCTTTGTGATGAAATAAATACATCAAAGTTACATGAAAATCACACCAACTTCATGCTTGTGGGACAAAAGGTGAGAGTCACTAACCAGCTTAATGCGATCTTCAGAGCGGAGGATCTTAAACATGACCTGCAGGTGTTGAGGTAAATCACCTGGAAATGAAAAGTTAAGACCAAAAATGATTGATTACAAGCAGAATAAATGTACGGGAACCAAATACAGGGAAAGACATTTAGTCTGCCCCGTTTTGGTAACGAGGCCATATGTTTGATTTCATTAGGGCCAGAGCAGTAAAACGACGACTCCAAACTGTCATTAGTGTGACTGCAAAAAAAGTCCTGAAATATTTACATAAATTGTTTTTTTTTGCACAAATTTACTGTGCATATATTTATATAAAGATTTGTGCAGCTTTTAGCATGCATGTTATAACAGAGGACCCGTTAAATGTCATGCTAATGCTATTTCACATGCAACAAGGGTTTAATAATGCCTTACCGAAGACATTGCTGCTGTTCAGTTTGATCCACCTGCAGGCCGGATCGAATATCTAGATGTCTAGATTGATCACATTTATCAAACAATTTCAGGGCCCTCATTATGACACGCATGTTAAGTGCGTTGCAGGTGGCAAATATTGGGACACAGTGGGGAATTTTTTCTCCTCCTTGGCCTATGTTATGAATAATCTGAAAAATATGAACACCGAAAGTCAGCTACAAATTGTTTGTTCAATGATGATTTCCTTTTTCTATATGAGAAAAAAAGTTGCACATTTCTTTGAATAAAGTCATAAACTGTTAACTTGACGAGTTATATCCAGACTTTCTTTTCAGCTAAAAAACCCTTCCAAAAACAACTTTCAGCAGAGCTGCAACAAAATGCCAACCTTTGGATCTAATCATCTAAGTCTAAAGGTTTGGAAATAAATCAATAAAATACAGACAAAATAAATCACGTATGGAATATTCAATATTTAAAAGGATCATTGTGTGTTGATTTAGGTGGAGTAAAAGTGACCTGTGATCTGCTACACTGCGGAGGTAAAGCTACATGATCTTTTTAAGTATGTGGAATATTTTATCATCAAGAGCTGACACAGGGGAAAAAAAAAACAGCTAACATACAAAAACCTTTTGGTCAAAGAATGAGTTAGGCCAGAGTTTAGGAGTGTCAAAAAAACAACAACCCTGCTCTTATCTTGCACCGAGTCAGGCAAAAAAACCAAATAACAAATAATAGAGATTGCCATGACTGCAGTATTCATATCAGTTGCAGGTCCCTCAGTCACTCGCACTGGCATATTTATTATCCGTGATCATATTGGAGGAACAATAATAGTTCCATTAACATTTTTCTAAAGCCCTAATAAAATGTCATCAGACTTGACTGTTTAAAATAATTGTATGTGTTGCTGCTGTTCGACTGCAGGTCAGACCAAACTGGCCTCCTAACACAGTTTCAAATAAACAAACTAGAACTCCCAAAAAGAAAAAGCCACAGAAATGTCCCTCTGATTTGTGAGGCTCAACTGTAGAGATAATCTGGGCCGAAGGACAGGAAAGAAAACCCTCCATGTTTATTCTACCTGCATGTTTGTGGTGTGTCGGCGTCTTTGGTCCTTGTGCGCTGCCGCCCTGCTGGAGGAACAGGGCGGCTCCTTTGACCATGAAGAAACTCTCACTGAGGCTGGAGGAAAAGCAGAAGAGTCAAATGAAGTTAGTACTCCTGGAGTTTAAGACACGTTTTACCAGTTAAACTACTCTACCACCTTTTTTTTTTAAATTTGTTTTTAAAGTATAATGAGGAGATGCCCTGGAGGAGGAGACAGAGTGATGTAGCATCTGCTCCCAATCCACCTATTTCTTCGTTTCATTTAGCTGTCAGGCTGTTAACATGCACATATATGTCAGGAATTCAAATACCACACTATTAAAACTAGTTTAAGGCAGTTACTGTATGTGTTTGAACCACTGTCTCTAAAACCAATCTTTTTTTTGTGTATTGTCTTTCCAACTGTGATGTGCAGCAGGAATTATCTGAGAGTCAAAGTGAAGCAAAGAATTATGAAAATAATGAAGAAGTTGTAAACCGACAACACTCTTAAACCCCTGGGAAGTAGAAGTTGGCATATTTCTGAATCACAATGCTATTCAAGTGTATTCCAGTTACTTCAAAACACACCCAAGCGGTTCAGGCCAGACCGCCACACGTTATTTATACTGGGAGACTTACCAGTATAAATAATCTCATTATTAAACGTGATCCTTTCTGATTCTCTCAGTAGGTTTAATACGACCACCAATGCCTTCTCAGATAAGATGTTATTTATCAAAACAGGAATAAAAAGTTTCATGATAAAAGTCTTCTGAATATATAATATACAAGCGGTCGAATTTTCTGTCTAAAGCCAGGCTAATGATGGAAATGGAAATGGAAATTCCCTCCGATATAGAAGACAAAAGGGAAGAAAAGTCATAAAGAAACTTAACAGAATTCTGTATCATATGTATTGTTGAATGCTGTCAATCCAGGCTGTAGTCAGGATGCTGCTGGTTGTACACTTATTTAGCCCTCATTGGTTCACTGAGCAGGACAGGAGAAGTGAAGGTCAGCCGAGTCCTGATCAAGCACATTTCACAGCTCTCTGTTTTTTCACCTTTTATGCATTTGTTCACTTTTTATTGCATCACAAGTGACTACATGTGGTTGGAATGAAGCTCCTTCTCTCCTGGCCCACCTGTGAAGACCTCCCGGGTCCTGACTTCTGTTTCGAAGGAGGCCACAGTGAAAAGTAGGAGACTTTCAGTGTCTTCCCTCGCACAGAACAGAGTGTTGCTTTGTTTAACTGCAGTCTCATTTCTCCCTCCACCAAAAACACAGAGAGCCCGGTATGACTGAGTGGGATCATCACAAGCCCTTTTGTTACAGCTCCTCAGCTGTGCGGCCTCATTGTTTCTTTAGAAATGTATGTAGAAGACAGCTGAAATGGCGATTATTGAGCAAAATTAGGTACAGTGACTAGTAACCGGCGCTCTTTCAAGCAACTTCACGATGTCACTGAGTACAGGCTCGGATATAAAGAGAAACCTTCACATGTCAAACCAACAACAAAGTCTCAAGTGTTCCTGATGCTGCGAGAACTTACATGCGACAGATCTCCGTCCCAGTCAGAGCAGCTTTCTTCACAAGGTGAGGCACCACCGTCAACATGGCTTCGTGGGAAGATTTCACAACCAGATGCATCCTTCTTGTTTTATATCTACAGCCACTTTGAAACAAAACGCTTCCCTGTCACAGAGCCCCTTTCAAATACCCATCCTCCTCTACACCTGGACGTTCCTCTGACTGAAGCCTGCTGTGGTCTAACTCGTCCCATCAAGGTCCTTCCTCTCCTCCTCCCACAGCTTTGCTTTCCACCTCCAGCCCCGAAGCCTCCATGTCTGCGCCGCAGGGTCCGCTCGCGCTCGGCTCCCTATCTCCACTCCGCCACAGCACGTGATCCGGCCATCAGCTCTCCCTATGCGACGCTCGGCTACAATACCAACATTCATGCGAGAGTGTGCGCGGGCGGTGGAAATGTTACTTGGCGTCAGTCTCAAGTTTGACAAGCAAATTTCTAAATTAAGACTCAGCTCTGATGAATCTCCGAGACAAAAAGCGTGACGCGACTGTTTCAACACACCCACTGCACAAAGACATCGCCTGTGCCAAAGCTTTGCTGACATAAATCTTGATTTTTTTTATTTTTTTTTAGTCATCAAGATGACTAAAGAAAAGCTTTGTCCCTGAACAGAGACAACAGTGTGTGTACTCCATTGCGTAACAAACACATTTAAAGAGCAGTCATGTTAAAGCAACAATTCACCCTGAATGTTTTTGACCTGAGCGACAGTATAACATTTTTTTTTAAATACAAAGCAATAGAGAAATAATTTGCCCAAAATGACACAGTCCTTAATATCAACTGCCAAGCTTCTAAACAGAAATCAAAACTAACATATTTCTATACAATCCACCCAAAGCTGTGAGAACACAAAGAAGTAAATACAGTTCCACATTCATTTAAATCTAATTAATTTGCCATTAGCTGCCTTACAGTACTAATCACAAGGACAAACAATAAGGACTATTTGCAGTTATTATAGAGTTGCCAATTGACCTAGAGAGGAAGCTGAAGCACCTGTAGAAAACCTAAATGTTTTATATCATGTAGTAGATATGCCGGTCCTCTACTATCAGAAACCACCCCTACTTTCTACGGCCTTAATTTCAATGGAATTCAAGAATATTCTAAAAATTGCAATTACATATATTATTGCAACTTTATTATAAATTGCATTTGAAAATATTGCAGTATAAAGATGAAAGGTTCCATATAAACTGGTTAGATTAGAGAAAGAAAAGTGAAAAGTGACGCGGCCAAAGATAAACTGCTGGACTGTGATCTAACCGACCATTAGTGAATGGCCGAGCTCATGTGATCGCCTTGGTGGGATTCTGTACATTCTGGGTGGAGTTCAACTCTGGGCAGTGTGTGTCGACCTAACAGGGTGAAATAAAGGCGTGCCATGTCCTCTGAGTTAGAGAGGCGTTTCAGAACATCTAGTGTACTTTAAAGTCGAGACTTTCCAAAACAAAGAGTAAAAAAAAAAAAGAAAAGAAGTGAGCCATTAAAACCGAAGATGCAATTTTAGCTATTAAAACTATGCAAACTAAGCATGTAAACAATGTCCCAGGTTGAGTAACTGCTTAGTATCCTTGTACTACGGCTGTTCTCACCAATAGAAAATATCTTTGTATTTTCTCTTGTTCTGGGCAAACACACATTTATCAATAAAAATGGAATACTTTCTCCTTGCTCTTTCACTTTAAAGCAACTTCAGTAAACTGGAAGATTCTTACCTTTGATTATTTTTCCTGTCATCGTCGCTTCCAAAATCCTGGAAAAACGAAATAAAGGAGAAAATATTTACATTCAAAAGTATTGGCTGCAGGTGAATCACATTCTGAATGTCATGCCAAACCACATTATGAAAATGGAATGAGGAGGTTCAACTGAACAGTGTTCACCCAAAGTTACCATATATGAGACTTGTCTGAGTAGGGAGGGGGGCAGCACAAGAAGACTCTCCCACAGTGATTGTTGATCTGGGAATTTTTTTAAACAATTGTTCTTGCAAAATTACGGACCTGGAAATAACGACACAGGTTTGTGCGTGGCAGCTGGCTAAGATATTGGCGATATATAGGTCTTTGAAGAAAGGGAGACCAAAGCTGCTCCAGAGAGTAAAAACCTTCTGCAGGATAGCTTTGCTCATAGCCGATGGGGAAGTGTTCACGTTTGCAGAAGTTTAATATATATAGCCTGAAAATGTTTCAAATTCACTTACACTAGATTGAGCAATATTGACTGAGGATAATGGGTTTGTTATGTAAAGAAAAAGGTCATCTGCGTAAAGAGACACTCTATGCTCCCTGCTGATTAAGCGTTTGTGGCATGGTTCTCTTTAGCAGTGACTCGTACTGTTCATGTTCAGTAGTGGTGGTGCTATCTAATTATAAAATGTCTTGTGGAATTCTTCCTTATAGCCTTCCACACCTGGGGCCTTACCACTGTGCAAGGATTTTATGGCTTCTTTGATTTTGTCCATTAAGGTCTGTCCAACTCCCTTGAGAGTCAATGATACTTATCTTTTGGGTGAGCGGGTGGTCTGAAACAAATCTATTGGACTTGTTCTTAACTTGGGGGATAAGTCAAGAGGCTCGCCCGTGCCTAAGCTGATGTGCCGGTCGCCCAATGTTTTTGTCCCAAAATCTTTAGGAGATGAGACATGGAAATGCAGAAAGGTCTTCTGCCGTTTTAGTGGACAGTGAATCAAATTCAGCTTCAAAATACATTCTCTTTTGATATACAGTATCTCCGGGGTAGAGTCAGCAGCATGTTCCTCGTCAATTTATTAAAGAGTCTGTGAGGTTATAATTGTTTTTACTGTTTGTCATTTTTGTACCAAGTTAATGAAATAACTTCACAGATTAGGACCACTTTCAAGGTTAGGTTTTGTTTCTGACTTATTATTGAGTAGAATTTATTAAGATAAGTTAGCACAGAAATTCTTGTCAGAGACGAGTGGTGCAACAAAATTTCACAGTGGGTGCTTTTTTCTATTTAGACCGAATGAGAGCTCTAACTGCATGATCTGAAATCACAATAGTCAGTAGAGTGAACAAGGTCCATGAGAGTTGTTTCAATGAAGGCTGAGACAGAGGTGGACCTTCTGGAGAGAGTCAAGAGATTTGGGGTTGGAGCGATCTAGAGCGGGGTTCAGGACACAGTTTAAAAATGAGATGATGTGTGTTCAAGTTTGGAAGAAAAGAGAATGGCCTGTTCATGAAATTAGTTTCATCACCGTTGGGAGACATGCCAGCGCCCCCTGCTGGTCCTCCCTGTTCAATGTTAGGCTCTCATCCACTGAAAGCAAACACTTCCATCCTTCAGCAAAGACACACCCAATCCTCACACACCCTCCGTTTCTGAGAATTCTTGCAGAAAAGTGATCTGAAGAACCCTCTTGTCCTCCTAAGAAGAAAGCTTCTGCTTATTTTTGCTTCTCAGTTCATTCAGCCCACTTCAGAGCAACATAATCCACTTTCCTAAAACAACAAACTGGAGCACTAACCCCTATGTTGTTACTTATATAAGATGTAAAATCACACTGTTCCGTATCTGAATGGCTCCTCTGTGCTAAGATTTACGATTGCAGGTGGGATTTAACTTTGCTTCTCAGCTTCAAAGTTTGTCTCAATTCTTCCAGCCTGTAAATTATTAGACTTCAGTACAGACAATGAACAACAGACCGATTTTCCTCTGTGGTGGCGCAGTATAAATGGGATTAATATTGTGGCGAAGAGCCAAACTTTATTCCTGCAAACCATCAATGCATCCTCCCATACTGTTTTATCCAAGTCAGGGTAGTGGAAAGCTGGAGCTGACTGTGAGCGAATGTGGGTTACGCCCGGGACAGTCCATGACGGAGCAAACCCAGAAAGACACATTTACATCTATGGGCAATTTAGTCACACCGATTAGCCTCAAACCCATTGTTTGTACTGTGTGAGGGAACAGAAATAACCAGAGAAAACCCACAGAGAGAAGATGCAAATTCTACACAGACAGGCTCCCAACTTGAACCGGGGATATTCTCCCTGTGAGGCATGAGTGCGACAACCACTAAATCCCTGCGCAGCTGGTTCTCCAAAACCAGAGATGGAAGGACTACAGCAAAATTGAGTGCAAATAGTGTAACATTACTTATATTATACAAGTGAAAGTATAATAAAGGTGTTTTTAACCACTTTTGATTGTATTGTCAGCATCAAAACACATTTCTAAGGCAAACAATACAGTGCAATAACAAGTAGCGTAATTTGTAGGCAAAACTTTTCTCTTTTAAAAGGATGAAGTTATTGGCCCAACGTTGATCGGAAGTTTGAATAATTCTCATTTGTACACTATTGATTTTAAAAGTATCAAAGAAGATTACATGCTATAAATGTTACTTCTGTATGCATAAAGGATGTAAAAATAGTCACATGGCTTATTCATTACTCATAGTCACTGTGAGTATTTGTGATGGATTATTGTTGGAGCTTTCTCCTCAGACTTATTGAAGTTCATAAACATGTTTGGGACACACACTGGACTTCATTGAGTAAAAAAGAAAAAAAAGAAAAACAGCACTCCAGTCCTATCTGAAGTCTTTAAAAACTGTGGCTGCATGACTGCTAATACAACCTGAATAACAAAGAGGGAGATCGACCTGAGTGCAACGCAGCAAATGTTTGTGCAGCAGCAGAATGAACACTTTGTCTTGACAGCTTAAAGCCAGCAGCCCCCCTCCCCCCTCTGCAGGATTTTGTTTACAAATCCTCAAGCCACAGGAGCCACAAACAGCGCCCTGCTGCAACAAGCCAACAACAAATCAAGTGGATACCAATACACCCAGATCCAGTTTAAAAGACACGCAGCTCCGTAGGAAGTGTTATTATTATCATTGACCCTTGTGGGGTTTCCACCACCACCACCCCCACCATCACCACCACCACCCAGCCCGGGGAGATGATTCTCCTGCAGGTGCAGTTTCCGCACACGGCGCACACAAAGACCCAGCCCCGGCTTCCCCACTCACCTCCCCCGCACTGCTGTTGGTGGTGCTCGCCGAGGATCCTGCGCTGGGGGTGGGCGAGCGCTGCAGTGTCACCAAGGCCATGGTCGGTGGGCTGCAGCCGCGGAGGGGCAGGAGAGGAGGAGAAGGGAGGGGAGGAGAGGAGAGGAGGAGCGCCTATCCGGGGGAGAGATGCGCCGCTGAGATTGCCGCTGTCACCGGGGAGAAAATGCCTAGTCAGACTCTCATCCAGCAGCACCTGACTCCACCGCCGCGGCCGTGCTCCCTCTCGGTCCTGCTCCGTGCGTCCTCTGCGGCTACCGGAGTCCTCATGAGCGGGAAGTGGCGACAGAGCTCCTCCGTTAGTGCCGAGCGGACCGCGGAGTCGGAAACGGGAGGCTTGGGAAGCCGGAGCGCAGACAAACAAACCCAGGCGCAGGTTGAGCGCGGGGCAGGAATGACATGCAGCCTGAGCGGCGGCCTCTGATTGGCTGGCCTAGTTCGTGTGCGCGCTGTCATTGGGCCAATGTTGTCAAGGTGACAGGCCAGACTAGGAACTCCCAAATCCAAATGATCAGATCATCCACTGTTCATGCTGTGAAACGCACAACTTTTTTTCAATATGGATTATTTCCCGATCCATCTTTCAGCCTGTAATGCGGGGATGTCGAACAGATTTTACTTCAGGAGCCACATGCAATCCAATTTCATTTTGAGTTGACCAGACTGGTAAAATTGTGCCATAATAATCTTTAAATTCAAAATTGTAAGTTTTTCTTTGTTGTGGTGCAGAGTATACGTGGTGAAATGGTCTATATATTAAAAAAATATATATAAAATCCCCAATTACTACCAAAAATGACTACAGTCTCAACATAAAGTCAATTTTGATGTTACTTTCTCGGAGCAAAATTCAGTGAAATGTCTCCCAACAATTATTCACTCATGGCTATGGTATTATGCATGTTTTTACAAGCTCACCCTGACAGTATGGCTTTAAGGCTAATGCTAGTTTGATCACTTTCATGTCAGCGTCACCAATATCTCAGCTCAGGTTTCTGTGTTGTGTTGTCTCTGCTATTCTTAAAAAAAACATTTTTTTTTGTTTTTTTGTTTAAATTTTTCAAAATTTGCTTTTTGGGTCACTGGGCCGGTTTAGAACCTCTTGTGGGTCTTGTGTTTCCCACGGGCCTTATATTTTACAGCCCTACTATAAAGCACTTTAGGACAACTCCAGAGAGTTAACGTGCTACAGTAAATAACGAATAAAGACAACATGAAACGAGCAGCTCACACATGTATATCAGCATCTTACATGGTGGTAAAAGCCCAGGAGAAGAGGTTGGATTTTAACTTATACTGTCTGTCCACCAGGAGCAGCTGAACAGCTGCATTCTAATGATAATATTGTAATCGAGTGATTTAACTACAAATAAATAAATCTTTAAAATAATTTTAGGTGAAATGAGCCTAAGCTTATGTTTGAGAGTTAAAATATGTTTCAACCAAATCCAAGTATATGCACACTAGAGGATGTTTTCCCCAAACTAAAGTTCAAAACCTTACAAAATGAATCTAGCTATTACATGATATTCAGAAACAGAATATCAGAGTGTATGTATACAGCTGAATATCTGAATAATCCTAATCCAGATGGTGTCAAAAAAACAGATGGCCTAAACCCAGATAGTTTACTGACCAAAATGAGGCCTTGCCCAGACTCAAAACTTGGCCACTTTTGTTAAAATACAATAAACGTCAAGTGTTGTAGTACAGCCACCGATGTAAACAGTGTGACTTTGGTTTTATTCAACTTAAATTGCAACACTATGTTGTTTTATGTTACTGAAATATTTTACTCTTTTTTAATTAACCTGGAAAATGTATTTAGATTGATCACATCAGGTTGAGCCTGTCTATGAAACATTTATTAACTTTAGGCCTGCTGGTCTTCTGACCTTGGGTTCTGCATTACACAGTCTACACATAGTACAAATAAAAACAACAATTGCTTTTATACACCAGAAATGTTTGGATGGAAGTAAATCTAAATTTCTTTATTCAAAGTTAGGCATTTAAGTTTCTCAGCATATATGGGTTTTCACTTCGTTACTCTCCCTATCGATTTGATTTGCAGTTATATTCTAATAAAAATACAATTCTATCAGTTAAACATCTCCCCCTCCCCCGAAGTGACACAACCAGAACAAAACATATTAATCCTATTGAAGGATTGTAACAGCTCGTCCTAGTAAGAATACTGAATACTTGCATATTAGGCCAATACATTTTAATTGGCAAACAAAAAAACCCTTTGAATTTTGTCACATATAAAGATGATGTTCAAAGTAATTATTCTTAAAGTCAGTTTATTAATGTCATGGTTTAAGCTTTCTCATCATTTGCGAGTTTCCCTGCTTTCAGCAGTAACATGATGAACAAAATAGTCCACTAACAGATGCTGTCTGTAATAACAGGACTCCTCGTGGTTTCTCTCCCTTCTGTTTTCGTCTATCTTTAGACCACCACAGCAACTTCAATCCAGGAAGTAGTAGATTATCATCACTTTCCCTCAATTATTCTTGTTTGATCTCTTCCTGGTTGAACATTTTGGGCACATCTGAGTTGATGGTTCTGGTGAACGTCCATCTTCCAGCCTCCTATTTGAGTTTGGTCTCCTGCAGAGGCTTGCCTGAAGTCTCAATGGGAAGAATCAAGCATGCAAGGGCTGCCAGAAGAGAACAGCCACAGAACACTGCCAGGGTCAGGGTCGGATACATTGAAGTCCTGAGGAGCACCTAGAAGCAAAACAACACCTGAGGGCCAAGAAAACTTATGTGGAGGCACCATATGGCATCACGACGAGTTATAACTTTGTGATGCAAACAAGTACTTGTTGTATTTCATGGCAGTTATTTTCTCAGATTAAACTAATTAGACATTGCAGCTTGTTACAATTTATTAATTTATCTTTAAATATTTTTACTTTTACAAATTCTTGAGTAAAGGTAATATGCATACCTGTGCGATAAAGGGTGTGATAAGGCCACCCACCTTCCCCATTGCATTAGCTGTGCCCATCGCAAAGGATCTATTTTCTGTAGGATATGCCTGAATACAAAAGCAGGATGTAGTTTGTCAGATACATGAGGATTTTAAAGATTTCTTCGGAAACCATTACATACTTCTGATATGTAAACATAAAAAGCTTGAAATCCTCCGAGGATGAAGGCTCTGGCAATGAAGACAAAGATGGTTACAGCTGTCCTAAACAAACAGAATGACAAAGAAAGAAAAGTAAAAATCAAGCCTGTCTAAACTACTATTTTTTTCAAATGGAAATGAGAGACAACAGTCTTACCTCCCAATACAGGCCCATAATGGCAGAATGCACAATGAAAACATAAAAAAACACAGTGCCATGGTTTTCTTCCTGCCAATACAGTCAATTAACACAATGAGACCTAAAATACCTGAAATACAAACAAACAAAAAAAGCAAACAACCTATTAGAGACTGATATATAGCGTTAAGTGGACTTCAGTTAAATGGATGATATCGACAGAGAAAGTGTATTTTCACCAATGGTTTTTGCTGCACCAGTAGTTCTTCAAAAGAAGATCAATAAATATGAATTTGTAAATATACTTCAAAAATACAGGTATAGGCGAGTAGGTCCTGGGTTTTGCAGAAGATAATGTATACCTGTTTTCACAGATTAATGATGACATTTTAGGTACTCATATAAAAGGATTAACACATTCTTATGAAAGGTTTATATCAATAAATAGTTTCAGAGAAAATCTTATGGAAATCAAAAACTGCATTTTTCCGGATATCGGGTACAAATATTTTTCTTAACAAAGGCATATAGATAATGAATCATTCCCTGTGTGTGTTTCTAATAAGTCTCCTAAATCTATTGTCTGGTGAATACTGAATAAAACAAGCTGGTATTATCATTATAAAATTATACACCACACCCAACATGTAATAATGCTTTTTCACCTGGAAGTTCAGCAATTGTCGTCCATAAGAGGTTTTCATAATCAGCTGATGTTAAATATTTACATTCAAGACTACAATGCAATTCAATGTCCGCCCCTCGGCTAGCTGTAAGATATAAAGTTTTTGAAATAAATTATCAAATTTATGACAGATTTGATTATTAAAGTCTGATTCATTTAAATAAAGCAGATACATACCTCCACATGACTCTCCAGCATTGAATAGGTCCGTAGTCATCAGTATCATCCCATAATAACAGAAGCTATAGGTAAACCTGATAACGATACATTGGTATAAATGTTGGAAAACAAATTGAACACAAATTGTTCCCAGTGCGTGCGTGTCTGGCACCCCTAAAATTGTCATCACATTTCTTGTTTGGAGTTTAAAATAATCATTTAATATTTTAGGTTTATTGTACGTTCTAGTTCATCAAGATAATTTACAGTGTACTTATACCTGAAAGAGGAGCGAGAGGAGTGAGGTCGGGGGGGGAACCTTTTGTGTTACTGGGATTGCTAGGGGGACTGGTTTATGGAGTGCACGCCCCACCTTCTCCTCAGAAATCGATTTTATATGTGTTGCACCTCATTTCTCCTCATTATCCCACCTATTACAGGTCAGTACAGTGTATTTTTTTCAAAACTGTGTTTATATAAGGTACTATATATCATCCGTGAGTGTTCTTGAGTTTTTACTGGAGTTTGTTTATTGTTACGAGTGAAAAAAAAAGACTTAATTCTACCGGAGTTTATGCTCGATGACGTCACCACATGTGGTACGAATTCTGCCTGTTAAATGAGCGACAAAGGCATAGTGTGATTTGAATTATTATTTTACTGTTCATAGTCTATGTATCTGTTCCAATTTTTGCATTTGTTAAACGTGGCATTTGTTTATTGATACATTTCAGTGGCCTGTGAATATTAAAGGAGACATATCATGCTTTTAAATCCTTCCTTTTTACATATAAATCATACAGTTGTGGTCTATACAACGCGGAACTGCAATGCTTGGGTCTGAATTCCTCATTATTATAGCTCCACAGGCCCCTTTTCAACCCCTTTTCTGATGCGCTTCTGAGAGCAACTCGTTTTGGGGCGGTCTCTTCAAATGCAAATGAGACACTTCATACCCCTCCTCCTCTCCAGGTTGCAGAGGTGACACTCGGTTCAACGCCACCCTGTTCGGCCATCTTTGTAGTTTGATAGAACAGATACAATTATCTAGCGGCGCAGAAACTTTATATTCACACATTATTTACAAAATGTCAACAAGGGAAGATTTGTCCATCCAGCCATACATGTTGGAGCCAGAGTCGGACCCGGCGGAGCCAGATGAAAATGACGATGATGCACCTACAGAACAACGTCTTCATATGGATGTAACGCAATGGTGTGTTACTAGATTTACACTAACTTCTCCATCCATGCCCACTACTACAATACTGCCTGTATTACAACGACTATTTAACACAGAAGTTACATTATAATCTAAAACGAGCACACAGCGCTAACATATGAAGAGGGTGCAACTGCTAATGCTAACAAAACAATGACAGGGACGTCTTATCATCACACTTTTTAGCGTTATATACAGCTTACCGAAGTGCTCTGTTCGTCGTCTCCATAGATAGAAGGAACTGACCGCTCAATCAGACCAAGTCTTTCGGCAAATCCTTCTTTATACTGGCGGAGGTTGCTGAAGCAGTCGTCCTTAAAGTGCTTCGCGCACACAAAAATGACCTTACCCACAGATGTGGGTACATTTCTGTGAAAAATAAAACTCAACCAGGCACTTCGAAAAGGTTCTGATGCTGGGAGACGGTGTAACGAAGCTTGTGGGTTACTACATCCAACAACCGAACATTTCGACTTATCCTCTCGTAACTTCGGTTGGACTACAAAATCGCAGCGAGAAACAAAAATGGCGGATTGCTCGAAATGTCGATGTCCTAATTTGGCAGTTCCGCCGGGAATACTGTGACGTCATTGTTCAAAAAACGTAATAGAGAATAGAAAAATCGAAACCGATCGCAAAATATGACCAAAACAGAATATAAAGATATCAACGGAGCACCTGAAGAGACTACTTTGAACTTTTCTGTACTTCTAAACACTCTAAATATACAACAAAATGCATTTAAGGGCTAAAAAAGTGGATTTAGCATGATATGTCCCCTTTAAAGACTCAGCATGTGTTAGGGATCATGTACAAATTATTGTTGATGCTTAAAATGAAAAGCAATTCATATTATCAGTGTTATGCTGTAAGAAAAATGGCTTTTTTGTCATAAGCAATGTAGTTTGACACATGTCATTTAAGGGTGTATTGAAGCACAGTAATAACTGTAACATGTTGAAGTGGGAAAAAAATGTGTTGAATGATTGTTAATGAGGAAACTGAATAAGAAACTTGAATGTGAATGATAATGGTGAATACATATGTTTTGGGTGTTAAATAAAAGAAATCGTTTGGAATGACATGTGTTGCACCTCATTCTCATTTCTCCTCATTATCCCACCTATTATAGGGGGACAGTATATTTGTCTACAGTCCCTCACCCTTTGAGTGCATGTATGTGTGTTTGCCTGCATGGGATATGCATACTGTAGAGTAAACAAGACCATAACCTGGTGGAAATAAGTCACTAACTTAAGTTTATAAATTGGTCAGTTAGTGGTCAATCAACAAAAGTCTTATAACCAGTGTGATTGTTCTTCAAAAACATATTTACAGTTGCCTATTTGACCTGAAACTAAGTGACACCTCGTGAACCTTAAGCTTGTGGTAAAACCCAGAATAATTAGGAAAAGGAGGTAAACAAGGTCAAGGTCAAATGTGTTTCTCAGCTAACCCTATGAGCCACAGCAAAAGAGTTGTCTTCCGGTAGTGAGGGGTGAAAAGATCTTTGAATTGTCCATGAGTACACTGTGAAAACAAACCAACAGAAAAACAAGGAATGTGTTTGTTTTTAACCATACTTTAAACACTGTATGGTTTCCCCTCTACTTCATTTATTCTCAAGCTCACCTGTTTGTGAACAATGAGTTTCCCCATAGGCATAGTCTTGCTATTGTCTTTAGCCATGCGCGTCAAAGTGGCAACGGCCCTTTCTCTTCTTCCCATGACCACATCAAACCGAGGACTCTCAGGCATCCACTGCATAACACACAGTTGAGACAAGAGTTCAGCTGCTGTTGTTTTCCATTACATGGGCTCTTGTTACATGAAAACATACTCACAAAGCAGAAGCAGAGAAAAATTCCCGTTGGTATTGTGGACAGAATGACCAGCCACCTCCATCCCAGAGTGGGCATAATCCACATGGCCAGGAGGACTTCCAACACAGCACCGGCAGCCCAGAATATCTGTTGGACAAAAATCCAAGGAGCGTATGTTCATTGCACTCAATCAGTTGATGATTTAACTGTGAAAGGTAAAGGTTTTTCAGAATGACAAACTCATTGCAGTACCCCAGTCAGCACCAAGCAGATGCCTCTCGACTTCACTGGGAGGAACTCCGATAACAGCCCCAGCCTAAACAGAGACGTAATGTTGGATGTGCATTGGAAAACATTGTTGATATCACTCAGCAAGCCATTTACAGTATCTTCTTGTACTTGAAAGAAGCACTGAACTTACGACAGATGAACTCCTCCCATCCCAAAACCAACAATGCCACGGAGCAACAAGACCCAGCTGTAAACTGGAGCGAAGGCCGTCAGCAGGCTAAAGTAGAAAATCCAACACATAGACATGACCAGCCCCTGTTCACAATGGAAACATATACAGAAAGAGCATGAAGTGAAGTACAATTAATGAAATCATACATTAAAAGATGATTGTACGGTGTCCTTGAATGCCGGGAAAGGCGCCTTCAAATAAAATTATTATTATTATTATTATTAGAAATAAAAGAACCCAGGTAAAGCACTCACCACTCGTCTGCCATAGTTGTCGGAAATATACCCCCATAATGGTGAACCAATTATCATCCCAATAAAGACCACCTTATGTGCAAAGAAAAAAAGTTACGTCTCAAAGAAGATGAAATAGTATACCTCATAAAATATATAAGCCAAATATATAGATATATAAATAATAAGTAAATTTACCGATGTAATGAGTGCCACCTGAAAGTTGTGGAGTCTCCATTCACAGTGCAGCTGAGGTCCAAGCACGCTGATGAGCATAATCTCCATGACATCCGCAATCTGAGATGGGCCAGAGGTTCAGCATCAGAGTATTGAAGAGACATTGTTTGTCTCTGTGATAGGATCCTTACCCATGAGAGACCAGTGAAAAGACACATTTTGACCTGGAATTTTCCAAAACCAAAGGCTTCCACGGCATCATCCACAGTGAAGGTTTCTATAAAACGTATCAGGCAAACATCAACATCACATATCAGGTAATAATGGGACTGATATGAATGGCAGTACTTTAAAATTTCCTATTAATTACATTGAAAAAGTTAATCAGATATGATTTATTGTAGATTACATAACGATTGACTACACCATGAATGGATTTCTTGATTACGAGTGAGCAACAATGTTATTATAATTTTACAGCCAACTAGAACAATACACTTCACAACTAACCATTTAATACAGGTACATCTAAAAATAAAATTGGAATATTGTGAAAAAGTTCAATAATTTTTGTCAGTCTTTTCTGAAAGTGAAACTCACACTATATAGAATCATTACACATAGATTGGAAATATTGCAAGTCTCTGTTTCTTGTCATTTTGATGATTAGGATTAACAGATAATGAAACCTGAAAATTCAGTGTGTCAAAAATCCTCAACATCACATAAGACCAATCAAAAAAGGATATTTTAAACACAAATGTCAGGCTTCTGAAAAATATGTTCATTTCCATGCTCTCAATATTTGCTATACAATAACTTAACACATTATTACATTTTAGAAGTAGCTTTAAAAATCACTTGAAGATTTAGTAATTGTTTAGAAAACGTTCTGCCAGTATATATTTATTCGTTTTTGTGTTGTTAATAAAAATCCAGACACATGAGTATCACGACTGTATAACATGGACAAATGGAAGAGAAAATGCAGAGACAAATAATAATAATACGAATAATAATAATAAAAAAATTCTCAAATTATTTAAAGAAAACAAATAAATTTATTAAGTCCATCTAATATCTTAAAAATAGTAACAACTGACTTTCTTGGAGATAGTTTGCTAGTCAAAAATAGGTACAGTCACAGTTTTGGTAGTACATTGAAATACATGTACATACATATACATAGAGTCACACATGCTTTGGAGTAATTTAGAGCTCCATGCATTTTTATTGGACTGTCGGAGAAGGAAAGCACACATGCACAAGGAGAACATGCAAACTTCCCAAAGACAGGCCTTCAAATCAGAAGTAATCAGCAGATGCTGACATTGCTACAAAGAACAGGCTCGCTCTTTGCTTCCACTCGTATCTTTATCCTGATAATGCAGACTAAGAAAAACCTGTTAAATAATCTACATGAGGAAAAGGTTAAACTTGTGAACAAACCTTCAGTCTTGTTAGATCCAGAGCTGAGTGGAGCCCGTCCACCACCTGACTCCACTCTGGCTGCAGTTACTGTGCAGATCTCGTAGTCTGTGTCCTCCTCTTCATCAGCATGACCCACAAATTCTGGCTCGCTCCTGAATGTCAACACACAGAACGCAGACAAGCATTGGTATGCAGAAATCCAAAGCGCGCAGATCCACAGCTGGTTCAATCTGCTGGCTTACACCATTTCTTATGAGGTCTGGTTGACGTGAAAAGTAATAGACTTGTTGTTTTACCATTTTGCAGCGTTCTTCCATCGCCTGAAGGAGGCTTTCGTAGCTCCAATCCACTCTTTCATTTCACAGATAAAGTGTCAGTTCACTGAAGTGCGATCATAACTGCATTCACAGGTTTGACTGTAACAGCAATTCAGGAAGTGAACCTGTTTTGATGAGAGGTGGGAGTTTTTTTTTTTTTTTTTAAGGTAAACAACAATTATGGATATTCTTGCGCAGCAGCATGCTTTGTGGAGAATTGTGACACACCTAAATCAAACACCTGAAAAAAACAAAAAGCTGAACGTGGGCCCTGCGGTCCAAAAAGTGTTTGACTTTGTGTGTGTGTGTGTGTGTGTTTGTGTGTGTGAGTGTGTGTGTTTTGTGTGTGTTTGCTATTGTACTCCTCCCTGTTCTCTCACATCGTGTTCTTTCCCTTTCAAACATGTTAATGTACATACAGTCTGATGGCTCTGGCTGAGACACACAGTACAAGTCAGTATTTATCACAGTTAGGATGAGAGCCACACAGTTGTGGACTGATTATTACTCATTTCTAACAGTTCGGTCTCCCCCGGTGTGTGTCAAACAACTGTCAATGGCAAGCTGGAACAATCTGATGATCCTCGTAATACAATTTTTTCCCCCCTTGAAGTCTTTCAGAACCAATCACATCACAAGAAATAAGTGTTTGGCTTCTGGTCTCATCCTCCCACTCAGCACGTTGAACTTTACTTTCATTGTTGCTGCTGATTTTAGCCTATTTAGCTCCTAAAGACTTACTTATTTACAACGACAAATGTGCCTAGTCATTTATTATAATCTAAATATATTGCTATTGTTTAACTTTAGTAATAGAATGAAGTTTCCCCTTCTCTTTGAAAGCATTTAACTTATTGTGTCTGCTGGTTTTATTCACTGAGTCCTCTATGGATTATGCCACATCTATAAATATACAGATAATATTTCAGAAGAATAGTAACTCAGTCTGTCTTCTCATGAATCTTCAAAATCACAACTTTTGAGGAGGGAACATGAAGAAACATTTTAATAATTTTTTACAAATAAGCTATTCAGGTATAAGCAGATTCTGATAACTTTGATAACTATTCTTGTACAGATTGCACATGTGAAAAATATGTTGTTTGTGATTCCCACCTTCATTTAAAAATAAACATTCTATTAAATGTTATATGATGATTTTGTTGCTACAATTGGCAGAAGAAGAATCTGTCATAGCCTGTGGCTGACAGCAGGTTGTGCTCTCATCCTCTTGCTATTTCTGGTGTCACTCAGTCAAAAGGTGAAACATTGATGTTGGTGAGTTCATACATTCTTTGTATCAATTACCTAAAAGTTGTTTTCTCATGAATAAAGAACGGATATTCTTAAAAAAAATTTTTTTAATAAAATGCATTTACTCTGCAAAGCGCTCTATCACTTAAGTCCATACTCCGTTTATGAGGCTTTACACCAGAAGAATTACATGGGCTACACTTGATGCAGTTGAGAGTAAGGACCTGGTCTCACATTAATTTGCTGGGAGAGTTTTGACTCACTCAGTTATCGCTGGCCCTCAAAGTGAACAAGGCCAACCTGAAACCTGGTTTGGGGCAGTGGTGGCCTAGAGGTTGATTACAGGACACCTCCATGGTTCTCTAAGCAAAGACCCTTGACCTCCATCAGGCCTCACCTCTGCATCCCAGAATAGGATGGGTCAGTGTGAAAAAAAAATTAATTTATAAAGTATGATTTAAAAAAAATTATTTATAGTAGGACGTTGTGAGGACATGTTGAGGACATGCTGAGGCTGCTGCATTGTGAGACAGTCGTAAATATAATGAACAGAATATATAGTGCATCCCCCCGTCCCGGCATTCACTGCTTGGACAGGCTCACTCAGGACAGACCCTCAGCAGAGCTTTAGCACAAACAAACACGACACGGACTCAAAGGTAAGATTTACTATCTATGTGAGAACATATTGCAATCTGGAGGAGATTTGTTCAATCCTGCTGCCGTGTTTTCAGTGAAACCAGTAAAATACAATTTGCATACTGGATTAATTGCTTGTTAAAATCTCTAAAACAGGTCTTGACGCTGTTATTTCAGTTACTGTGCACTTTCTTTAATGCCGGCACCGTGTCTGAAACTAAAAGCCTCTCAGTTCATTTTATCCTTCAGAGTCTTCTGCTGGTGACAGCAATCTGTTTGCTCACATGAATAAGGAATTAGTTGAAAGTTTAGTTGTTTGGGGCTAATTGAGCTTGTGAATATTTATTTGAACAAACAGTGGATCGAGGACATCGACTGACATCGTCTATTCATCAGGGTTTAGATGCAATAATGTACTTGAGACACTAATCTCAACCCTTATTGTTGGAGAGGTACAAAAAATGAATGCAAAAGTGAAATGAGACAGTCTGGGATGTTTTTATTTGTTATCTTTATGTATTATGAATTCACCGTATCGCTCTATATTAAATGAACTGATCATAATTTACAAGCAATATTACTTTTTAGTTTATTTCAAGGCATTTTGCCATTTCAGAAGTGATAGATGTCTGAGTGAAAAACAACATTTAGGTGGTAGATAGAGATATGGGGACATAGTGCTGTACCTGTTTGCGTTCTTGCTTCATTGTGAGAATATCTTTGGTTTCAATCTGGGCTTGAAGCCTTCAGTGGTACGTTTGTGTTTTAGTGTTTGTATTATGTTAATGCTAGATGTATGGATATAGATATGGTTCAGGCACAATAGCAAAAAACAAAACAAAAATCACACTGTAAGCTCCTCTGCTATAGTGAGCATTAGGAGTTAATTTTGTTCTTTCATGTATTGATCAGGTTTGTTTATTGTTTTAATTTTCCAGAACTTCATGTATTAGTCATCAGATTACAACAAGTTATCCAAACATATGTGAAAGTTGAAAGAGATACTACATCATCCATCTATTGAGGAAATTCTTTAAACATGCCATCAGCCAAATCCAGTGGACAAGCTCGTATTGTATGTTTGTGTGTTTATTGGATGCTTCTTCTGAGTTAATGCATCTCTTGAAATTCCAATTTGGACACTGGGAATCCTTCCATATCTGCATAATGGATTACATTATGTTAATGACCATTTTTCCAACATGCTCTCTTGTGTCAGTCCTTGTTTTGGCCAGTCTCAAGGAAGTAATGTAAGATGCCTTTGTTGATGCTGACAGGAAGCAATGTTAAACTTTAAACAGATGGAATGAGAGGGCAACATTACATTTCCTGCAGGCCTGTCACAACTAAACCAACTCAACCTGAAGAAGCAAAGACAAAGCAAATAGTGATTGACAGAATCTATTTCAATGACACTGGACACTGTCATCAGATTTTTTTGTTATTAGTTAATCCCATCACTTGTTTTTCTCCTGATATTCTGTTACATTGATATTCAATTAAACTATGATCGTAATCTTTAAAAGTTGGCGCAGTTAACGAAATCAATTAGCAGCTGATAGAAATGACAATAACTGTTAAATAAACCCTGCTGTGTTTTATCCTGACTTCAATGAAATTACTTCAATTACATGGTGGATTTACTACAGAGAGTCTCAGAGAAGTCATTTTTAATCTCATCCACACATTTACATTTGGATCTTTAAAGAAAATCTTCTGCGTAATAAATATGTCTTCAAGCTGTAAAAATCATTCACAGATTTGACAGCTGCATGTGACAGACGCTTCAACAGTCCAATACCAAACTGGTCTGATTATTGTGGGCCTCATAAGCAGCAGGTAATTAGTTTGAAATGCATCTGTCTAATCAAAGATCAGTAATCGAATACCTGTGCTGTAATTTTGTGGGGAGGAGGGTGACAAGGAGGTCTCCGCATAGATAAAGTTACCACATCCTTGTATTACACACACACACACACACACACACACACACACACACACACACACACACACACACACACTCTTCCTTAAACACACAGTGTTGCCGTTCAACACTCGGGGCTTCATGAATGTTTAAGCAGGCCAGGTCCATGGCCAGGTATCTGCCTCATTACCTACAATGCAAGAACGCCTGCCCGACAGGAAGCGGCTGTGCCACCACCACCCTCCTCCTCCGTCCTCCTCCTCCTCCTCTTAAGCTTCACTGTCCCACACTGTAGCTCTGAACCTGCTCCAAGCCAATATCTGAATCCAGGACCGATGAGCATCAGAGGGGCAAATACATTAATGTTGACTTGAAAAGGCTCCACAATGGAAAAACTCCTCAGCTACTAAAGCTACTGTCTCGGGGCTGCGTCTGCCAGAGCGTTTGGCATCTGTGGACTGAAGTTCAGACCGACTCGGATTCATCGGGTCCATCACAAAAGACTGACTCAACCATGACGCACATGGTCTTGGAGGTGAAGGAGGTAAATCCCATGAACAAAGATGCTGCATGTGGACTCATCAGCAGCTTTGTTTCAGCTACAATACATCTTGTAGTATCTTCATCAAAATGGAATATATGAATGTCTTAGAAAAATTTGCTGTCAGTTTCATTAGAAGAAGGTGGTTCGGTGTAAAGTATTGCATACTTATGTAATGTTGCTCATAAAGCAGGATTTCTAAAGATTCAGTGCTCAATACCTGCAATATGTGAATCTCACAACTGTGTTGTCACAATGTTGTTTATTGTGATTGAACCACAAAAGTCCATCACCCTATTCCATTTTGTTTCAGTCTGTCACCTCTCATTAATGTTGTTTTGAGAGAGTGAGTGTTGTTTCTGTATTATTCATGTTGTGAGAACATAAATTATTACCTTGAAGGGTGAGGAGTATCTTTGAGGTTAAGTTTAGACAAGAGGTGGAAGTGGTTAGGGCAAGTCTCCAAAAAGTGCCACAGTAATGCAAGTGACACTGAAGTGACACTGAAGTGACACTGTGTGTGTGTGTGTGTGTGTGTGTGTGTGTGTGTGTGTGTGTGTGTGTGTGTGTGTGTGTGTGTGTGTGTGTGTGTGTGTGTGTGTGTGTGTGTGTGTGAGTGCGTGAGAAAGAGGTCTTGTATTTTCCTCTTTGTCGCACTTGAAAACAAGCGTTGAAAGCAGGTCACTTGTAGGGCCAGAACAACTCTAGATGTGGTATTTTACAGCAAAGGTTTGGGTTAGTAACATGCATTCCAGATGATTAGTGTTTAGGTTAAAGTCAGGGTCAAGGAAGTGAAAGATATCAATGTGCACACATGGCTGCATGTATTTTCCTCTATCTGCACCTGATTGCGCTTCAACACACCAAGAGGACTCAGTGGTGACAAAGCCAAGGTACCATGAGGAAATCAATAAATGTTTACGAGAAATCATGATTCAGGGCCAGACTGCAGTTAGGAAGGTTTCGAGTAAGTCTCCTGGAATGAATAGAGCTGAACCCTAATGTATAGTCCCAGTAAGGCATAGAAACAATACACGTATGCATGGGTTTAGGTATCGATTGGGTTCAAAGTCAGGGTCAGAGTTAGAAACTTAACTGTGATAATTAGGGAATGCATTACGGCAGTGAGGTGGCCTCACATGTATTTCCATATCATCAAGAGTGGGCGGCTAAGTTAGAGTTCACAGAAGTGTTTTTATGGTTACAGATTGCTCAGGCTAAAATGGAAAATTGATTAAACGCGGCATATTGCACAACAGGGGCAAAGAAGAAATGACAAACATATCTCTATTAACCATAAAATTCTTTCTGTCTATGCTGTGCTTCTGTGTCATGCAAAAATTTCACCACTAAAGTTAAGCTTCTGATCATATGTTATGATTAAACCTAATAAGCAGAGACGACGTAAAAAAGAAGTCTCTTTCTACTCCTCAAAAAATTGTCTCTGCTCTCAAAGAACAGTTCCCTTCATAAACTAAAGTATCAATGAAAAGGTGTTACTTTAATTTTAAGATATTTTATGAAAGAGAAATGATGGTCTGAAAAATAAAATGCCTCAAAAGCTTTCAATAAAACGTCCTGGTGAGGTAAACACTGGTGATTTTTTATTTAATAATAATAAATTTTACTGATAGGCACCTTTCACAACACTCAAGATCACCTCACAAAAGTTAAAAACAACATAAATTTACCTGCAAGAACTATTCTCTCACAGATCTGAAATAGCCCTCTTTTAATGGAATACGGACTTGATCAACGTGCTGCGTGAAACATGAGAAAAACTTTAGGATGCAAGACAGTAAGGACTGTGTCAGACATAACGCCCAGGGATTTGTTTTGATATTCAAGCTGATGCACAACAAAGATATTTTGTGAAATCAAAAGAGAAGTTTGCCTCAACCAAACAATTACGTCACAAACAAACTCTAACATGTAGGAGGAAGAACTATTGTGTGAAATCGAAAGAAACACAAGGTAATGGGAGACCTTTATCTGTTTTAAAATCGTAAAACAATCCTCCACACCAGTGTTACCAAAACACGGATGCAGATGAATATGAATGAGCAAGTACAGTAAACTCCAAATTTAAACAGGAAAGTTCATTTGAGCTGGAGAGCATCACCTGAGAGGGCGCTTCATTGTACCTGTCTTTCCAGTATGGTGCAGGATCTTGTTACGCAGCCACAAAGTGGCAGTTAGGCTCCTGAAAGAGATAGCGCTCCTCGTGGGCCACTGACTGACACCACACATCGCCCAGGGCAACACACATTTAAGGGCCTCCAGGTGTCTAGAGAAACCCGACCTTCAACAGGCCTCCGTCGCACCGGTCGAGCTCCCTACCTCCTCTGTTGGTTCTGTTTCACGCAAACAGGGAGAACCTACAGACCGCGAGTGTTTGCCACAGTGACTGCCAAAGAGCAAAGTCAATAAAATTGGCTTCAGAGCATTTTGTAAAGCTTTCGTGTGAAGAAATACTTGTGACGTTTATGCGGATTCAATAAGAGACGTGATAGTTCCAACAACTGTCTGGCTATGTTGTGTCAAATACTTACTTTACAGATCGAATCATTGGAAATAAAATCACTCCTCAAACACACACGCGCACGCATGCATGCAAGCACACACAGATACATATTTAGAAACAGATTTGTTTCTTTTGTTGCACACTCACTACATTATTAATGGTTTCCTATTGAAGGAAACAGAGACTGTAATCCATCAGCGTTTCCTCTGTTCCCTTCAATAAAACCAGATGTTCAGTTCCCTGCAGAAAAGATACAGGGACACACTCACACACCAAGGACATTCGGGGGTATGTGACTTCTTATGAATTCTGCTCGTTATATATATCTATATTTGTCCAGATTTGATGTCCACAATTTGTGTTACTGTAAATAATATTACTTTCACTCTGCTGTGGACTTTCGAATGGGTCAGTAGATCAACTGCCTGTTTCGCTGTCAGTGTCACTTACTGTGACTTGCTGACGGGTCAGCTTGGCAGTGATGAGAGCCAAACTACTGAAGTGTAATATGGCATGGCTCTTCCATGGTGCTATAATTAAAGTGCATGGCATCGCTGAATATTTTACCTGCACAAGTTTAGTTGTGTGTCAAATATCACAACATATGCTTTGGTTATGCATATTATTGTTTCTCTCTCCTTTATTCAACCAGGAAAATAAAACCCATCGATATCAAGCTCTCTTTTATAAAGGTGAACTGGCCAAGAGGTCCGCAGCACACGGCACATCATTAGATTTAAGACATAAAAAATTGATTTGACACAATTAACCGAATACAATAATTAAAGTGATATTGTGCAGCTCTTCAGACAAACTTTTATAGATAAAATGCAGATTTTAAGGCAAATTACAATAAAGTGCAATAAAATTTTAAGGCATATTCATTAACTGTAAAATAAATAAATAAATAAATAAAAAATCATATTGAATACCGCGACCTTTGAAGTTTATGTTTGTGCCAGGTATTTTTGAAACTGATTGAGTGAGTTGTGGAGGACTTTTTTTTTTTTTTTTTATTTTTTTGGCATAAAAGTATTTAACTTTGTTGTCCTGAACAATGCTGATGCTTCTTTGACGAATGTCAGAACTTTTTGAAAGAGTTGAGGATGTAGCCAAGGCCACAAACAGCTCTGACTGGAAGTCACAGATATAAAGATAATGAGGGAGGAAATGTACAAGGAAATATAGAATACATCCTCGGCTGCCCCGGATTGTGTGCAGCTCCATGTATGTGTTTACAGTGATATACAGTCACAGCCGGCACAAAAAGATTTTTTTTTTTTTTTTTTGTGGAGACGCAAAGGAAACAACATGTGACACGAAGAATAAAACCTGAGCTTAAAATAACATGTTATCTGCAGATAAGGTCGGTTGTTTTTGTGTAATGTCACTCATGTGTTCCTGCTTGGACACAGAGTCTGGAGGTGAGGTGTAACCAGATCCTGAGGAACATGGAGGCCTCGCTGACAGCAAGGGACCGCGTGGGCATCCAGGACTTTGTTCTCCTGGACGCCTACACAAGTGAGAGTGCCTTCCTGGACAACCTTAGGAAACGCTTCCACGAGAATCTCATTTATGTGAGTCTTTCCTGAGTGGTGTCATTTTGGGTAGCCTAACTCTTTCTCTTACTCTCAACATTATGTCCTCAACCTTCACCTCGATACTGTCCCGACAATGCACGGCCTTCTGCTGAAATTGGCACCTTGTGTTGCTGAACCAGCAACTACGAGACTTATTATTTGCAGAGTGAGCACTTTAAAGGTCCCTGCTGTTCACCCGGTCATGACAAGTCATTATCCAAACTTATTGCTTTTGACATGGAACACAATTATTTATCAGTGCAATAACGGACGGACCGCACATTGCTGGATATCCGAATGTCATTAGCATTATCAAATGTGCAAGACTATTTGTTTCCTTGCTTG
Source organism: Lipophrys pholis (assembly GCF_963383615.2). Taxonomy (NCBI): domain Eukaryota; kingdom Metazoa; phylum Chordata; class Actinopteri; order Blenniiformes; family Blenniidae; genus Lipophrys; species Lipophrys pholis. The sequence continues at coordinate 21,036,705 of NC_137641.1, forward strand.
TCTTTTTCTGCAGACCTACATTGGGACTCTCTTGGTGTCAGTCAACCCATATAAAGACTTAGACATCTACAGTAAGAAGCAAATGGATATCTACATGGGCGTTAACTTCTTCGAGCTGCCACCTCATATGTAAGATTTTCTTTCTGTAGTTTTGAAAGCGTGCATGCAGTCGTTTTTATTAATGCAAAACCATTGTGTCAGTTGTTGAATAAAACTGATCATTGATGACCAATAACTTAACAACTTGCTCATAATGGAATACATATTTTACAACCATGATATGAAAAAAATGAATACGATGACCTGCCCATCCACTGTATCGATTTATGATAAGCAAACTGCACAAAGCCTGCAAAAAACACTATCAGTATCAGTGACGTAATAACTTGTTACATTTAGCTAATCATGGGTAGATTTTCTGGAGATATTCAAGTTTGAATGAGGTTAAATATCATTACATTTAAAAACACCACATATATGGATTTACTCTATCTTAATTGATTTCGTCACTCTCCTTTCAGTTATGCGTTGGCTGACAACGTCTTTCGAACCATGCAGTCTGAGTTCAACAACCACTTCATCCTGATCTCAGGCGAGAGCGGGTCTGGAAAGACGGAAGCTTCCAAGAAAATCCTTCAGTTTTATGCTGTCAGCTGCCCGAGTACAAAACTCCTGAACAACGTTCGAGACAGACTGCTTCTCTCTAACCCCGTGCTTGAAGTCAGTGACGCAAACACCATTTTCAAAGTTTCTGCGGTGTAAAGCACGAAAGACAATCTTTTGACAATCAGACATGTTTCTGCCCTTTTCTTTAAACTTTCCAGGCGTTTGGAAATGCCAAAACCCTGAGGAATGACAACTCGAGCCGGTTTGGGAAATACATGGATATTCAGTTTGACCACCAGGTAGACTATGACAATAGAATTACCTTTTCAATTCACAAGGCAATGAAAAAAACAAAAACATGGCATATGTAGGATGTGAAGAACCAGCTTTTTATTCCAGGGCGGTGCTGTCGGTGGCCACATTCTCAGTTACCTGCTGGAAAAATCCCGAGTGGTCCACCAGAACCACGGGGAAAGAAACTTTCATATTTTCTACCAGCTGGTGGAAGGAGGAGAGGAGGACCTGCTCCGGTGGCTCGGCTTAGAGAGAAACTGCAAGCACTACAGTTACCTGGTGCAGGTCAGGTGGAAAAGATATCCCATTTGGTGTATGAAAAAGCCTTCCAGATCTCAGATTTGATGTTTTTGGGGGGTTTTTTTTGCAGGGAGATTGTGCCAAAGTTAGCTCCATCAATGATAAAAGTGACTGGAAGACTGTGCGAAGAGCCCTTTCAGTCATAGAGTTCAGTGAGAGTGATATTGAGGTGAAGTCGCACTGTAAATCTTTACAAACACAATTCACTTATAATTCTGCACGTCTTTTCTTGTAATTTATCATCTTTTTTTCTCTGCAGCACCTGTTCGGAATCATTGCCAGTGTCCTCCACATGGGAAATATCAAGTTTGATGCAGATGCTCGAGGATATGCCTCTCTCAACCACAACCAGGAGATGCATTGGGTGTCAAAGGTAAAGACGGATAATACAAACCTTTTGTCTATCGTCGCGTTGCCTTTTATTTATGCCACGTCTGTTTCTTTGCCTTCACATGGCAGCTGTTGGGAATTCCTAATCAGGTGCTGCAACATGGCTTAACCCACAGGAAGATTGAAGCCAAAACGGAGGAGGTGATTTCATTTCAAAGTGCGAAATAAGCTTAAGTTGATCGTAATTGTGATTCACAATGAGTATTTTGAATCGCTCTCTTGTCAAAGGTGTTCAGTCCCTTCTCTGTGGACCATGCAGTATATGCCAGGGATGCTCTTGCCAAAGCCATCTATGGCCGAACCTTCGACTGGCTCGTCAACAAGATCAATGAGTCATTAGAGAACAAGGTGAGCAGCTCAGTAATATCATTTTCTAAATGGTGCTTGGGGTTAAAGCTTACTCCAAATTTCTCCAAGAAATAAGTACATAATACTGTGCGTATCATATGTAGGATTCCTCGAGGAAAACAGTGATTGGTCTGTTGGACATCTACGGGTTTGAGGTTTTCAATGTGAACAGGTGAGAGTGCACAGATGGACCGAATCTACAGCAGTAAAAGTTTGAAATAAAGAGTTATATCATGACAGCACCCATTCTTTTATATATATATTTTCTAAAAGCTTTGAACAGTTTTGTATCAACTACTGCAACGAGAAACTGCAGCAGCTTTTCATCCAGCTGACCCTCAAATCAGAGCAGGAGGAGTACGAGGTGGAAGGAATCGAAGTAAGAATATTAGTCAATATATCTAGAAATCTAATGGAAGAAAAAAAACTATGGATTTAAATGGTGCAAAAAGAAACCTATGGAATTTGTTTACATATTTTGTACACAGTGGGAACCCGTGCCATATTTCAACAACAAGATAATCTGTGACCTTGTGGAGGTGAAATTCAAAGGAATCATCTCTCTACTGGTAAAGATGAAAATGAGGGACCATTGCGATGCAGCTCGATGGCAAAACTAAAATATGCCTGTATATTCTATTCTCTTTGCGGATAGGATGAAGAATGTCTACGTCCTGGAGAGGCCACAGACCTCACTTTCTTGGAAAAGATGGAAGAAAAGATTGGCGGTCACCCTCATTTTGTCACGTACGTTTTCACTTTGACTTTACACAAAATAATTATTTATTTCAGCTGCTCAGGAAATGAATTGCAGCAATCAGAGCATCTTATCCTTTGATGGTAACAAGCACAATATTTTTCCTGCAGACATAAACTTGCAGACCAAAAAACAAGGAAAACACTGGAACGAGGAGACTTTCGGCTCCTGCACTACGCTGGAGAGGTCACCTACTGCGTTGTTGGTAACATATAAAACACGTCTGCTTTTTCTTTGTCATTAAGCCAAGAGAACATCAGCCAAATGCTAAAAGTCATACACTTTCTAATTACCCTTTATATCATTTTAATAGTGTTTCAAGAGTGTGCTTTATTACTGAGGAAATGCTGTTTTCTAGTAAACTACAATTTAACCCTTGAAGCTTCTCATCGTCCTTTTCACTTTTAGGATTTTTGGATAAAAATAATGATCTCCTGTATCGATATGGCAAAGAGGTAAATTTGTTCACTCAACTTAATAATGCAATTATTAGGTTCTTTGGAAAGGTATAACTTGTTTTGTCCTCCTGAACAACCTGCCAGAACAAGTAGAACCTAAATGACCTTCTGTAATAGGCTCCGTGTCTGTTGCTCATTGTCTTTATGCTTTCCTTAAGGTCATGCGGCAATCCAAGAATGCCATCATCAAACACTGTTTTCCTTACAGTGAACCGGATACCAAGAAGAGACCTGAAACTGTAAGAAACACTTAAAAGGACATATTAATCCCCGCTTACCCACCATACACTACATCTATAACTGCCATTGCCGTGATTGTCAGGTGGTCACTCAGTTTAAGAGCAGCCTGGTGGGCTTGACAGAGATCCTGATGTCCAAAGAGCCGTGGTACGTCCGCTGCATTAAACCCAATGAAGCCAAACATTCAGGTAAGGCCTTCCCCCCCAGAAAGCTGCTGGTTTCAGAGTTTACGCTGTATCTTCTTATGTTTATTCATCACATCAGCCCACTTCGACGACGTGCTGGTGAGACATCAGGTGAAGTACCTGGGACTCATGGAGCACCTCAGGGTCCGGCGTGCCGGGTTTGCTTACCGCCGCAAATATGAGATCTTCCTCCAGAGGTGGCTGTGCACTGCTGCTTTTCACCATTTGATGTATTTCTTGACGCTAAATTTAGCAGAGCCTTGATTTGACTTTTCCCCGGGTTCAGGTATAAACCTCTGTGTCCGGGCACCTGGCCCAACTGGAAGGGCACCGCAGCAGAAGGCGTTCGATGCCTGGTCAAACACCTGGGCTATAAATCTGACGAGTACAAGATGGGCAGGTAAGTCTGACGTGAACAGACGTTCCTGGAGTGATGTTCTGATGGATGCCAATTCCATTTATTCATTCATTTGTTTTTCGTCTTTAAAAAAAAAATACAAAATAAAAAATTCCAGAACCAAAATTTTCATCCGTCACCCAAGAACTTTGTTTGCAACAGAAGATGCCTTGCAGGTCTGCAAACATCAGTTAGGTGAGTTATAGCAGCAGATTATCTTGCAGTGTTTGGATAAACTTTGAATAGCTTTTAAGTATGTTGACTTCAAAACAGATAACTACATATATGAGGGGAAACTTTTAATTTGTGATGCAACCGCCAAATTTGGCATCATCTTTTAAATATACATCTTGAAATATAAAGGTGAAAGACTTGTTTTGAAACAGCGACACAGATTATATAATAATGTTAATAGACAAACATCTTTTTGGTAAATTTAACTGCTCTTGGTGTTATTTTCTATAATTTTTTTAGTTTCTTTTGTAAACTCTGACATTTCTTCCATTTGTTTCTGTCAGCTCCACATATTTCAGTGATTTTTTTTGTCAGTTTGTGTTGACTTCTCTCAGATCCTTTTAGTTTACATCACAACAACTTTGGTTTGACTTTGAATAAATGGTAATAACACAAGTCAAATAAATTCAGAATTTAGCAGAAGAAATGGCTGCTGATCATGATAGTAATTAGAATTTAGTCATTCCTAGTCATTTTGATTAATTTTTCCCCTTTTTTGTTAACTTGATTGTAGCAACAAGGATTCAGGCCAAGTACAAAGGCTACAGAGTGAAAGAAGACTACCTGAAGCAGAGAGAGGCTGGTGAGTGATGACATGGTGACACATCTGTTTGAATCCTCTGTGTAAATCTTCTGCCAAAATGAATGGCCTTAATAACGTTGCATTCATTATTGAATTTTTACACTGTGTTTTTTTTTTATTAGCCACAAAGATTGAGACCTGCTGGAGAGGTTTGATGGCGAGGAAGGAGCGTGAGAGGAGGGCATGGGCTGTCAAGGTCATCAAGAAGTAAGTTAAAGCAAAGAGACAACGCTTGATGGTTTGAATGAGGTGTACGTGATTAACTGCTCTTCTTTTTTTTTTTTCCCCCTCAGGTTCATTAAAGGCTTCATGACTCGACATGAGCCCGCCTGTGTTGATAACAGCGAGTATCTGGCCTACGTGAGGCAGAACTACCTGACACGGCTGAAGGATAACCTTCCCAAAACGGTCTTGGAGAAAGATCGTTGGCTCACGTCGCCTCCTATAATGCGCGAGGTCTGTGATGCATTCGTTCTGCAAACTTGTTATGTATGAAGGCTCGGTTATGTAAGGGCGCAGGCCAGCAACAGGCAAAAACTATGGATTTTTTTTTGTAGGTATCCCAGATCTTAAAGAAGATCTACACTCGCCACATGGTGCGGAAGTACGTCAGAGGAATCACTCCCCAAAAGAAAGCACAGGTACAATGTCTGTGTGAGGAATACACACATTTTGAGTTTACACTGGCTTCAGGGTATTTTTGCGTACTGTTCCCGTATAATCCTTCAAATCAGGAAATCTATTGTTTTCATTTCACTTTTTGCTCCATAATATTTTGGTGTTTCAAGCTGCTGCTCAAAGTACAGACGAGCTTGATGTTTAAAGGGAAAAAAGAGAACTACCCCGTCAGTGTGTGCAGACCGTTTGTGGACACAAGGATCAGTAAGACGACAGCATTATTTCCTTCACTCTTTGTGCACTGATGCTTATGTAATGGGTGATATAACAGTTTTGGGGGAATTTTTATTTCTTTATTACAACAACATTTTATAATTAATCTGCACCTACATCCTAATTGTTTAAAGCATTTTTCATTTTCCATCTACAAGCAGCTATAACAATCCCCATATGGAAGAGTGGTCATGCCTTTTTCACATTTCTGGCTTTTTAATAAAGGTCCTGGGGACATCAACATCAAGATCCTGCAGATCATTCAACATGAGCACATTAAGGTTAACTCTCATCACCATTTAAAAAAAATGTACTGTATATAATTTCAATCTATTTTTCTAACATGTGATCTTTGTATCGATCCTCCACAGTACAGTGTGCCGGTGGTGAAGTACGACAGGAATGGTTTCAGGCCACGTGTCCGCCAGCTCGTCTTCACCCAGGAAGCTGCCTACCTGATTGAAGAAGCCAAAATCAAGCAGCGGATAGATTACAGCTCACTGAAAGGTAGCGTCACATTTAAAAGTAAGTTGTTTTGACTTGTTTTATTGCATTTGTTGCAATGATCACTCTTTGTTTTTTTAGGCATATCGGTCAGCAATCTAAGTGACAACTTTCTGATCCTTCACGTTCTGTGCGATGACATCAAGCAAAAGGTAGATATGCAAAGAAATAGGTGTCTATGTATATAGAAACATGACAATACTTCCAGTGTCTGCTTCATTTCTACAAAGAATTTACATTGTAATAACACAATGTGTGTGAAAATCTCTTGTGTCCTTTAAACAACAATGCTAGCTGAGGGACTTATTCAAAGGCCTTTATATGTCAGCCATTGTATACACCTAGGTGTAATTGATGATAGTTAATGACACAGATATTGCTCCATGCCTCCATGCAACTCTAAGGTATTGTAAAATATCAGGGAATTGAAAGCCTGATAATATCTGCTTATTCAGGGGGACCTGGTGCTGCAGTGTGAGTACCTGTTTGAAGCCTTGACCAAGCTGAGCGCCATTGCAAACAAGCAAAACTCCATCAATGTGGTCCAGGGCAGGTACAGACAGTCTGGATCTCACATGTTCAATTGGCTAACAAACTGGTAGGAGTCACAGTTCAATATAATCGTTTCTATTATGTGTGTGTGTGTGCTTTTAGTGTGCGGTTTGATATCCAGCCTGGCAGAGAGGGGTTCGTTGACTTCAAGAGTGGCCAAGAGTCCACGGTGTACAGGGCCAAGAACGGCCACTTGACGGTGGTGAGTCTGACTTTCAAACAATAAACCGAATATCACATTACAGGCGAGTCAACACGGTATTTGTGTTTTGCAGGAATCAACGAGGACAAAGTCAAGATGAAGACTCCACTGATGTAGGACAACGATGCACGTCAAGAGTCGCAGACCATAAACTAATAGCCAACCACTTTCTTTGTAATCCTTCTCCGTTGCTGTCTCCGATATATCTTATGTCAGACAATTCCTACTTTGTGAGTATATGCTATTATTGCAGAAGCACTGCCAATTCATTAGTTGTAGACATTGTGACACAGACTGAGGGCAGAGCCGAGCCAGAGTATCAGCAGTTCTGCTTCTTCCTAATGTTTGTATATAAAATCATCTTCATGTAAGCACATTGATGAAGCATAGGAAAAAAACAAACATGTTTTTGTTCTTCGTAAAGATAAAATAAGTAAAGAAAATTTATGTGGAGAGAAATGAATGTGACATTTATACCTCAATGCTGTACCTTTATATAAAGAAACTATCTATCTATCTATCTATCTATCTATCTATCTATCTATCTATCTATCTATCTATCTATCTATCTATCTATCTATCTATCTATCTATCTATCTATCTATCTATCTATCTATCTATCTATCTATCTATCTATCTATCTATCTATCTATCTATCTATCTATCTATCCATCTATCCATCTATCTATCTATGAATGGAGTTAAAGAATCACTGAGAATTAATAGTTTACACATACATGAAACATGAAACAAATGTTTGTTTGTTTTTTTCTATTATTGTCATAAATCAAAATAACTCCCTCTTACCCTTGGCCTTTGATTCATTCTTTGTCCATTCATCTGTACAAACCTCTAAACTGCTTCATTTTGTTTTGGGCTGGGAAATGAGAATAATACCGTCTGTGTATAATTTGTAATTGAAACATATTTCCTTGATACAAGAGCATATTTGACTTCTCTCTATCCTCCTAGGACCAAGGTGTAATTAAATTTCTCTCATTAAAGAGATTCTTTTTTTCCCTTCAGGGACCATGATTCATGTAAAGCTCAGGATGTCCTTTTTTAGCAGGAATGAATAGAATCACTCAAAGGAGCGGAGAGCGATAGCTTTTAACACGTTGCAGATTACAGAGGGTTAATGGGCTATATTTGTTGTAATTTCTTCTAATTCTGCAGATAAATGGACCTAATCTTTTTTTCTGCTGCTCCTACAATAGAATAAATGGATCATAAATCTTTATAATGGATGGGAGTGAGCTAAGAGAAGGCAGCGACATGACGCTACACCTGAAAATGTTATCAGGAGGACACCTGGCTGATGATTAAACAGATGTTTGTAAATCAAAGGTCCAAGGTTTAGGAAAATGTGCAAATGCATGTGGTTAACATACCGCAGTAGTAGTAAAAATAGTCACATCAGCCTCAGAGGGTTGTTTCACTCAGTCAAGATGAAAATACCCGCAGGAGTGATATTTGTCCTTCTGGTTTCATGCATATGCAACACATTAGGTAAGTTACCATCAGCTTCTGCATTTCTGATTATACTCTGTAATAACATAGGCATTCAATTTATCAAGAGATGCAGTTGGTAGGGTATGGAGAGTATTGTTTAACTAAATCTAAATCGCTGAATCTCAATGGGAAACAATATACAAGGATACACAATTAAATTGATCTTGTAAGGAAAACACAGATTATTGATACATCTTGGGAAAATTACCCTATATTATTCTGAGTTAACATTACCTATGTATTGTAGGAGTAGTAGGACACTACTTTGCAGCACCCGAGGAGGGTCAAGGGTTGTTTGAGGTGTCGACAATGTGAACCTGAAAACCTCCGATCTCAAGTCTGTTTCTGTAACCTTTAGGCCACCGCCGCTGTTGAAATCTAAATATGACGTGGTTGATCTGAAGCCAAAATTAAGAAAATATTTTCATGCATAAATACACAGGGAACTTTGCGTGTCAGCTTTTAAATGGTTAACTTAAACAACTCTGTCTCTATATTTACGACAGGACAGACATGTGAAGGAAACTGTGGGAACAAACTCCCCTTGTGTTCGTGCCACACAACATGCACATCTCTGGCGACCTGCTGCCCAGATTACAAAGGGTACTGTGTGGACATATTTCCTTATTCTGGGTCCATGCTGGGTGGGACAGATATTCTCGTCCTTGGTGCAACATTTAACAAAACCTCTGAGATCGTATGCAAGTAAGACACTTTAACTTGCTTTTGACTATGATTTTATTTTTGTAATTTAAATCCTGTGTCTGAAGCTCAGACTTTTATGGCAATATTAGTCAATTCATGTGCAAATATCTTTTACAATGGCAGGTTCGACAATAGTACCGAGACTCTGGGATATGTGGACGACGACAGCCGAGGTCATTGCATCTCGCCACTGTTATATGAATCAGGATGGGTTTCCTTGAGAATCTCCTCAGATAATGGCACTACATTCAATCGAGATGGCTCCTGGCTGTCGGGTACAGTAAACTGCATGACAGTATAACACCGTATATTGCTTGAGCTCACAGGTTTTCTTTTTTTCGTCTTGACATGTTAACACAAATCTCCATTTTGCTTAATTCTGATTTGGTGCTGCAGTTCATACCGGCAAGTTAGATGCAAAGTTCAAGGCAGTTCTGGTCAACTCCACTAAATGGCAGTACTATGGCACACCGGGTGTTGAAGGGACCCTTGAGATGACATGGAACACCTCTTTAGTCAGTGCGGACAGGGTCAACATTGAGCTGTGGGGATACAGTGAGACAGGTAACAATATACACATTTCAGGTCTTATAACTCTTAATTTGAAAACATAAAGATGTTTAAAAAAAAAAAAATTAAAATGTTTCCCTGTAGGAGAGCCCTATTCACAGCAATGGAGTGGTGCCTGGGAGTATCTGTACTCACTGGCAAAAGATCAACCCAACAATGGCTCCTTTAGCTTTTTGCCCAAACCAGCAGAGAACGGTTTTTCAAGCTGGGAGCTCGGCTCTGTGCGTGTCAGTCCCAGCAACTACTCCGATGGCACGAGGTACATACATAACAGATCTTAACTTCAAAGATTTCCATCAGAAAGTGATTTCATGTGCGCTAATTTAATTGAATCTACTGTTGTATCTTCATGATTTATTTATTCATTTTCTTTGTCCATCAAGGGATGTAGAAGCTGTGTGGACTGAGGATCATGCTCTGGCCTGGCATCTGGAAGAGAAGTTCAGGCAGGACTCAGCAGCTTGGGCCCTGGATAAATGTGTAGCCTGGGACAAGCTGGAAAATCAGCTGCCCAGCTTCCAAAGTGAAATAATAGACTGTCCTTGCACACTGGCTCAGGCGAGAACAGACACAGGGAGGTTTCATGTAAGTATGACGATGAAGATGAAAATAATCAATCTGGCTGTGCTATTTTTTTACAGTAATGTAGAAAAGACCTATTTAACTTAACCCGTTTACCACAGTAATCTTTTTCAGGGGATATTCTGAATGGATAAAACTGAAAAAAATACATGGTCATTAATGGACTTTCGAATGACTAAAACATTCAGATCCAGAATTAAAAGAAGAGAAAGTCCTCATCATGAGAAACTATCCCATAAGACATGATCATTGAACAGATAACAAGAAACATTAGTTAATTATTGGTAAGTGGAACCTGACATTGACTGTCACTTCACAGATCAACATGAAGAACCAAAGATCAATCAGCAGAGATTTAAAAAAAAAAAAAATCATTTACATCTGAAATGAACTGGACAGAAATCTCATCATATACAGTATTACTGTTTCATGTTGTGCCTAATTCCTGGTGTTCGTGGCTGTTATCTAGTTCTTGTTCAGCCACTAATGTTGATAAGGTTTGAAGCTGTCTGGCCTTGTGGAATCCAACACTCAAATTGGGTGTGGTTTCTTTATCTAAGATTTTCACAACTGCTTTAGACACGCCACTATATTTATCATTGAGTTTGGACTTCATCATTGGTGAAGTGAGTGAGTACCAGCTTTTTTCAAATTGGAGTACATAAAGTCAGTTTAACATGCATCTTTACTGCTAAATGGTGTGATATTTTGAAACATAACTATATGTAAATACTTTTTTGTATAAAGCACTTATCTGACATGTGGGTAACAGCTGATGTAAGTGGCTCTGGATTTGCAGTGAACACATGAACCCAGGTAAATTCACATTCCTCCACCTGATCACAGTCACTGCACCTCTCTTCCTCAACTCAGACTGACTACGGCTGTGATATAGAGAAAGGAAGTGTGTGCACCTACCATCCCGGCTGTGTTCATTGTGTGAGGGCTATACAAGCCAGGTAAGTACAAACAGTAAACTGCTGCGATGAGTTGATTACTAGCAAATTGTGGGTGACAGCACCCACCAAATTATCAGCAAATGATGAATAAAATCACAATACTTTGGGTGTGCTCATGATTTATGACTCCTCATGGACTCAGCCCTAGGTACGGCGCAGGACAACAGTGTTGTTACGACAGCACTGGCACTCAGGTCCTGACAGCAGACTCCATTGGGGGTAGTACACCAGATCGGGCTCACGACTGGGGCTCACCACCTTTTAAAAAGCCCCCTCGAATCCCTGGTATGTCTCATTGGATCTACGACGTCCTCAGCTTCTACTACTGCTGCCTTTGGTCTGACAACTGCCACTACTACTTCAAACATCGGCCCTCCAGTGACTGCAGGCGTTACAACTCACCCAGCTCAGGTTTGTCAACACTGATTGCACATTGCGTGTTATTTATGATTATTGTTGAGTGTACATCTGAATTCTGCGTGTCCCACCAGCGGTGGTCTTTGGCGACCCTCACTTCGTAACATTTGATGGCGTCAGCTACTCCTTCAATGGCAAAGGGGAGTACACGTTGATGTACGCAGAGTTGCAAGAGCTGACAATCCAGGGAAGAGCAGAGCCTGTGAATGGTGAGGAAAACTGGAGGTTTTCTACCTGACTAGATTTTTTGCTCTGCAGGAGCTATGACATACGGTAGTGTTCACAAATCAGATATTTAATTGTGTCCCTCTCAGGTACAATTAAGGCAACAATGCTGACATCTGTAGCCATGAGAGAAGCGTCTTCTGATATCATCGAGGTGCGGATAGCCAGCGGCCACCATGGGCTTGAAGTGCTGCAAAATCAGAAAAGTCTGTCCTTTATGGAGCAGAGCTGGATGGACTTGCATGGTACGACACATTGCCTGTCTTTTATTATTGTTATTCCTCACAAATGTCTTTAAATACATTTCACATTTATTTCAAACTGAGATGTAATGATGACAAGATAAAACCTATAAAATACAAGCTCCTACAATTACCTCTCCACTAACCAACTCTGTCGTAGGTGTGTTTGTGTTTTCTCCGACCTCTTCGAATGTGACGGTGATGTTCCCCACGGGAGCCGGAGTGGAGGTCAGACTGCGAGGGGGAAGCATGACAACCACAGTGCTGCTGCCAGAGAAGTTTGAAGGAAACACTGCCGGACTGTTGGGATTCATGAACGGGGACCCCACAGACGACCTCATGTTCAGCCACGGTCAATTCGTTCGCAACTTCAGCAATCCAGAGGAGTTGTTCAGCTTCGGAATGAGCTGTAAGGGAGTATAGAGTACACGCCTTTCGTGATTCGTAACTTCCTTAACAAAACAACATTCACCATTTTGCTTTAAGAAATAAGTTGTGACGAAAGTAGCAAATAGAACAAGCTTCCAACAACGACATAATGTAAGTCAATGAGTGAACACGTCCTCTCACCGGCAAGTTATTTTGGATGTGAATGATTTCAATCTCGTTTGCCGTAATGTCTTTTATTTCAAGTCCAAAATAGTTCTTTTTTTTTTTTTTATGTAAAGAGCATGTAGTTTCTTTTTTTTAAAGAAATGTCTCATGCTAAATCTGTTTCTGTCCTGCAGGGGTTGTTTCCAACAAATCTGCCTTGTTTACTTACGACTCCCAACACCTTCTGGACACATACTACTATGCACCCAAACATGACGTCAGCTTCATTCCAGTGTTTTCAGTCCCTGAGAGTCCAGATGATCCACTCAACAATCAAGCAGCTGAGATCTGCACAGGAGAGGGTTCTCAATTCTGCAGGTGTGAGAGAAACAACTTTGTTTTCATTATTATAGATTCATTCGATTTCATTTTCTGTCCCATAGACGTTGATGATATCAGATATAATTGAGGTGATGCTAATAAAAAGGGAGCAAATAATTGTCAGACATGAGCTAATAGGGAAAAAGGGAGGATTCAAGCACAGGCAAAAGTCAGAGATTGTGAAGAGGAACACATTTGGATGACAAGGTGGGGGTCGGGGAGCATAAGCTTTGTCGGCTCTGACGTTTTAAAAAATAGGTTTGCACATGTTGAAGAAAACCATAATGTGACACTGAATACAACCGAGAGCAGGCCTAATGAAATCCGTGTGCACATGGATTTTAAAGGTTCTTCATTTTGTATGATGCTGATATTGGATGTGTCGTTCAGTGTTTGGCTTCACTGTAATATTTTGGCCAATCAGACAGCAGAGTCGGTCTGCAGCATTTATTAGCGCCAATCTGCTGGGGCTCTACTGAAAATAATGTTGGAAATTACTGTGCTGGTAAAGGTGGATGGTCAAAAAAACTCTGACCTAACACACGATTAAACAATATCTTGAATAGGAAGTTCAATAAGTAGGCTTGTCTTGAATTGTGCAACACAAAATCATTTTAAAGATTCTGACCAATCAATCATGCTCAAACAACAGATTATAAAATACCAGTGTTCAATAAAATATAACTTTTTTTTTTAAACATACCTCATAAGGTGACAAGAAGTTGTGAAATCTCATGATCTGACTATGTTTAACAATTTTTTTATTACATTTTTTTACTTACACTGCACATAGGTTTGACATCCTAGTAGGTCGCAATCCATCACTGGGAAATCTCACCAGAGCATCTTACCAGAGTCACATTTCTCTCGTGGACAATCTAAAGCCAGGTGAAAAGGAATCTGCAAACATCCATGTATTTCTAGTTATTGAAATGTAGAACTTTCTATTACATTGTTTGTTGTCATAATTTGCAGTGATATCTTGTGGATGGCTTTCACCGCCAACTAATGGGAAAAAAGAGGGGACCACCTATTTACAAGGCGCCACGGTGCGGTTTTCCTGTGACGAGGGCTTCACCCTGGAAGGATCGGCAGAGCGGTCATGCCATGCGACTGGATCGTGGTCTGGAGAGGAGACACACTGCGTGGTTCCCAGTATGAATAAATGCTGCAATCAATAAAGCCCAAATTTTGATTTTTCACGAATCAACAAATCAGTGATGGCAAATGTGTTTGTGCGCATGTCTTGTACGACCACTAAAATCAGTAGTGCAGTCCTGGAATGCACAAACGCAACCAGCAAATATGACGCTTCACACTAATATTTGTGTGATTTGAGGTTTGTGAGCACTTAACGCAAAGTGACAACTCTACTGACCAGCATTTACCATGAGGAGGGGACCTTCAACCACACAGAGACGTGTGTGTGTGTGTGTGTGTGTGTGTGTGTGTGTGTGTGTGTGTGTGTGTGTGTGTGTGTGTGTGTGTGTGTGTGTGCAGTCGGAGTGACAAGCTGAAAGCTTTGAGCCCCATTCTTGTTTCCAGTAGTGACGGACAGGATGACAGATGAGGTGTGGCAGGAGGCGCCATGGAACATGGTATTTGCAGGTGACTTTGTAATCGGTGGTGAGAGTAGAGAGCGGGTAGAAAAGAACCTTGAGAGATGGAGAGCTCCACTTGAGAGAAAACCAACGAAGGTCAGTCGAGAGAAGACATGTAAGGATACAAGGAGGAGAGGAAATGAAGGTGGACGAGTTCAAGGACCCGGCATCAACGAGAGCAATGCACCAGAGCAATGGACAGTGCACAAAAGAGGTGAAGAAGAGGGTGCAGGTAGGATGGAGTGGATGATTGTCACGATGGGTGACAGAAAGATAGCAGCAAGACTGAACGGGAAGCTTTATCAGACAGTACTAAGACACGTTTTTGTTGTATTGTTTGGACACACTGACACCTATTTCAGTTCACAGCAGATGTTGATCAAAGTCATCTTTGAGCTTTCAAAATGTTCATGTTTGGGGTCATTTTCAAAAGTTATCTCAGCTCGTCATGCACTCTAAAAAAAGAAAATAGTTGGACCAACTTAACTGAATTGCTTCAATTGCTTAATGAATCAAGTTCTTCGAACTTCATCTAATTCATTAACTTAAGTTCAAAGAACTTGATTCATTCGGCTGTTACCAATTGAAGCAATTCAATTAAGTTGGTCCAACTATTTGCAACCATTTCCTTTTTTTCAGCATGTGATCATATACAATAAACATCCCGCTGAGCAAGAAAACATATAAAGCTTGATTGATTATATCACACAACTTTGAATCTTCATTCGAAGGTGTCGCTCCATAAATTGTGTTTAAAAGTCTTTTTTGCTTTATTTCAGGGAATATTGCAGGAATTGTGGCCGGTTCAGTCATCGGAGCGCTGGCACTGATTGTGATCATAACAACACTCGTGCTTTACTTCAGAAAGCAAAAACGGTACAGTGCAGGACCTTATGTTGATTCTGTTCATTGATTGTTGAAGATTAAATGAAGAACAAATGAATGAATAAAAATGACTTGTAGTTTCCAACAAATAAAACACTTTTTTTTTTTGTTATATTTCTTTTTCAGAAAAGCTGCACGTTCAGACGATGTGGTCAGAAGTGAATTTCTTTAACCATGACCCCTGGTGTCATACTTAGTAGTTTATTATTAGATCACAAACTGAACTGTGATTGGTCAGAAAATAAAAATGCTCATAAATAACCAACTTACCTCAAACAAGGAGAGAAGAAATTAACTGAAAGAATGTTGAACCCTCAGTTACCAGAACCCACACCCATACAGTAACAGTCAGTTTGGATGAAGAGGTTTGAAACTACTATGGATGGACCCTGAGAAGATAAAGAATAACAACATAACAGCATCAACCCTAACCCTTATCAATGCATTATGTCTATGGGATGCCAGTATGAACTCTGTGCTTAATGAGCAGTGGAAACTTTTTTGTCTGTGCAAACACTCCAATTACATTGAAGTCCATAAAATGAAATGGGCTGAATGTAATGTACAGTGTAAGTTGTTGATGTATTGCTTGAATGTCACCAGACTACTTATTCTAACAAATGTCTTGAACAATAAAAATATACAGCATATTCTGTGTCGTCCAAATGTGTTAACCTGGTTACATCAACCAAAAGAACTACCGCTAACATTACCTTGGTCTACTATGGATGGTACGGTTGTCTGTATTTTGTAAGCATTTTGTCTGCTGTGAATAATGTGAAAAAAAAAGAAAGAAAGGTTGAATATAAATTAAAATAAAAACTAAAGTGAAAAAAGAAAGCGAGAAATATGATTTGAAAATGTAAGGATCCAGAAGTGGAAATATAGATAGTGCAGGAAATGAACTATTTAGGTATAAATGCCTTTAAAAAAATAAATCCTATTTCATTTCCTAATTTAATTTTAGTACAATATGATGTAATTCCTTGTTTCGGTAATTGCCTAAACCACATAGTTACCTCTTGGTATCATCACTGTTGACTGCACTCCAGACATAGTTGTGTGGGGACTGCATCCATCATGCATTGCCCTTTATTCAACACTTTTAGTCCGATCCTGTCTCCGCCGGCAGGATCTGGCATTCGTACCTCTTACAAACAAAACTCCCGGAACACTTGCGTTATCTAGAACAATGAAATTATATCAAGAGGAAAAGAAAAAATAAAGCTTTGACCTCCAGGCCTTCGACATTACGGCCAATCAATCACAGACCAGATTCACCGGTGTGTGTGTGTGTGTGTGTGTGTGTGTGTGTGTGTGTGTGTGTGTGTGTGTGTGTGTGTGTGTGTGTGTGTGTGTGTGTGTGTGTGTCTGTGTCCTCTCAGTGCCATCAAAAACACAAAGTAATAGTGAAGCCAGATTGGAAAGAAGTGCAAAGTGTTCACTCCTTAACGTTTAACAATAAAACCTAAATAAATCAAGTCAATCTAAAAATAAAAGACTTCAACTAAAGAAGGACAATGAAAGCATTGTCTCATTATAAAATACATGTCCCTGTGATGAATCATTGATTATTTTTTCCCCTCCATTGCAGGTTCATTATTTGTCCAACATATCAACCATGACAGTGTAGTGGCCCCTGTAAAATTCCTCACCGCCGTCCGACAGCGTCAGTCTTTCCCCGCATCACTTCATCCTGGATGCCTTTACCTTTTTGATAAAGAGTTGTTTGTCCACCGCACTCACCTTGTGTATTTGTTGCTTTCCTGTTTTCGATCCCAGGTTCAGAAACTGGAAGTAACACTGTTGTTCACTGTGTGACTCTGGATGTACGTGCCGTTCCCTTGCATAGCACAGACCTGTGATTTCTGTGGACAAAGAGCACCAGTGTGTGACAAGACTGCAAAGGCCACAGCTGAATAAAGTGTCTGCCGTTGCTGCTCCGGGAGTCATTCGCCAACAACTTGCCACAGACACTCCAGAGATATAAATACAAATAATTAGCTTTATCCTTTCCAAGCCCCGGGGCAACAGAGGAGTGACAACTCTAGCTCATCAAATATCAAGTCGCTCTCATTCCATAGCTCACACTTAGTGCTGCGCAAGTGTTGAAATGATCAGCTGGGTATAAAAAGTGTGTGTGCGGAGTGGAGCAGTTGCCAAAAGCAACCTCTAACCTGGACCTCCGGCTCACTTCGTTACAGCGTGCAAATAAAAATACAGCTCTACAACTCTGCTCTGTTGTTTAATGTCCTGCTCGTCAATCTGGACTTGTTTGTCAGGGTGGAGCTACAGAGTTTGCAGCTTCGACATCTCCTTCCTTCGGTCTGAGCTGATTTTCTAGGATATGGGTGAAAAGAACAACATCATATCTCGTCCCATCTTCCGACGAGATGTCAACTGGGAACCTTTCCCAAACTGGACACAGCCAAGCCGCATCTTTGCACAGGATTTTGGCCTTCCTCCTTTCCTGGAGCCCGGTGATCTGGACTGGCTAGACTGGGCGAAGAGGAGGCTGGCGACGTTCTCCTGGCCGGAGTTCACACAAACCCCTTATTTGCCTCCGTTCGCCGGTCAGCACCCCGCAGCACAGAGCCAGAAGGATCTGAAACAACTGACGAGTGGCGTGTCGGAAATCCGCACAGGGCAGGACAGCTGGAAAATTAACCTGGACGTCAATCACTTCTCACCTGAGGAGATCACCATCACAACCAAGGAGGGCTATCTGCAGATATCAGGTAGTGAACATTTCTTCTTCTTTGGAGTGTATCAAATCAGATGGTTGAAGAATAAGAAGCTGGAAATGAACCTTTAGAGTTGATCCATTTTGCTTGTTTGTGATATTTTCCCTTTGAAGGAAATCACGAGGAGAAGCAGGATGAGCACGGAATGGTTTCAAGGTGCTTCACTCGTAAATACAAGTAGGTCCGACAAAATACCAAATATCCTTTTTGATTTATTTGGTATTTAAAATATTGTTGCGTTTTTTGTTACAACCTATAAAACTGACTCTGCCCACATGCAACACGCCGGGAGTATAACACCTTAATAACAGATCTTATCTGAGTTTTTCTTCTTCTTCTTCTTCTTCTTCTTCTTCTTCTTCTTCTTCTTCTTCTTCTTCTTCTTCTTCTTCTTCTTCTTCTTCTTCTTCTTCTTCTTCTTCTTCTTCTTCTTCTTCTTCTTCTTCTTCTTCTTCTTCTTCTTCTTCTTCTTCTTCTTCTTCTTCTTCTTCCTCTTCCTCTTCTTCTTTTTTAGGTTGCCTCAGGGCGTGGACTTACAGCACATCAGCTCATCCTTGTCTGGTGAAGGCGTCTTGTCCGTAGAGGCCCCAGTTCCAGGGACGACCCTCAGCAACCCGGGCAGGGAGATTGTCATCCCAGTTCAGATCAGACAGAAACAAGAGGAGGAACAGTGAAGCCAGCAGGCAGAAAGCTACAGTCAGATATAACCTGAGTTACAACATTTATCACACTGACACATGAGGAGTTTATCAGAAACTATTACATCCAGAGACCGTTTATTAACAATACTGAAATACATGTGTTTTTCAAAGTAGATTTATTCATGTTGCACAGAACCTTTCTTTATTGTTTTTTGACTTGAGCAACAATAACGACGTTGTTCTGACATCAGCAAAATGTATCCAGCAGCGTAGGTGGCGTCATTAAACAACATCCCTATTATTCACTCTCTTATATGCAACTTTGCACCTAGATTTGAGATTATTAGATTATCCGTTATTGCATTTCAACATTTCCTTGCTTTCTAAAATATGCTTTATATTTATGTTAAATGTTCTAGGGGGTAATTTAAATTGATCTTAGATTAGTGGTTCCTAGATTTCAGGTTTCATTTATATTCTAAAAATGGCCTTGTTCTGGATTTCTGTTACATGTACAACTCTAACTATGATAACCTGAGAGCAGAAAGTCACAGGTTAGGATCAACTGTCTTAAACAACCATCCCAACCTGACAATTAGAGGTTGTTTGTGGCTTGAGATTACACAGAAAACGTTTTATATCACCACACTTTATGTGGTTTTATGTAAAACATAAAAAAATATTGCTTTAAAAAGTCAACTTCAAACACTCTCCGCAGTACTATAAGCCTCATAAAACAAAAATGATATCAGGTAAATGGAAAGAGAGAAATGACATGCATACTGATTATTTATACATATGAAGCAGTCAAGAAATGTGGAGGAAGGCAGAGGGTTGAAAAAAGTTGAGCATAAGGAGAAAAGCATAAGGAGAAACAAGAAGAACGCTTCACTAGGAAGGTCAATGGGGACATCTAGTGTTGAAGGAGAAGTAGTACGTTTGAAAAACTACTGTTAACAGACTGGCGGTAAAATACTGCAGACACCGAATTTTTTTTTCCATCTTCTATACCCGTTTCATCCACTCCTGAAATAATATTACAAATACGCACATATGCTGTAAACGCAGTCTATATTCGGCTGCTTCTAAAGTGTCACCTTTTCTTTTTTTTAATATTCATATATCTATATATTTTTGTTAATAAAATCACGGCTTGGTTGTGTGTTAGTTTCCCTTCCAGGTGCACCTGGGATTTGAACCCACGTCCCCCACAATAAGATTCAAGACTTGACCAGATACACCATCAGGGGGCACAACTGCACATTACATTTCAGTTTTATAGATAACGTGTTATGTGTTTTTCTTACTTATTTATTAGTATTCTTTACAGTGTGCAATTTCACACCGTGTAATCTATGTCACTAATAAAATCACAAGTCGCTGTTGAGTATGCCCACAATTTCAAATAAAGTTAAAACCTTTTGATTGCAATTCTGTTGCTAAATAATTTTTTCACTCCAACAAAGAAAATTCCTGCTTTGAAAGTACATTTGTTCATCACTGAGTCATTTGTGTTGGATTTAGTGTTTGTCTGAAGAACGACCTTTGTATTCTGATATTTCATACAGGTGAACTAAATGCTTCTTTAAAGAACAATCTAAGTATTTATTACTTTTTAAAGCACATTTAATTCATGAGGAGGAGATTAGGTCTAACTTTTGTATTTGTGACTGAAGATAGGTTTGTTATGGCTCCGACTATGTTATAGGGTTTCATGCTGTTGAGTTAGATTTAAGCTTGCCTGTTGAACAGCCATCGCTTTTTTGTTGTTGTTGAGAAAATCAAAGCTTCTTTCTTTTTTGTATTCATTATTTTACTTTCATATTTCTTTTATCCTTCCTTCCCGGACTTTTTTCAAAATAAAGTGAGTGGAGTCTGCAGTCCCGTTGTATCGAGTCAACTCTTTCTGTGTTACTGCTGTTCAGGTACCTAAACTTCCTCCAACTGACCTCAACCTCAGAGTCAATCCACAGAAATACATCAAATCAGCTACTTCAGTTGTTTTTAAAACAGAAAATTGCTCAAGCGTCTCATAAGAACAGATATACAGCACATGTGTAGTGGAAGCTCCCACTTCGAAATGGAACAAATACATCAGAATGTGGCCAAATTGGAAACTTTCCACAGTTTCAGAGCTCATGTGAGAAACTAATGTGACGTCACTACTGCTTTTAGGGTTTTTACATGAGAAAAAGTAGTCACTGTTTCATAAACAGACATATTGCATCTAAAGTGAAAAGTACCCGTTTTCATCAGCCCTGGATTCATAGTTTGCCAAAAGACTCAGTAATGCCACAGCCAACTTTTAGAACAATAATGACTTTATAACCAATATTCATCACCTTTCAGATGATGATGATGTTGCCTGTCATTTGTCTAGATCTTTTGGGGGTTGACTTGTTGTCTGTACCTTGTCATGTCCTTGACATTCTGTCGTAGCATGCACACCCCCTGGTTGGTGCATTGGTCGTTTAGGGAACCCTGGTTTGAATCCCAGTTGCAGCAGTAAGGGCATCTTGTGTGAAAAACTTTTTCAACTCAAGTTACGATGATTTGCTGTGGCAAAAGATGCCGAGTAGGTTCTGTGGCGGAATTAGCATTAACATCAGCGTTAGTGTTAGTGACAATGTGAGCTGCGATATTGACATTGTCATGTTTTCATCATGTCTGCTGCCCTGAGACATTTTACTACAGTGTTATGATGAAATGTGTCTTAATAAAACAATCAAAGTGTTTCGCTTGAATCTTTTCTTTGTGGGGATAGTGCAGCGGTGTATACAGACATGTAAAAGGTTCGATGTTAATATCAACATTTATATTCATTTTCTATTCCACTTTACCACTTCTACTTTTTGAGGGGCCGTAGGGGCAATCTCAGCTGACTGGGACCCCCACTGGACAGGTCACTGGTCCATTACAGGGCAAACAAAACATGTTCAGAGAAAAAAGGTGCATGCACAGGGAGAACATGCATATTCAGTCCAATTTAAGCAGGGGATTGCCTCGCTGTAAGGTGAGAGTGCTAACCACTACCCCACTGTGCCTCTCATTTCCATTTGATGATAAAAAAACTATATATTATGAGTCAAAAACAACACATTTTATCTTAAGGTTGCTCCATTTCTTTTTGTTAACACTGGTTGTCCAAAAAGGTGACTTTCACTAAAGTTTGCATGATTAATGCACATATACAGTTTTTCTCTTGTCTACAAGTGCACATGATTCTTATCCTCTTATCAATGATGTCATTTTTTCCGCCTTTTTTTTTTTTAAGATGTGATCCGTAGTTGAATTACTTCAGCCTTGTCGAGATGTGCCTGTAGTAATGTGGTGTCTCTTTAAAGGAAGGGGGAGTGTAGAAGAGGGACAGAGAGGAAAGAGATGAATAGAAGGCACCAGAACCACCTACCATGACCAAGTGCGCTGTAAATGTAGGACAGAAATTCGAGTGGAATACAAACGGACCGTCGAGCGACATTTTCGGGGGGGAAACCATGTTTGGATGTGCCTTACCTGATTCCAATCATTTTGAATATGGCACCGCACGCGATCACAGGAGCACTGGAAAACTATTTTTCCTCCCAAATATCTCGTGCATTCTGAAACGGAAAAGAAGAGTGGCAGGAAAATACGTCCCTGTGGCACCTTTCTGCGATTATCAATGGTAGGCATTGCGTAATTCAGCCGTATCCAGCGGAGCCGCTCGGTTCCTCCTCTTTGGGAAGAGGGGGACGCCAGAAGAAAAAGAAGATAAAAAAAAAAATTTATAATAATAATAAAAAACCCGACTACATCCAGTGGCTGCCTGCAATTGTTTGGCTATGCCCTTTTCTCTGTCAGGAAGGACTTGTAGACAGTAGCGGGGGGAACCAGCGGGGGAAGGATGCATTTAACGCTGGATGTGTGCTGCGTTCAGGGAGATTCGGCAGAAACAGCGGCTCGAGCAGAACCAGCGAGTGCGGAGGGCCTGGGAAGCACCCAGCCCCACTATCTGCTCCTTTTCCTCCCCCCCTGCAGGACCATGCTTGCGTGAGGGATGAGGCTGTGCACAGGGACACCAGGCCAGAGCTGCGGCCTACTTCTCACAAGAGCCGGTCTCTCGACTGCAAGATCCGTGAACACATTGCCACCATCAAATCAGCATCTTTGGTACGCAGCCCCCCCCCCCCCCCCCCCCCTCCTCCTCTCCCCCCTCTCTCTGTCTCTCTCTCTCTCCCTCTCCACAGTTTGCATAAAAGATACGTGTGTGTGCGCACGTGCGCGTGAGAGGGGGGGGGGGGGGGACAGTGCGTGTGCGCGCGCGTTTGTGTGTACGCGCGTGCTTGCGGCGCGGGGATGAGGAGGGAGGAGAGGGGTGTCTGTGTTCTCAGCTGTACATCTGTAGTCATGGCAACCGGATCCTGTTAATGGATGTCATTTTTTCCATCCTCAGCTCCCCTCTCTGCCTCTGCTTTTATGTGTATGTGTGTGCGCGATGCATTTATATTTATTCTATGTAAAATCTCCACCTGGTGTCTTTTACCAGTGGAAATTGTTGTCCCGGATTTGTTAAAAAGCCGCATTTACACGTTTTTCACCTCCCCCCACAGTGGTCATCCCAAACTGTTTGAGTCCTGAATGAGCTTGAGAAAAGTGGCATTATGAAATAGTTTTTCATTAAAATGCTGCTGGGTGATTTATTGATCGATTGATTGATTCATTCAGTAATTTTGCTTTGTGTTATTGAGTACTGATTGTAACCAAATGGATAGATCTCAGAGGACTGTGGTATAAGTCCTCTGATTATTACCAAATGAATATATCTCAAGTAACCTCATGAAGAATCCTGCATTAACACATAGTTTCCTGACTGGTCCATACTGCTGTCTTGTTTAATGCTCATCTATGTCTGTCCAAGCTGGTCTAACGTTGGTATCTTCCTTCTCCATGCTGATCTATGCTTCTTTATCTGCGTCTGTACTGTTCCGTAACGTGATTGACCAGATAAACCAGCATTTGATCAGCAAAGAGCCGGTAAACATTGTGGCCTTGTGCTGGTATGTTGTTATACTGATGGTGCACCAGCTAAAGAAGCTTCAGACCAGCAAATGGCCAGTATGTTTTGTGTTTTGGTGCTGGTATGCTGATATTGTGGAGGTGCACCTGGTAGTCTCTGGCCCCCGTCAGACTAGCATTAGGCCAACAATGAACATGCAAAAGATGAGTTTAGTATCGGTGTTGGTGTAGTGGTATGCTGAGGGTATACCAGCTAAAAAAGAATTAGACCAGATTGCACCAAAATAGGACCCTGTGTTGTGTTTTGGTGCTCGTATAGCTGTATGCTGATGATGCACCAGCAAAACCAGAATCAGACCAGCATTAGAACAGTAGACCACCATACGATCATCAAGTGAAGTATTCTGGTGTTGGTCTGGATGTATCCTTATAGCCCACCAGATAAACTAGTATCAGCCAGCACCAGACCAACAGAAGACCAGCATATATTGTGTTGTGGTGCTGTTGAGTTGTTATGTGGGTGGTGCAGTAGCTAAAATACAATCAGACCAGCACCAGATAAGCATGTGACACGCATATATTGGTAAAGTGATATGTTCAGGGTTACGTGAGCTACACCAATGTCAGACCATCATAGTCCAAAATAAGACCACCCTGGGCTGTGTTGGGACACAAGTATGGTGTTATGCTGGTGGCACATCATCTAAACTACATCATATGATCAGCAAATGTTGTGTTTTAGTGCTGATATACCCATTGCACAACCAGCTAAAATAATATCGGCCAGCACCAGACTACCAGGTCAGCATATACTGTGTTGTGGTGCTGATATGGTGGTGTGTTGATGGTGCACCATCTAAACCAGAATCAGATCAACAACTGACCAGCATAGAAAGAAATGGAATGAGCCTGTGCTGCGCTTTGGTGCTGATGTGTTGTTTTGTTGGTGGCACACAAGCTAAACTAGTATCAAATTACTATCAGAATAGCCTAAGTTCAGGATAGGACCAGCGTGGGACCAGCACATTGAAGATCTTCATACGATCAGCAAATGTTTGTTTGTGTTGCTAATATGATGGTGTGTTGATGGTGCACCAGTTGACCAATATGAGACCAGTATACAAGCAACATAGAGCAGAAGAGAACCAGCTTATGTTGTGTTTTGGTGCTGGTATGCTGTTTACTGGTGATGTCTCAAGGCCAGCCTTCAATTATACAGTACTTGGGCAATATTTTGACTTTGAACTAATTCTGAGTTTTTTTCTCCTGACTGTGTAGCCTGCTGTTCTTTCTCACTTCCTGCTTCCTTCATTCTTTTGTGTAGGGCATCAGGTAGATCCAGGAGCATGAGCAGGACTTTGAGCTGCGGGAGCAGATGTCTGGGTATAAGCGCATGCGGCGACAGCACCAGAAGCAGCTGATCGCCCTGGAGAACAGGCTAAAGGCCGAGATGGACGAGCATAGGCTCCGGCTGCAGAAGGAATTAGAGACACATGCAAATAACACTTACATTGAGCTGGAAAGACTGGCAAAGCGCCATGCTGCTCAAACAGACAAAGAGGTGAAGCCTTGACAACAGGTCTTTTTCACGCATGAGTTTGAAACTGAAGTTTTATTAAGTTGGCTTTATGACACACTAGTGCTTGTTTTAGAGGGCAGCCAATCATTAAAGGTTGCTTATATGCCCTTCTTCACAGATGAAGTCAGTTGCAGCAGAAGAGAGAAGGATCCAGCACCAGATTGTTGCTCAGCAAAAGAGAGAGTTGACCTCTTTTTTAGAGAACCAGAAAAAGGAATACAGACATTGCAAAGAAAAGATCAAGGAAGTAATTACCTTTATGAACTTATGCAATAAATCTATTGAGCGTGAAGCACATATTGTCACACATTTCTTTGCGTCATAAAGGCTCCAGTCCGTCTATGTTATATATTTTAGGAGATGGGTGAAGACCCTTGTACACCCAAGGAGGAGAAGCAGGAGCGTCTGTCCAGGCACAAAGAAACAATACAGCGCTCTCAAGCTGAGGAGGAAGCTCACCTGCTGGCCCAGCAGAGGCTGGTCTACGATCGGAGCTGCAGGGCCCTCAAACGTCGGACTCTGGTCAAAAGACATGAGTTTGAACAGGAGCAACTGAGAGAGGTAATGTGGATTTCTAATATTGCCTAACAGATTAGCTGTTTGCAAAATATTTGATGATGAGTTGCTTCAAAACTCAATGAAAATACAATTTTCTAGTCACATACAGCAAACAATGAACCAAGATAAAGCAGAATTTGCACATTTCTCCAAAATGACATTCAAACGATGTTCACGTTTCAGGAACTGAACAAGAAGCGGACGCAGAAAGAGATGGAGCACGCCCTGATGATCCGGCAGGACGAGTCCACCCAGGACTTGGAGCGCAGGCAGCTGCAAATGCTGCAGAAGCTGCGTGTTGAGCTCATGCGGCTGCAGCATCAAACAGAGCTCGAAAACCAGGAGGAGTACAACGGCCGGCGACAAAGAGAACTGCACAGGAAACACACTCTAGAGTGCCGGCAGCAGCCCCGAAACCTCAAGGTGCCAGAGAAGTTCTCTGTTTGCCAAAACTGGAAAAGTTGTAGAAGTTTCTTATTAAAAGGACCATTACAGGTCTCATGGTGTGAAGATTATCTGCAGATTTTAGTTTAAGCTCTGCAGGTAATACACATCTGTTTCTTTTTCGTAAAAGAGAAAAATGCTTGAATTGACTGGATTTCACCTTGTATTTTAACTCCCGATGGCTCAATAGAAACCTGTGAAAAAGCAATAATCATGTTGCCATGAGAACCACTTCTTCCAAAACATGTGTGTTGCAGTCTTTGCAAATTTAAAGCTTTACATTTTTTCTTTTTCTAATGATAGTGGTGATGTGAGCTCATATGTTCAAAGGCATTGCAAATAAATAAGTTAATCATTGAAATGTATAATATTTATGTCCACAAACTACAACAATTTACCGGATATATAGGTAGACTGAAAAGTCAATAAAATTGCCAAGTTCTAAGTTCTTGAGATTGCATTCAATCAAACTGGAAAAAGAGTCACACACCCAAATGATTCATTTTTAGAATTTAAACCAAACATGACTGGATGAGCTTTCATCAATACCCATACAACATCTGCATCTACTTCTGACCCCCTGTAGATGCTGGAGATGCAGATCAAAAAGCAGTTCCAGGATACTTGCAAGGTGCAGAACAAACAGTACAAAGCTCTCAGAAACCATCAGCTGGAAGTGTCTCCCAAAGGTGACCACAAGACCATCCTGAAGGGCCTGAAAGAGGAGCAGACACGCAAGCTGGCCATACTGGCTGAGCAGTACGAACAGAGCATCAATGAGATGATGGCGTCACAGGCGGTATGACTTATTCCTTGTCTTTTCCTTTTATGTGAAATGTTGTCCATCAAGGATCAACAGGTTTACAGTTGCACTGATTTCCTTCACTACCGAATGACAGAAAGTTGTTAACCTGTGCAGGTTAAACTTTAAAGCCCTCTAATCTCCCCGAACCTCGCCAACGTTTCTCACTCGGTCTTATTGGGTTTGTAGATGCGATTAGAAGCAGAGCAGGAGACTGAGTGCCAGGCTCTGAAGCAGCAGCTGAAGCAGGAGATGGAGCTTCTGGACGCCTACCAGAGAAAAACCAAGTCACAGATGGAGACCCAACATGAGCGAGAGCTGCAGAAACTTGAGCAGAAGGTCTCCATACGGAGAGCGCACCTTGAACAGAAGGTAGGTTTAAGTTTAAGATCAAAGCCATTTTTAAATACTGGAAATAAATGTGAAGCATGAAACTACATTAAAGGAATAACCTCAGACAGATAAGGAGATCTTTGGAATTTAGAGGCAATCATCAGGGACTTAGTTTCACTTTAGTGCCAATTAATAAGTATTAGCAGGTGCTACGCTAAGGCGTGGAACATTTGACCTGCCTCCCACCACTGCAGTGTTAGGTTGATGATGTTAGCATGCTGCAGGGGACGAGGGGAGATGAGGAATCAAACCTGCAACAACCCAACTGAAAGACCATCATGCTATGAACTGAACCACTTGGCCGATATACAGCCTTTTTTTTTTCTTTTTCATCATGTAAACACGCCCCCGGCGAGCTGAGTTGGTAGAGCACGAGACTCAAGGTAGTGGGTTCATGTCCCATCCCGTGGGCTCACCACCCGCAGGAAAGGTTCTTAATCGGTGCAATGTGATCTGGGTGACGGTGCTCAGACTGCCACCCGGAAACAGATAAGCGGGAGAAAATGGATGGATGGATGGATCCATATATATACAATATATATACAAAATATTCTGTTATTCTGCAACAAATAGAATGTCAAGGATGTATTCAGTTGCCTAATGTATCACATGGGGGCAGCACAGTGCTGAAGTGCTTGGTTCTCTTAATTTATGACAAACACTCCATTCTGCACTCTGGGTCTTTCTGTGTGGAGTTAAGATGTGGGTTGTATCCAGGTACCCCATTAAATGTGCTTTTGTATCTCTGTTGTTCCAAGTTTAAGTGGGATAGATATTTTGAAGCCATTTTCACTATATAATGCGTGTGTGACGGTCTAAACCCAGCAGGTCTGATATGAGGATACAAGTCCATGATGCGCCTAGTCAGGTGGATTAGCCTCCAGCTAAATGTGACCCCAGCCTGGATAGAACAAGTATTGAAGGATATTGGATTGAGACAGCATAGGAAAAAAACACATTCACAAATACACAATAACGTTTATTAGGTTGTGAAACTATTTGAAATGAAAGCATCATGAATCGCGTGTACAACGAGAAGAGAAAGGGGAAATGGTACCTTCGCTTGGGAGCGCAATATATTCTTTCTTTGGATCCATTTTTCAAGCATGAACTCATGACAGTTCAGAAAACAAACAAATCTTCACTTTGGATAGGACAAAAATTGTTCACATCTGGCAAATTTATTTTATGATCAACTTGAATTAGTAATAAAAAAGGTTCAATGAACATTTTATGTTGACTCTAACGTTCACGAGCTCCTCCAGCTCGAGGTGTGGCAGAGTTCTGACTGACCGCGAAGATTGAGCAATAATGTTGATCTGACTAACCCAGAAACACCCACCGCTAACAGGTCCAACAGGAGCCGAAATCAAGCGTCCCTGAAAATAAATAACAACCTGGATGTTTTTCCAGATTGAAGAGGAACTGGCCGCACTTCAGAAGGAACGCACCGAACGGATCAAGCACCTGTTGGAGCGCCAGGACAGAGAAATGAACACTTTCGACACAGAAAGTAGAAGCCTCGGCTTTGGAAGCCTGGGATCTATGGACTTCCCCAAAGAAGACAACAGATGAAAGTGGATTTATCTCTTGAGGACAACATATCCGTGCCCTTTTCACGTCCGCTTGACCGTTTGTCACGTCCACTGTGGCGAAACTCGATAACTTTCTCTATTACTTTTTCTTCTCTTAGATATTGCATCTTTGAATCGAGGTGTCACGTGGAATGAGAGATTCTTTTGTCAAACTTGGAGGGGGAAAGTAAAACAACATAATCTACAACAACCTGTCAATAAAAGTCAAATCTAGTCAGTGTAAGTCAAAACCTATGTGTGCAGAATAACAGACTCTTTCCTCCATGCCATTTCCTCCTTTTGGTATGAATTGAATAAATCAGGAAATTTTAGTAAAATGGGCACTTTGATATGTTTAAGTAGAAACCCATCATGTTCATATGATGCTTCGTGTGTGTGTGTGTGTGTGTGTGTGTGTGTGTGTGTGTGTGTGTGTGTGTGTGTGTGTGTGTGTGTGTGTGTGTGTGTGTGTGTGTGTGTGTGTGTGTGTGTGTGTTTTACATGGAGGGACATTGTGGAATGTGAGCTGCGGACTCCCCCGTGGTGTTAAGCTGCTTTGTCTTTTTATTTCATTAGTTTTTCGATCTTATTTCAGTCGATTTGAATCTCTGAATGTGAATATTACTGTATGGGGTCACTGGATAGTCAGAGTTTATTCATTTTTGAAAGTTTTTCATTTGGTCATTCTTCCATTTTGTGCTTATGCATACAGTATACTGTGGTCCCTCACTTTTCTAGACAACAGCTCTTATCGTTTCTTTTCTCTGATATGTAAAATCAATTGGCATTAGCTTGATCAACCCGTTTATCTTATCACAAATCAAGATCCCACTTGGTAAAACTGCTTATTATTGCATGCACTTTAAGGACAAATTCAGGTTGTGAAGTGAAGCATGAATCTGTCAGAGATTTTTAGCTGTTTGTAAATAAAAGTGCTCATAGCGTTTTATTTATTTAATTTTTATTCAGTTTGTCTTAGGCCTATGGATACTGAACATAAGCGTCATATTTGATATGATAATTTCACAAATGCCTTTATTTAAGTTGTGCCTGAAGCAGATTTTAGTTGTGTGTTTGCTGTATCTATATTTTACTTACTGAGGCCGGCACCATTTTTGTTTTTTTTGGGGGTTCATCTAAACTTGTGAATCATTTAATGTTCACTAAATCAAAGTTCTTGTAAAGGAAAATGGTGAGAATTGTGCTGTATAATTTTTGATATATTTGTACATGAGAATATAACTAGAATATACAGAGGCACTGGTCTATTACTGATAACAGAGGTTAATGATAAAGATTTTGCTTTGTTTTTTGTTTTCTAATAGAGAAGGGGTCATACAATCGCTCGGTATATTGCTCAGTCAAAGACTTTTAGATTGTATAAAAGCTGGTGAATGGAACCACAGACTTCTTATTATATCAGCAACGGAGATCTTTTACAGGTCGGCGGCTCCGCAAAAGCAAACGAAACAATGTGTGGGTCCAATTGCATTTCAGTAATTAGTGTCTAATGATAAGATTTACATATTTTTCACCATGTTCATTATGGTCATTGAACAGGTTGCACAATTATTCCATTTATACTGAATGGAAAGATAATTGTTTGGTGCTTAATTTCTAATACCACCTTTAGCCTTGTAGTTTTTTGTCTTGGAGAGACGATTGATTTTTTAAAAAATGTAAACATGAAGCATTTTGAGACCCTCCCCCCCCCCCCCCCCCCCCCTCCCCCTCCGGAGTTGAAACACTTCTAAGTTTTCCATGACATATGTAGAGTGCCCCATGCAGTGAAACCCTCTAAAAATGAAGTATATGTATAAAAAAAAATAAATACTATTTTATCATGGGTCAGATTTTGAAACACTGTTTAATGTGGTGGTCTTGAATGCAACCCTTCATGTCTGACAGGTATTTCTATGCCTGTTCTTTCTTTTTTCTTTCAGTGCTACAACCTGTTTTAATGTTGGATCATATTCCTCACAGGGCTGAAAGGTGGAAGACGTCCCCTGAATTCACAAAGTATTTTTAAAGGAGGAATATAATGACATTCAGTTTCTGATGGCAATAGAACTTTAATGCTCTTGTTTTACATGTCGAAGACTAAATTTGGGATTTGCTGCATTTAACTAGAGTGTGTTCTGAAGTCGAGTGGCTCCACTTAGATTTTTTCTGCCTTTTACATTTAAACGAACTTTTCTGAAATTTGATGAACGGGGTAAAAAAAAAAAAAAAAAAAAAGTTTCTCACATGCAGTAAGGCCTTTTGTCTATGGTCACGTAAAACTGAAGCCTTGTGGACAAATGGTTTCACTGAAAAACGAAAGTGCTGTTGGCGTGCTTGAATAGGTTTGCCTGAGAGCTCCAGAACCAATATGAACCTTACAATTTGTGTGGATTTTACGTTAATAGAAAAGATGTATTTAGTTAGAACTAAAAGGGGACTTTCCAAAAGAACTTTATTCACCATTTCCTGTGCAGTTCAAAGACAAAATAAAAGAGATTCTGTTCAAAGAAACGAAGTCTCGAGCAACATCCTGCATCTTATGACAGCGCATTTCTTAATGTATGTGGTTGAATTTCCTTCTTGTGCTTTCTTTTGTGGTGTGGGACTTCTCAACCTTGCTTTTCTTGGGTGTGATACGAACTGCCTGCAAACTGCCTCGTTTCAGTTGCTGTTAACTGTCAATCTCTGCAGGCTACTAACAAGCATGCAGGCAAAGGTAACTTGTGAAAACCATAAATCTGAAATGGAAGTATGAGGTGAGAGGGAAGCCACACTTCTGAGTGGTAGATATATGTCGGTTTGCTCACATTTTAGTCTCAACCTGTTTGAGTCAGGTGTTGCTTTTGGGCTTTTTTCGGTGTTTCGGTACTGTAGGTGCTGGCAGGAATTCGAGTAATTTCTTCAAACTGTCAAAGTCTAAGGCACCACCTGCTTTTTCAGACTGACCACAACCCCTCTGTTACTCCTTGGGGCCACTGGAAAGCCCCAAGGGTGGCAGAAGAGTGGTTAACCCTTTACCTGAAGAAGCGCTGACAGGGTTGTGGTGCACTGAGTTCCCCCTGTGTTTTCTTGAGTAGTCTGTGGTTTGACAAGCATCCGCTGGTTTGAAACCTGAAACGTGAATGCCACCAAATCACATGAGATTTCATATCAAATTCAGAACGAGTTGTTTTGTGTTAACATGTTGCTTGCATTACCTGCAACACTTCTGTATTGTCTCCTCGTGGCGAGAAGCCCCCAGGTTTGATTCAGAGTTCGGGGTTCTAGAGTTCCCTCCCACAATCTAACAACACGCCACTTGAAATGATTAATGTTAATGACAAGTGTGTGACTTGAGCTGCGATGGATGGTGTGCAAGGTGTCGCCTGTCTCTCATTGATTATCAGCTGGGATTGCCTTTTAACACCCCTATAATTCTATAACTCCTGGTTAAAGCAGTAGAAGATGGAAGATGGATGGGCTTCTATATCTCCCAATCTAAACTGTAATTACCTCTGTAGCAGACAATTCAAGGATTGACCTCATGCAGATATAGACATTCATCCAAGAAATACGTGGCGGTGACGTTAGGATGAGACATCATATAAGCAAGCAAAACGTCTTTGCGTAATCTGGGCTGGTTCCTCATCCCATACTACCTAAACAAACCATTGGATTATTCATCATAATATGAAATCATCCTCTCTTAGCATCAGGAGGCCGGTGAGACACAGACATGTTGCCCATAAGGGAGGATTGTGGTGCGCCGAGTTCCCCATGTGTTCCCACAAATAGGTGGTGGTTTTACGAGCATCTGCAGGGTTGAAAACCAAGTTGGAACGATGTCACCAACTTTCATGTCAGCTTCACGATGAGCAGTTTCGCTTTCAGGGCAACGTTCACCTGTAGCCTCTGTCAACCGCAGCGCTTCTCCATCCTGCAGCTTGAACTTCAGTTAACCCACCGACGCATCACAACTCCAAGCAGAAGTGACCATTAATCCTCGAGGTTTGCAGTGGCGGTGACGTATTAGACAACATATTCGCAAAATCACTTTCCTATTTTTACGTAGTCCCCGGTTCCACCTTCCACTCTGCCTAAACAAACCACTGGAAGATGCCTCATCATAACATGTCACAGGGAAATAATTTCCACAATAACATGAGCGGCATCAGTGAGACACCAACAGATCGCCTGCTAAAGTGAAGTAGACCCAGCCCTTTACGCACTTTCAGATTGAGAAACACTTCCTGTGACCCTGCCAGTTCCCTCCAGCAATGCCCACATGATAATACTGTCACACAGAGACAATTATTCCACTTAATCAGAAAAAGGAATGAACAGTCAGCATTAGAACAAAAAACAACAACACAAAAAATGTTTGACCCATTGCAGTTCACTTGAATTTACTCAACAGTTTGGGTTATGTTTGTGTAAACATCTAACCACTAATAACTGCAGTTGTGTGGTTTGAATACTGAGTTATAAGATAAAATATCCATTGAGAGTGTAAATTGAGGTAAGGTTCATACATTTTCTGTTTCAAAAGTCAAAAATTCTAAAGGGCGGGGGGGAGGGGGGGGGGGGGGGGGGGGGAGACTCACTTTGCCCTTTCATCCAGTTCTTACCTTCTCACTGACGAGCTCTAGAGGGAGTTAGAAAGCATGTTAGAGAACTGTGTCAAAGGAGAGCTGACCTCAGCCTTCAGGTCGTCTTTAAATGTGACACATTTCTAAATTCAGAAGAATAATGTTCCTTGAGTGATTCAAATATTCTCGGGGTCTATCTTTAAGCAGGATCAAAAGGAAGCAAAATGAATATAATGAAACATTATTAATGATCCTTAGTTGGGGGACAATGTTGTGACATGCCTGTCCACTCAGCAGACATGTATGGACGTTGTCTGCTGGTGCAATATGGAGGAAAGACGAACTAGAGCATATCTGAAAGAGAGAGAGAGAGAGAGACAGAGAGGAGGAAATTCTGGGAAATTTGGTTGCCTCACAAAGTGCACGTCATTTCCCCCTATGACAAACGTGTGGTTTCTGACTTTTTAAAAAGTTTTAAAGCGGTGTGATTATGACAAGCCCGCACTGCTCGCCTGTGCTTCTTGGGAGGAGAATGAATGGTCATGTAAAGAATATGCATTTTCAACACTTTATGGAAACAGCAACCAGTAAGTTTTTACTGTATTCACTGTTTGATTAGATATCCACAGGAGGATTAAACACTGTTGCATTGTTAAGAAAGTAATTTAATTTTGCTGTTTTCTGCAGCTGTAAAATGATTTCTGAGCTGCCTGAAGAATCTGTTCAACATTTAAAGTGACCGTTGATGACATTTAAACATACTATTTACTGAAATCATGACAATGCCGCTTATAAACTTTAGAAGCAGCTTTTTTTCTCTGGTTGAAGATTCACAGGAGGATGTTGTATTTTTACCTCTCTTGCTGTGTGCTTGTGGTTTTTGAATTGAAGTTCCCCACACCAATGAGATGTAGGTTAACCATAACTGACCAGTTCCTTTCTCCTCAGCATTACTCTCTCTCCTGCTGCTTATGGCTGTTGATTCAACAAAAATTGTGGCGGCAGGCAGAAATCCGCAGTGTGGGAATGCTCTGCAGCAGACTTTAAAGCTCACAAGGCTTGCACAGAAGGAATCCGTCGACCTCATCAAAACATATGTGAGTATAGATAGAAAACTGCCTGGTAACTTATTGCTGCTTGGACAGGACCACACAGATTTAAAGTAACACGGTGACACTTGAAGCTGTGCAAGTAAACCTGTACGTCATCATGTGTTGTTCATTCTTTATTTGTTGCAGAAAGCTTCTCAAGGAGAAATGTCAGAGCTTTTATGCAAGGTGACAGTCAACAACATCCCTGACCCCAGCATCTCCGGGCTGGAGCCCTCAGAGAGGATCTTGAGCATCTACACTCAGCTCCAAGCCTTCTTACCACATTTCAAACGCGTGTACGAGCAGCAGACGGACCTACAGTCACCCACCAGCCCGCTGCTATCGGAGCTCGCCGGCGTCAGGGCGCGCAGCAGGAACCTGGCTGCCTCCATAAAAACTTTTTACCAGAGCCTCTTCCCAAACCTGCCCGTGCCGGACCCAGCGGGAGGGCCCACGACGCTCCCTCCATCTCAGAACGTCTTCCAGCAGAAGGTCTACGGCTGCGTGGTCCTGAGGACCTACAAAGAGTTCCTCTCAAATGTTTCCCGAGAACTGAGGACCCTGAAAAGCAAAGTGTGCAGAAGAAGGATACAAAAAAACAAACTCTTCTGAAGTATGACCTAAAGCTGGATTTTGATGGTCAGCGCTTTACTCACTGGGCTGATACAGACTAGAAAATTTAAGTGAGTATGAAGGTGGCTGGTACATCACTGTAATAGAGCATATTTATGGTATTTAATATTTATTTTTTCGTGTGTCTATTGGCAGTGGAATTATGTTAAATACATCTTCATGCAAGTCATGTATATTTAATTTCTTTATTGTGTTATCTGAAGTTCTGCATTGCTGGCTGATGTAAATTTATTTGCTGTACACGTAGTTATTAAAATATTCTGCGGCTGTACTTCTTTGTCATCTTTGATTTCCCATTTGGATGCAGCAGGGTCCGTGTATTAATAAACATCTGTAAAGTAAACAGATTTTGCATCACAGATCTTATTGGTGGGACCCATTTTTAAAAACGTGTTCCTATTATAAGTCTTTTTTTCTTCTTCAATTGTGTCAAAGTTAGAGAAACACAGTTAGTTGTGAGGCATCATGTGCTGTTTTCGGCTTAGAATCAGTCCATCAAGACGCATTTAAATAAAAAATCAGGAAGCTGCTGAGACGCTGACTGTGTGATATCAACTCAGAATGACGCATGTGTTCAACACATGGCTGCATCAGATAGGAAAGATTTCATGAAACTGGCGGGCTGTCTGGTCAGTCACAAGGTGTGGGTGTGGATGTGCGGGGGTCAGATAACTGTATGTGCTCACACGGCTTTGTTTTCGTGCTTCGTCTGTGCAGTCCTGTGTTGATGGAGATGCAAGAATGTGATGGGTGGGAAAATCCAGTAGAAATAGCCCCCCCCTTTTCTTTTTTTTAAATAGATCATTAACACGTCCTCCATACAAACTTGTCATCTACATAAACCTAGATATTTGTATTGACATGAAGTAATTGTTGGCTAAACTTTCCTCAAGTCACAAGTTCTTAGGAAAATGGAAGTAGATGGGGAATTCACTCTGGGTCATGAATCAAGTTCCCTGTTATAACTTGGTCTTATTTAAAGCACAAACACAAAGGGTACCTCAGGGCAACAGCCATTCTCCAGTCTGCATAATGCAGTCATTTTCACTACCCCCTTAATACTTCACAAGAATTAAGAAGTCATGAAGTCTATTCTAGCAGATTCAATTCTCACAAATCATCACCGTGAAACTCTAATACACCTGACTCATCACTATGTAATTTGTGTTTAATGTAAGGAACTGCCAGAATGTCGTCAAGAATAAAACATCACACTCCAGGGGTTAATCAGATTACTTAGAGATGAGACAGCAAATACAACCAAATTTTGGACATATCATACAACTTGTGTCAGGTTGTTTGGACTCTAGTGACTCTTAAAAGACTCTTTTGTTCATTATTTGAATTAACACTCTAAACGGACTCCTTTCTCAAGTCCTGATGGATTACAACATCATTTCTCTAAGAAATTCAACAAAAACTCTGAAATACGTGAAAAATATGACCCCCAATCTACAGCTTATATTCCATATGCTATCATAATAAGTAGACGTTCATCCTTTAACGTGTGATACTACCTTCAACCTGCAGAGGGCGGTATATACTAACTACTGATTTGATGCACAAGCTGCCTTTCTGTGGATAATGAGAATATGAGGCAAAATAGCTTCTGCTTTTACTTTTCACTAAGGTCAATGGTTGATTGTTGCATTTTCTTTTTTTCCTAATTTATTATTTGTGAGTGTAAATCTCAAGAAATACTAAGGAGAGAGAGTCCAAGGCCTCTATCAAACTGGAAATATTCTGATTGCTACATTTGTTATATATTACAGCCACTTACTTCCGGATCATCGTTTTTGTTTAGTTTCTTTACATCTCAAGCATTTAAAGGTTCTATATTTTTATTTTTTAACATATAGTTAAGGGTCAAAGCTTGTCTATGGGGCGAGTTGCATGGACTTGCTGCGTTAATAAAGGATCAGTCAAATAGACATGAGGTTGGAAGCCGGCGATGTTCCAACAGTAAATGGCGTCACGTCTCACAAGCAGACTAAAATGACTAATAATAGGTCATAAACAGATTGAGAGCTGAAAACTCTCAATACACTTGAGCTTCTGATTTTAAAAATTCTTTCACTTCTGATGATATGAAGGAGAACGATTCCTGTGTTGGATCTGTGGTCAGAAAGAAAACTTCAGGGTTTCTCTCTCTCTCGCACAACTCCCTAAAAATGATTCATCCTATTACATGAAGTCCTAAGACGTTGTCAATGAATTATGAGAAAGAAAGGATACACATTAATGAACCAGCAATGAAGGTTATTCCTACAAGTCATTTATTGTCACAGTACATTGACGGCTTCTGGGAAACTAGTATGTGACCTGCACAAAATTCTGCTTACAATTGAAACTTTGCAACTGATTTTCATGTGAAACTTTAAAACGGGGGCGTTTATGTTTGAATGGTGGAACAGAAAGGACGTTAAATGTTTAATTAAGCTCAAACACAATATACATAACCTATTCTTATATTAGAAATGTCCTTCAAGCATTTATTTTTGCAGGGCAGCACTCCTGTTTCCCGTTTACCAGAAGTACACATCATGAACTGAAGTCAGATCTGTTTCATGGAAGTCTTTTATTGTGCAAATATAGAGTGCAGAACATGCACCAGGTGCCATATTTGTGATTAATGAAATACATTTCATAGTTATTGTCTCACTAGCATTGAATACATGTAGACACACTTAGAGACAGGCTGTTATATCCCTGATTATTAAGTTATTGATTTAGAGCAAGGACATCTTTAGAGGCTCTTCAGGCGTTGATATTTGCATGCATAGTTTGTGGTGCCTGTTCTCCAGTCACAGATATATGATTATTATTGCTTCGACCAGTGTCTCATAGGCGCATAAATTACCCGTCCTCCCATCTAGTAATCTCACAGTATTTCTTACAAATAGATACATTTCTTCTAATACAACTGCAATATAAATAAAGTCTTTGGATTTGCATAGTATAGTCAAACATGAGTAAGGCATATATTCAGTGCAAGCAGGAAGCTATAGGTATAGCAGAGTTAATGCCGGGGATGCACGATGATATCGGCACATTGGTATCATGGAATGCAGATGATCACATGCCAATGTATTTCTCTTTTCTTTCTCGTCATTACGTTGATGAACATAGAAGAGGGAGAAATCAAACATGTCTGCTATGTGGAGATAATGTTTTGGGGAAGTTTTAGAAACTGATAAGAGTCGCCATTTGCAATGAACGCTCAATGTCAGTAGTGCGAGGAGTTAAAACCCGCTTCTCCTTTTGAGAACTGGAAATACAACCAGGCTTGCTTCCTGGTTCTGGTCCATGTTCAGTTTGTTCATGCATCATCAACATGACTGTCACTGGTTGGAGCTCAGATAAGTGTGTACAATTACATGAGCTCAATCTCTGAGTCTATTTTTATATTTTAAAGCTTTGGAGAACCACATGTGCTCCTGTTGTTGAAAGAAATCACTTTCATTAGGTTAATACAAGAGTGTGTGAATCACCGGCAGCTATTAATTCAGGTATATTCAGTTAGGTATCAGGACTTCATTATGTTCTGTAAAGCTGTAAAGTTCACTTTCATTGTTCCTGTAACTAGAAATGGTTAACAACTACAAAGCATTTCATGCCTTGGTTAATGTTGAAATGTTCTGAGAATATGAAAGATAGAGTTTTTAGGTTTGTGTTTAAAATTGTTACAAAAAATAAATATGGTTTACATGTAAGTTGTATTAGTTTTCATATTGTGGTCTGGGAGCTGCTATAAAACAGCAGTCCCATCAGCTGGTTGAAAAAGAAAAAAAGCATCATAACTTAACTGATTTAATGTCAGTATTAAGTATTGCGTCAGAATATCTACATATCGGATATCGGCATATATGCAATATCGTGCATCCCCAGTTAATGCTATAGTTGAAACTATAATTCTGCATTCGTAGTTTTTTCACTGCATATTTTCATGTACCGACCTCACTTGCAGAGGGTAGTTGCGTCCATATTCAAGAAGCGAATACTCATTCTTGATTCAATCTCGAAGCCATTCAGCAACTGCAACAGAGTTTTGCTTTACTTCACCACCTCTTTTCATATGGCGGATATCAAGTATAATTACATATTTTGGTGTATTTTCATTGCTGTTTGTAAAAGCCGTCAACCAACCTTGAGGAAATGTTCAAACGTGATCCCCTCATAGAATTCATCAGGCTCCTAAACATGAAAAAGTTATTAGGTTTGTCCACTTCAGTGACTAAGAAAACCGCCATTTTCAATTGCAGTAACTTACATACCATGTGACCCATTGAAATACTGGCCACCTCCAACATGGCTGCATCAGCAATGCTTTTGGCGGTTTCTTTCTCCAGTGCGCCGCTGCGAGACAGCAGCTCCTCCACCACCTGGGCAGACGTGAACGGCAGTCGAAATCAAACATTGTTACTGCGACGGCTCCGCGGCTTCGGGAAATAATATGCTTCCTCTTTTCCATCATTAGCTGCCAATTAAGCTTGTTGCAGGAAGGCAGGCAGCTGAGACTAATGGTGGAGTGAAGACAGACACTGACCAACGGTGGAGGGACCTAACTTCCTCCTGGTGCAGACAATCTGCAACTTTAATCATCCCCGAAATTCATGTGAACATGATCATATAACACTGATTTAACACGAACTCAGATAACACAAGACCAGTGTTATAAACTAGTGACAGGAGGCTTACATGTCTGTATTCCTCGAGGGTTATCGTCCCATCGTTGTCAGTATCATGCATGTTGAATAAAACTGCAGAGAGAGAGAGAGAGAGAGAGAGAGAGAGAGAGAGAGAGAGAGAGAGAGATAGAGAGAGAGAGAGAGAGCTATCAAATTAAGGGCTGTGTGTCAGCCACAGATAACGGCAGGCATGTGGTCATGAGGCCGATTTGAAACACACACATCTCAGTTTCTCTTTCCTGACACTCTCGCGCTGGTCGTCCGTAATGTGGGGAGACGGGGGTCTGAAATGAGACATGACCACGAGGAACTCCTCGAAGCTGATCTCCTCCACCGTCCCCTCGACATCCTGGTGAAAGTTTCTGAGGAGAAGCACGACAAAGCAACTTATAATGAATCCCAAAATCATGGAAACTCACTGTGAAATCATAACAAAAACCCAAAAGCTGTTTCTGATTGTTCATGTTCAAACTTGCAGAGTCAGCTGTTATCCAGTGTACCTTCGGTCAAAGAAAGCCTCTATGATCTGTGCACGGATGGGATTGCATGCCAGATCTGGGATTTCATTGAAGTGATCTCTCCTGGGTAAGGAAAAAAAAAAAGGTTTCTAGTGAGTACTGTATGACTTGGGTTGTTAAGTTATATGAAGCCTGTCGAGCAGGTTTTAAGTTCCCAAGAAAAACAGGCTGTTGTCAGGAGATAAGCCATTACCTTGGAAAAATAATCCTGAACTAAAAAAACAGTCACTTTGAAACAATGCTCACAGCACAACGCAGCACATTAAAGTCATGAAGGTCAGCATACCGTAGAGTTTGTTCATTGTGGCTCAGCTGCTTGAATCTCTTATGTAGGACTCCAATCTGTTCTAAGGAAACTGAAAACAAAAACAAGGCACAGTTCATTTACGGACTAACATTTGGCTTCTTGTGGAAAAAAACAACCTTTTATTCCATGCTCGGTTAAAAATGAAAAACTGAAAAAGCAGATGTGGATATTTAAATGCTCCATGTATGTAATACTGGGATGACACAATGATAATGAGGTGGTTCAGAAAAAAAGGGCGACATTCTGTGTGGAGTTTGCATGTTCTCAATGGAGGGCTTTCAAAGTAGTTAAATTACTCTCAGACTCTCTTGAGTCTGATTCAAGTTACATTTGTGAGTGTAGAATCACCGATATGTGTGAATTTGAGTGTGTTTAGCTGTCTGTCTGTGATGGCAACCTCGCTACAGAATGTACCCATGACCCTGAGTTGTAAAAAGTGGTATAAAAGATGTATCCATGTATGGATGGATGTATGTATGTGTGGATGGATGGATGGATGGATGGATGGACGGTGACTTTAAACTGTGAACTGTCAATGTCAATGTGTGTGTGGCATATTATCTTGATGGATTAACTGTGTATTAGACTGGCACCCTGTGACTGTGTACTCTGCTGTTCGTTGGAATAATAAACTTCTGTATCTGTTCACCTGATAGATAGATAGATAGATAGATAGATAGATAGATAGATAGATAGATAGATAGATAGATAGATAGATAGATAGATAGATAGATAGATAGATAGATATGTTTTAGTTTATTGTAATTAATCAAACTTTTCTTTGAAATTGAACATTTTAACAGTTTTGAAATTTGCATTGCATGATTAGCTGAAGGCAACTGCTTTAGTAAAACATTGATCTATTATTGAGCGCCCCTCCTGTGGTAAACTGGGGGGGTGGGTTGTGGTAGGGGGTTGTGGTGTGTTTTTAAGGTAGGGTTGTTTTGTTGGTGTGGTGGGTGGTGGTTGGTTTTTTTGGTAGGTGTGTAGGTAGTGGTGTTGTTGGGTCTGGGGGTAGGTGGGGGTGTAGTGTATGGGGTCGGGTAAGGGGTGAAGCTGCGACACACGGATTTCCCCTTTAAGAAGAGACTGAATTAAAATGAGGGTGAATTTAAATTGCATGTGCGCTGCGAGGAAGCGGCGCACACATCCGACATGTCCGACTGGAGAGAAGCTGCCAAACAGTAATAACGACTACTCACAGCCCGTCTTCTCCGCAAGATCAACATATTGCGGTTGAGCAGGTACGGACTGTAGTGCGCCCATCGCTCCGAGATCCCGCGTCCTGACCAGCCCAGTCTGAGAGGGACCAAAGATCCGAGCGCAAATCAACCCAAAGTGGATCTCATGCGATCTTTTTTTTTTTCCTTTCTTCCGAGTTAAGCTCTCGTCTTCTCGAATGTATGAGGTGCAGATTGTGGGTTACTTTCCACCTCCTCTCCCCAGTCACTGAGCAGGTCTCATTCTCCGCAAAGAGCGCAAGGCCACTTCCGCACCAAGCGTCCTGATGACGACACGAGTCTCACAAGAGGCTGCAGCCTCAATTATTCACGTATTGATCCCAGAACTGTGCTCAGGCTGCGACCTGTGACTGACATCCTACTGCCCTGGGAGATCATGTGCAAAGCAAACAGCCACGTGCACAACGAGCTCTCAGGTATCAAAATGCAGGCTCTTATAACACAAACACGTCTCGCGCTCCCTCACTGAGACAAGAAGGCTTTTCGTCAGATCAATTCATTGCTATAATCCACTTAACTCAGGTTGCCCTACAGGTAGATCCACCTGTGCGCACTCACCTGTTGCATGAGAGAATACTGCACTCCTTACAAAAACTCATTTTAAATTGTATATTTAATTCAAAATATGCTTCTTTTGTTTTGAAATGCTGACATGCATGTGGAGTTTTTGCGGTTGTGTGTGATGGTTTTCTTCTCCAGTTTCTTAAAATATGCAACTGAAGATAATAATGACCCTAAATTTCCCATAGGTATTAATGTGAGTGTGGTTGTTTTTGTGTGTTTACCCCTTGATGGACCGACTGATTAGCACTCTTTCATTGCTGCCATAATGTTGTGAAATCAGATCAGTGCAGGGCCTTTGTGGAGTTTGCATGTTCTCTCTGTGCTTGTGTGGCTTTTCTATAGGGACTCTAGTTGAGGTTATTTGGTGACTCTACATTGTCTGTCAGTGTGAATGTAGTGTGGTCCTTCACTGCAGTACCGAAGCCCAAAATATAATAAACCTTTCTGTGCTTGCATGGTTTTTCTAAAGATACCTACTGGAGTCCAAAAGGATTTCACTTATGTAATGCTTTTTGTGGTTTAACAGCAGAAAAGTGTTCCATTATTAATCACATTCGCCAATACAAACACACACACT
This sequence comes from Lipophrys pholis, assembly GCF_963383615.2. Lineage (NCBI taxonomy): Eukaryota > Metazoa > Chordata > Actinopteri > Blenniiformes > Blenniidae > Lipophrys > Lipophrys pholis. The sequence continues at coordinate 21,080,179 of NC_137641.1, forward strand.
CCAATGGAGACGACTGTCAGGCAAGGAGCTCAAATCCGTCTATTGGGAGCAATTTGGTGAGAAACCTGCTCTCCCACTTGAGCTGCAGCTACTTGTCGGCACCAAAAGCATTCAACATGGCCTAAAGGGCAAGCAGCCTCTCCAGGATGTACCCTACCCCTACCATTACTCAGCTGGGATCAGCTTGAGCCCCCTATGATCCTTACTTGGGTACAGTGGTGTAAATAATGGAGGAACGGCTGAAGAATTGGCTTTTTTCAAGTCTATTTAGAAACCATTCTTCAGCAAAGCCTGTGTCTATTTTTTGCCATTTAAATAAATGTTTGATTAATTCAATCTTGTTCTTATTTTGATATAAAAACTTTAGTCGCTGTATTAGATTCAAAGTCAAGGCTTCACGTTGGTGTTTGAGCTTGATATTAATTTAAAAAAAAAACCTCTAGAAGTCCAGTGAACCGTAAACAGTGACAATAGTTCAGAGTCCAGAGAGCACTTTAAACATCAGTAAACAACAGGTCAAGCACTACATCCTGTTCAATACTTGAATCTGAGTGTTATATAAAATGGGAATATCACCCCCAATAGCTCCAAACTGCTCTCTCTAACTTACACATATTTATCTGCATATAGAGGCAACGTCCCACACACACACAAAAAAGGTTGCTTTTATTACCAATCAAAGCCCAAAGCAGGAATTCCTGCTGCTCCGGTTTCAGCTCGGTAGCTCATTAAGCTGCTGCGACTTCTCTGTTTGTGGCGTGGCCTGTTTGCATGGCGTTAACCACACACCAGGCTGCCGTTAACAACAGGCTTCCGCATGGGGTGACATAGCTTAAACACTTGAAACTACAACACAGAGGGTGGGGACTGTGATTGTCTTTGTATGCATTACATGGAAGTGTAATTAATTGCCACCCTCCGCCCATACAGATTATCCTGTGATCTTTAAAGAGCTCAGTCACTTAATGTTTAACTTTTAAATTTTTTTTATTTCACTTGAAACTCACTTTTGTAAAATTATGTTCGTTTGTATACCAGTTTATGATCAAATTATGTAACTCTTAATGTGGATAATTAGTCTGAAAAAAACTTCCCTTGTTGACCTTTGATAAAACGTTCGTGTCACAACGTGACTCAAACAAACGCCATTGATCCAATTCAACAAAGCCATGCAGTGCCATCAGACACCACATGGTGGCGCATTTTAACAGCAATGAAATCAACTGTGACCTTCGGAAAGAAATATCGGCTGTCATGGATTCCAAGTTTGTCTTTTTTGATCAGTTTTAAGGTAAAAAAAATAATAAAAAAATACATACGTACATATATATATCTGTATGAGTGACAGAAATAATTGTTTCTGTCGCATAATTTCAAACATGTGATTGGTGTGTGTCGTTTGTCTGTACAACTGCTCCCTGATACACCAATAACCTCTCATTATTGGGTTAGCGTTGATCTGAACCTGATTCTGAACATACCAGGACTTGTTATGTCCTCCAGTGGTGATCATTCTTTATCAACAGGCATTCAAAAGACAAAATGGATGTGTATTGAAAAAGAAGAATGTTAGTTATTCTACCACATCTCTTTCGTGTGTGTGTGCGCGTTTTTTTCCAAACGATATGTCAAACATGGGCAGACTGTAGCGTTTTGTGCCAATCAATAAAAGCTACACGACGACACAAACAGACAAATGTTTGCTTGAGGCTGCAGCGACGCCACAACTAACAACTCCAATGTTCTGCAATTAGAATCACTGTTATTGTCAGTGGATGCAAGATAGATGGAGTCTGTTTGCTTCGAGGACAGTGATCTAACAATGCAGTCGCTGATCACCAAATACGGATGTCAAAATAGTTTGAAATGTAAATTCCATTGCAGTAACACTTCATTAGTATTTTCCAGATTATACAAAAATTCTCAAATATATTATATATGTTGGATAGTTTGTATGTAACTCTCCTCACTCAATACATCCATGAATGGAGAACTAATACCATGAACGTGATGGCAGTCCTTTCAGTCATGTGTTATTTATTGCTCAAGTCTGAGGGTTTCTTGATTTTTATTATTATTATTTTTTTTTAATCATGTCCAGGATTTTTGGCAATATCTTACCGTCGAGCCTCTCAATCACTACTTTTGTAGTCTCATGTCTCTCGGCACTTTTAAACTTGCCACAAAAGACGTAGTTGTCTTTTCATGTTCAATGTCATTCTATATTGATTCAATAGAAAAGTGAAAAATGGAAGCGGCTGCTGGGGGTTAAGACGGTCATCTTTGTTATCCCGAGTCCTGAGATTAGATTGTTACACTAATGTCATTTGATCGATTTACTTATTTGAATGTTTCATTCTAAGATAAATGTCATAGGATTAACACACTGTTCTCGCATTTTAAAAAGTAAGTAAGAAGTTTCAGATCCTGTAAATTTTTCTGGCAATGTGTGTGTTTATGTGAATCTTTCCCAACAATGATTCAGACAGGTATCATAAACAGCAAAGTCCAGGTAGGGACAAGAATTATAGATGCCTTTGCAGTAATCACTTCACACCATGTAGCCTTGTTAACTTTCTGAAGTTACTGTATGTGTTCTTAACTTGTGTATGAAGCTTCTGTCTCATCAGCACGTAAGCTGAAACCATCTCAAGAAATACTGCTGTCACTTTCATGACTCTGACATTTCATTTTAAGTACATGCTGAGTTTTTAATCACTCAAGGTTGGCTCAGTGGTTGATGACACAGATATTTATAGTGTGATCAGGTTTATTACCGCTTTACAGACTTTAAGGAGACTTTCTTTCACCAGGCTGAAATATTCTTTGTTGTTTACCCTGCACAAGGCAACATATTGCTTTATTTCGTCTCCTCATAGGTACCTACTCTTTCAAAATGAAGACATACACCTATTTGCTGCACTGGCAGTCAAATGCTATTATCAGCATCTTGGTTCTGAACAATTCAAGCTCTCCCTTTAGCCAATAGGAGCTTTTGTGTCTCTAGTTGGCCACTTTGTCAGGTTGTAGTACGGCAAGGTCGAACCAATGCTCTATCCCAGGGACTCTCACAGTGGTGAAATATGAAACCTCCACCCACACACTTTAAACTTGAAACCATAATGCCCTCCTTTTCTCTCACTACTTGTTGTTCATCTATTTCTTTTTCTTATTTTTTGCATTATAAGATAATAGAGTATAGACCTTTCAACTCATGGACATTGTGAGATGATGCATCAAACCTTCAACTAAGTCATAGCCATTCAGATCTGCAACTATTACTGTTACATACATGGTTTGCAATGAAACATCTTTTTTTAAAAACCACGATTGTTTGTCAAAATGAAATAATTAAATCATGCTGGTAGGAAAGGCATCAAGGCGTCGCAGTGGTTCGCGCTCTCGCCTCACAGCAAGAAGGCCGTGGGTTCAAATATGACCCGGGACCTTTCTGTGCGGAGTTTGCATGTTCTCCCTGTGTGTGTGTGTGTGGGTTTCCTCCGGGTACTCTGGTTTCCTCTCACATTCCCATAAAGCTTGCACTGGGGGGTCCCTGAGCAAGACACTCGGCCCCCCAGCTCCCCCTGAGAGCAGCTCTGTGGCTGCTACTGATGGGCCAATTCGGGAGGGAATTTCCCCTCCGGGGATTAATACAGTGCTAAAATAAATAAATAAACAAAGAGCTGTCTCTTACAGAAGTTATTGCTGTCTGTAAGTGTAAAAGAACAGTAATCGCTACCAAGTAAATGGAAGAAGGTTTAATTTTCTACACACGATGTCAATGACAGTAAAGTAAAATCTGACGTTTTCGGTCAACTGATTCAAAACCAGTTTATTTATTTTCCCTCTGCAGGAAATTGATGCATAGTCGTATATACTCAATCTTCTCTGAGGGAAAAAAAAATAAACTATTTTCTCTATCAGTCTCCGTCCTTGAAATGTTCTTTCCCATAAAATTGTCTCAGTTGCTGTGTCTTTGTGTTTGTGTCGGTTCCAAATAATACTGAGAGCACTACGTCTGATGGCCTGAAATTGATTTGAATAAAGACCAAGGAGGGGCGGCTGGGGGTGGGGGGGGGGGTGGGTGGGGGGGGGGGGGTGGGTGGGGGTGGAAAATAAGAAGGTGTCTGTTATACACGGAGACAAAAAGGGGCGGAAAAGCGTGGCCAAGGAGAGAGGGCAGCCTCAGCCTGTTTTGCATGCACGGGGGCCTCTGTGAGGGAAGGAGCTGACAGGACGCCGCAGTGCTGCCTCCAGCTCTCAGACAACAGCTGCTCAGAAAGAGGAGACGTCCTGAGGGTGCTGCGACACGTCTCGCTCTTCCTCCGTCTCTCTCTTCACCTGCCTGCCTCTTCCTCTCACCACACAGACACATGCTCGACACATGTGCAGCACACCGCGCACACACACACACACACACACACACACACACACACACACACACACACACACACACACACACACACACACACACACACACACACACACACGCTTGTGAGAGTCATAATAAATTGGCGGGCTGCCAGGGCGCAAACAGAAGCACTGAAAATATACCAGGTTTGGCTGAATTTTGATGAAATCGGGTATTTGTTCTGCTCGTTCAGAAAGGTGTTTATAAGGAATATTTATCGGCTATTTAATGGAAATGAAATGCGCTTCCTCCACCATTCACTTTCTGAGCTGTTGATGAAAGATAGTCAAACTGACAGCTTTTGCATGAACATCAAAAACCCTTTCTTTTCTTTTTCTTTTGACTTTCTTTAATTTGGTCATTTGCAAACTTTGTGTGAAAGCATTTGATGATGTTCTTCATTGAAAGAATGGAAGAATTCACCCAGTAATATCACACACTGTGACAGGCCAACTGGGGCTCTTTTCATGGAGTGGGTTGGCTGTTAGATTCCTCATCTCACTGTGTGCCGTTGGGCCACACATTGAATCCCACAATGATGTGTGAGCACATTGCATCAGCTCATCGTTTAAAATAGATTAAAGCTGTTACAATTGTAGAATTTGACCCATTATTTGACTTATGTCATTACCACAGAAATAATAATTCAAAGTGAAACACTACGGAAAATGTTTGAAATGATTTCTCGTTCTTTTCCACATACAAAATCTGAGTCGCTTTAGTCTTTTCTATGTTGTGTATTGACATTTCCAAAACTCTTTTCATTTCATGTTAACTGTAGTTAATTTATCTTAATGAGTTTGTGGCACATTTGTGATCGATCATCTTAGATTTAGACAGCCTATACATTGTTATAAATGAATATCAAATAAATCAGTATCTACAGGTTTTCTTCATTAATCAAATAACTTTGGAGGTGACCCATTTCTAAAATGAGCCCATCCAAAATGTGGAGGGGGAGCTGAGAATTCAGTGTGGAATAATTACTTTATCTCATGAGAAAGAAGTAACTGGAAATATCTTCTGTCTGTTTGGCTACAAAAGCTTTTTTTTTTTTTTTTGTGTGTGTCATAATGAAGCCAGGAAGTAATTTCACAGCTGTTCCTCATTGCACTTTTGAATTGATAGTACATAAAAGGACAGACAGATGAGTCCTTTCTTTTTCTTTGGCTTTTTGCCCTTGGTTTGTCAATATAGAGACGGGAGCAGGGATTGCAGAGGCATGGACAGGGCTTGCTCTGATCTCCAGACAGAATGAAATCAATTTCAGAGTGCAAGCAGTTTAGAGGCAGACCAAGATGAAACTAAGTTACAGGGTAGAACAGCAAGGTTGTAGAAAAGCTGAAAATGTTGACAGTGTTTATACAGAAGAGCCAATTTTTCATGATTAGAAAGGAATTCAAAAGTATACATGTCAAATGGACACAAATGTTTTTCTTTTTTTTCTTTTTTTGTTTCCTTGCTTTTTCTTCCCCAAACTACTTATTCCAGGTAATGGAGATAAATCCTCTTCTCTCTCATGCCAGATGGGGTATACAATCCCTTAAGTGTCTGTTCTGAAGTGTCTTCCCAGTTGGTCATGGCGGACGACGTTTCCAAACACAACTTGGCGTTTTCATTATCCCAGCCAGCGCAGCAGCTCTGCGGGCCCCACATAGGGTAGACTTACCACATGAGTGAGCCGACACAAACTCCTAACACATGTCTTATCCCCAGCCTGATTGGTCTGGTTCTTCATGGAGGAAAAGGAAAGTACATTGGGTCAGAATGAACGACTTGCTGACGACCCAAATAGGTTGGACCTAGACAAAGACAATCAATCACATACAGGGTGGCAGCATGGGTTCCAGGTAGTACAAAAAAAGGAAAGCATACGGGTAGAGTATGAGGGTTCATAATGGTGAAGTATAACCGGGGCTCAGCTGGTGGTAATGTATGGAAAGACACACAAATACAGGCCAAACTCAGGTGTTTGTCTACGTAGTTTCAAGGTGGGTCACAAATAAATGAAATGATTATATGGGTGAGAGTGTTGAATGGGTTTGGGACTAATGGGGTCTTCCTGTATGGGGGGGGGGAAATACTTCTATTGTCCTACTATAAACCCTGGAGCCTCGTCCAACAAAATCAGCCCACATATTGTCTCTGCCGTATTACAATGCAATAATATAACAGAGAGAAACAAAATAAGAACAAAAAACAAACGCGTTATTATTGTTGACTGAAAGACAAGGAAGCTTGAACAATAATTAAGGTTAAAAACAACAACATCTTCTACAAAACGTAAAAAAAAAGAAGCTCAAGCTGTGTGCTCAAAGATATTCAATTGAAAGCCTGATAAATCATTTTGGTGATATTTTTACCAGCTATGAACCAACTGCTCAAAAGAATTTGTCACAACGTCAAACAATGTTAAGGATGCTTCAAATTACAATCTGTCGCAAACATAAGGACTTCTGAAGGCAGAACGAAACCTGTTTAGTCAGTTTAAAGTTTAAACTGGGTCAGAGCTGCATTTAGACTTCAAGTGAGCCACATCGGATCGTTTGGAAGAAAAGAGCTTCCTTTTAAACATACCCTGTCCACTTGTTCTTTGTTGACTGACGTCCAAAGAGCACACCCCTCTGACTCCAACAGATTTACTTGCTCTCATGTATCCTGTGAACGATACGTCACATGGCTTATTTTCCATCCCATTTATAAGCCACTCCTGTCATCAGGGTCATTGGACGAAGCACCTATTGGTGGCTCTGCACAGTTCATGTGAGAAGTGGTTCAGTGCTGAGAATTTGCATAAACAATAGGGGTCTCTTTCACATAGAAAACCAGTCATCCAGAGTGGAAAACTCATTACCGAGCCTTGTATCTTCAATCTCTGCCTTTCTGTCGCCATTCAAAGCTTGTAACCACAGGTGAGGAACTGAATGAGGTCCAACTGATAAATGGAGTTTTGCTTTATACCTCCGTTTTCACCTCAGCTCCTCATTCTCATATAAAGCTTGCAGTCGGTGCCCTGAACCGATCATCAATCTCACCATCCTTTGTACTATTACGCCGCATTACTTCACCCGAACTCCTCCATTTGCGCTATAGAGAGAAATCCACTGATACTGCAGCACGTTCAGCCTCATATTTCTCCAGTGGAAAGTTGAGGTTACAATTTCATGAAGTCAAAAGGTGAACATCATCTCGGAAAAAGAAGAAAAAAACCCTGCAATTAGGACTGCAACTTTAATTAGCGCTTCAATTTCATTTGTTCATGTCAGATATTCATCCTGTGAATTGATTTACGAACTGAAAAGCACTACCTTCAACTTGAGCTATCAAATCTGATAAACTGGTCCATAAATATGTATTTAAGGTCGAGTGGAAAATCTAAAATTGCCCTGTGATGGACTGGCGACTTGTCCTGGGTGTATCCTGCCCTGTGTTTTGCTTAAACAGACTGATTTGTGTAATGATGGAGGTTTGAATACCCACCAAAGGCAAAGTTTTTCAGATCTATAGATTCCTTCAGAAATTAGAATGAGATTGTTTCTGCATTCTTCTTCTTTCAGGCTTGGTCTGTAGTGTCGTGGTTAAGATGACTGATTCTATTACTCAAGGGATTTAATAGAGAACTGGATTCATTCCCTCAAGGACTTTATTTTTTGAGCACAAATGGAGAAACCTTAAATTGGATTCAGACATTTATCATGAACATTTTTTGGGGGGATTTGAACTTTCTCAGGTCCCCTTTAGGTACTTTGAGGAGATGCTTGCAGGACTGATGTTAATTCAACAGACTCTACTGCAGAGGATTCACATCCACATCCTGGAATTCCTACTTTACACACATACTGTGAAGAAATAGCAAAGATCTATTTGGATCTGCTATAAAACTTTTTGCACGGCAGCTGCGTATGGTAGCTGTTAAGGGAACCAACTGTTGGGGGATGGGCTCGCTTAAGGCAGGAGTGCAATTCCCAGACAAGGTGTGGCTTTGTGTGTTTTGCCCTGGTGCCCCACAAGCTCTGATTTACTGCAGCTTTGAACACAATGTTTTTCTATTTTCGAATGTTGATATATTGTTCTCAATAAAGGCTCATAGATACTCCCCTTAAACTTAGAAAACCATTCTCGGTGGAAAGTTATAGTTTCCCTGAAGATGTAGTCAGAATAGCACAACAACAATAACAATGTTAACAGAAACACCTATTTAATCTACTGTTAGTGGTGTAAAATGTTTAGTTTCGATTCTTTGTGGGCGAGAAAAAGAAGTGTCCTGGCCGCTGTCGGCACTGTGCGTACAGTCCGCCCTGATGGATCACCTGCTCGGCCGCTATCTCTCTTTCAAAGTGTTTATTGGTGAAGGGCATGTTGGCCTTGTTGTTAAGCAGCCACCTCATAGCCACAGTGTAGACGGTATGCCCACGGCTGCATCCCAGATACAGGACAGTCTTATTTGTCTGCATAATTAAATACCAGTTGCAGAGAAAGATTATTTATGCCTATAGAATGTTCAGTAAGCAGCACAAAATATGCATAGTTCGTAGTGCATTTGTGTTGAACTAATGATAATAATGTGTAAAGGTCACATAGGAGCAGTCATAATAGTCTGCATATTGTTTCATTATGAACCTCAAGTTTCAGAGATGTGGCTTCCTTGCTGTGATATTACGTGCAATTTAAGTCTGTAACAGAATTGTTTATGACCTGCAGGGTCTGAGTGGTTTGCAGTCATTAAGGACTAAGTCATGCTTTAACCATCCAAAGCCATTATATGATAATTGTTCAGAATACCAACTACTCATTTTTATAAAAGTCTGATTAAAAAAAAATGTAACCCAAAACAGGTGTAGAGAATCAGCAGAGACTAAAACTGGTGACATTTAAAATAATGGTATGGTTGAAAACAAAATTGGCATCCTGCATTTTCAATTTTTCTTGCAACATATAGAGTGTGTGATATGCATATATTTTGATATCAAAAGCAAGGACAGCTGGCCAAACCTTAAGAGAGAGAATACTGAGTAGATGTGGGACGGCCCCGAAGCGACGGACTGTTTACTGCAGAATGAATCTGAGATGATTGGATGGACTGCAGGAACCTGTGATTATGAATTGCAGTCAACCCACCTGCACTGTGTTCTGCCCACCATAGCCTGACTTTGTTGTTCACTGCCTTGATAAGTTTTCTCCAAGTTTGTAATGTTATACGAAAACAAAACTGAGGGATACCATGAAAGTTTTGGAGAGTTGTCCCAAAGATTTACGGGATGTCATGACGTACCTCGGAATCTATCGTCATGCGTCTGATGTGGCCCGGCGTCCTGACCTCACATCTACCACAGTGTGCAAATTCCAAGAAATAATGAATCTGAAAGTTTCAGTTTTAATAAAAGGTGGTTTGTAAGTGAATATGCTGCTCTGGCAGTCTCCTTAAGGTTATGTATTTTACTACTGCTTTATCCTCCAAGTGACTTCCACTTTTCCCGCCGTGGAAATCACCAGACTCTCAGTTTCATTGTCACCTCTCCTCATCTAAACTTTTTCTCTGTACGTATCCAAAGCCTATCAATTTCGCTGTGTCCTTTAGCATTCAATGTATCCTTTCATTTCAACCTTTAGAGCCTCTGGTGTGCTGCACAGCTCCTCCTCAACAGCCCGACGCACCAGACAATCTGCAATTTCTTACTTCAGACATCCGCCACTATATTCCACCTTCACCAACACCAAGACTCCAGCGGATCCTTTTCACCTGGGTCGCCGCCATGATGCTGCTGCTGTGATGGGAGTCTGATTTCTAAACCCATGAATCAATGAATTTGTTGTTTACAGTCAATTTATCTGAATTTAATTATGTATGTACTCGTCAAATTCAACCAACTCTGATCATTTTTAATCTCTGGACAAAACTCGATTCATCCAATAGTTACATAATTCAGAAGTGATGTAGAGACGGATTAACTGGTTCATCAATTTGTCACTTTAAAATGAGTTGGGATCGCTGCCCACTTCCTCCAACAGGTAACTTTGTGAACTTTGTAAGAATAAGAATGCGACACTGCAGAGTCTCTTCTGTTGTACTTTGATAAAAAGCAGGGGAAGAGTGAGGAGGACGTCTTTTTGAACCACAATTACAAATTTCCATACTTAATGCGATATAATCAGCTGCATAATTTTCCCATGTAATCTCTTTTTTCTTTGTCACTCCTAAAGTTATAATCGTTTCCATAAAATTGCTCCATCTGTGTTTCGGCACTACTTTCCTCATCAAAATATAAATAAATGTCGGAATACAGACACAACAAATGAAGTATGAGTTGAATATATGAATCTGAGATTATAGTTGTGTAATTCTAAACATGGAAATTAAGGCACTTAATCATTACGTCCATATACAGATCCACATCCTCGAACTACAAAGAATGCAGTTTAAAGCTGTAAGCCCTTAAACTTGCCACCCTAACACATGCAATGCTCCATATTTTTCACAATTATGTTGATTTAGTTCAAATATTGTCTTTTTAACTTTCATCAAGCTGAAAGAAGAAAGAAAGACAAGCCGCTTGTAAAGACTCAGAGCTTGACCTGGATTTGTCCTTGAGGATGTGAGCTCTGACTTGAGGCTTATCATCAAAACACGTGGACTTAAAACATGCTCTGGGATCACAGATTAATTAGTACAAACACAAGTGTCAACTCCTTCCTGCATTATTCAGATTTTACCCAAGGCAAAACCCAGGCCTGAGCCAGCGCCATTAATTAGGGGGGAAAACAAACGGGTGTTCTGCAAGATCGGGATCAAACCCGCAAAACCTGTTTGTTGTTTTGTCTGTGGTCAGACCTTTGGCATGTTGTTGATCGTGAGATTTTAAACTTTCATGTACCGAAGTGATACGAAATGAAAGCTGATATCATGGTGATTGAACTTTATTAATTAGAAAACAAATAAATAAACAATCAAGCCCCCCCCGGAGACTCTCGATGGGTATGTTGTTGGAGTAAAGAGGAAGCTGGCTGACGACAATAAAGGGTGTGATGGTGATGGAGAGTGGCACTGTATTGAAAGACATGTCATTGCACATTGTAATGCCAGTACTTTGGGTAGTGTTAATATGTGATTACATCAAACCAGTAAAGCAGTTACAATTACTTTAGGTTTAATAAGCTCATTACTCTCAAAAAGGACATTAAAACTCCAGAGCTGCTGTCTCTCTCCAGCCTGCTCACCAAAACTAATGTTACCAACAGCAATGCCGATTGTTTGTTCATCTTCATCGGGTTAAACGTATCCTGAACTAACTTAATCCTCCTTACAACATCAGGAAAGATGCCCAACTGTACCATAAGTATCATCCTCTATCCACAGTAACTTTGATTTATGAAAAGCCCTAAATGAATATTAGTGTATCTGTACAACACCAGCATATGTAGACAGTGTTGTTTATTTCAGTTGTTATAAGCTGCAAGACTATTGAGGGAGGCAAAGAAAATGAATACAAAAGTAACATTACCACACAGCACTAACTTTTTAATCAGTACCTATTTGAATGTCTCAAATATGTTTTAAATGAACCTGTGACTGTAATTAATTGTTAACGGTCACAACACTGGGGAGGAGGCAGATTGCTCACCACAGTTTCTGAAAGACTCCAGGAACCGTTTCATAATGAATGCAAAAAAGTAGAGACTGACCCTGGAAAAATGGGAACAGAAAATAAATTGGACTGAAACAGCGACATCAATATTGAAAAATGGGTGACGTTGATAGTATCCGGAGCCAAGATTGATGAATATGTATTTGTGCACTTTTTTGGGGGGGACGATTGTATAAACAGGGAATGAATGGGTGCATGTTTTTTTTATTGAATTGTTGCACATGCTGTATCAGTCTTTTCAGTTTTGCTGTGAAAAAAGTGTCCATGTTATTGGTAGGGATAAAACTTTATCAAAAATATACCCCTAAAAAAACATTTAAAACATAGAATATTAGTGCATTTATCAGATTTATGGTTCCCTCTGGCAGACGCCCTCATTGTGCAAACAAAACCTCCAAAAATCACACTGCATCTGCTCTTCTCCGCCCTGAAGGGAGGAGACAGCTCCTCCAAAGAGCTTTCAAGTGCCAATGTTCCGGAGCACCGAGAAGCCACAAAGACCACCGTTCTTGTGGCTTTTTGCTTTTCTTTTTTCATAGTTTTTCCATTCAAACTGAGTGTACATTCAGCGTCTGTCCAGTACAACATTCCAAGTTGCAGGAACCTCTGCTGTGACACTTGGCATGGATAGACGATGCACCACGACTATATACATTTGAGAAAAGATTTTCTTTTTTAAAAATAAATCAACTGTAACAGACTTGGAGTGGTGAAGTGGAAAATATTGAAAATAGACAATGCCATCCATCCATCCATCCATCCATCCATCCATCCATCCATCCATCCATCCATCCATCCATCCACCCATCCATCCATCCATCCATCCATCCATCCATCCATCCATCCATCCATCCATCCATCCATCCATCCATCCATCCATACACAGGGCAAACACATAGAAATAAACAACAATTTAGGGCAATTTATAGTCTTGCAGATTAAAATGCATGTTTATGGACTGTGAGGTGAAACCACAGTACCTGGAAAACGCATATTGATAACATGCAAACTCCCATTCCGGCCCAACTCTGCCTTGACCAGGATATTTCTCGTAGTGAAGTGATAGTACAAGCGATTACACCACCTATTATCTCTCCTTTTGATCGCTTTTCACCTTTTCTGACTCAAGTCACTTGTAACATGTTAAGAGATCCTGATATTTAGAACAACACCTGTTTATTTCAAGTACTTTTTTTTGTATCAAATCATGTAAATTCAAATAAAAAATGCATCTGCACTAAAGTCAACTCTGTAAGTAAACTTTGGCAGCCTGTTAATATAGTATATAGTGTTTATACGCAGGGATGCTTTTGCTTTAAAATACCAGTGCTATTTAATTTGGTGTTGAAAAAGATTGTACCACCGGAAAGTTAACTTAATTAAAGTTATTTTGGAAAAAAAAGGAAGTCTCCAAATTTGGGGTTAAAATAATATGATTAAGGAGGTAAACCGCAGTGGGAACATGTTGATCATGAATCCTCACAGTTATGTATTCGTTGTTGGTTAAAACGGATGTGACCCAGATGATATTGTTTGTCTGCATCCTGCACACTTCCAGCTTGTGAGACGTCCTCAAGGCAGCGGCGGAGCTTCAAAAGCGTTTTGGCCACCAGGGGAGTTGCAGCTGGTTTCATCCTCATCTTCCTGTTGCTCTGTTTTGGGTTGGGTTTTTTTTCTGTTTGTTTTCCACAGGGGACATGAGGTGTTCCACAGAAAAGGGGCAACTTTGTTGTCTGTAGGGACACTAGTTTATCAGAAGGGTATTTTAATAGGTAACATGAGTTTATACATTATAAATGTAACATACCTGTGGAAGCATAGTTGCTATGCTTCAAGAGTAGCGTGTCTCATGCTTGCTATCTCATAGAATACAGGAGCCACCTCTTGATTTATCCCCATGTAGTGTAACTGAACAGGATGGATGGTTTTTGCAGGCTCACCTTGATGAAATTCTTGAGCTGGTTTCAGTCTGGGAATTGGTTCACCTGAAAGATGCTGACTTTCATTTGAAATCTGGGAGGAATCCCTTCATCCCTCCTGCAGAGCGCTGCCGTCCTCCTGCTTCGCTGCTCTTGTGTTTGTGACCTGCATCTACTTTTTGTTTCTTTTATGCACTTTCTTGCGTGGTGAGGAGCTTGACATTCAGCGCCTCAGCAGGAAGGATGGACTCTCTAGCTGTATTATGTTATCTGAGGCTCGGTCTCTCTCTGGGTCCCTGCTTGGCACTCTAAAAAGACCTGCAGTGTTGAGATACCGGCTCGTGCCACGCTGTGCTCTGGCACCGAGGTGATCCGCTGTGATGTTTACCTGCTGCATTGCAGTCAAAGGCACTGGATTAGGGTGGCTGTAGCTCAATTCATGAGCATCGGGTGAGGTCTGTAAGGTGAAGAGGTGCTTGAATGTTTATTTTAGACAGAGATCAGTTTTTGAAGTGGCACCTTTCAAACTGCTGACAGTGGGGTGGGGGTTTAGCTTAAAGATGGCTTAAAGTGGGTCTCCTGCAGAATGACCATCCACCAACCAGCCATCAATCACGTTTGACAGGAAGCCTGCGTTGCTACAGTGATGATAAGCGCCCATAAACCCTCTTGGCAGGAGTGACTGCCCTTGTGGTTCACCATATAAACTGGAGGAACCTGTTTTTCATGGGAGAAATTCTGAGGTATTTACAAGGTTACATTGTTTACCACATCAGGTTGAGTGAGCGTGGCCATTCAAACTTTCATTTCCCCTTAAAGACTTTGTGAAGGATAGAAGGAGAAGAAAGACAAAGTCAATCATGCCAGTTTCAAGTTTGCTGATCGAACCATAAGGTATAAGGTGACCTTTACTGTCTCCAATGACATTTGTTGTGCTCCTGCTGCAAATACAGATTTTAATTGTTTGTCTGAGTTGTTATTATTCTGTCACAGTCTGTGACGTTGGAAGCAGATCCATAACAAGGTGGCCTTGGGGTAATCAATCACAATGTGTCATGCAACATCACTTGACTCGTGACATCTCAGATTCAATATGCAAAAGCCACATACAAGGCTCGCTGCAGCTGCTTCGAAGCGTCTCTATATATGTTTCAGGAAGAGGGAACATTCAGTGGTCTCTGTCTTCGTAGTTCTTTCTCTATACGCTGGTCATCAGTGGCGGGAAGTTCACATACAGTACATTGGTGCATTACTGGAACACCAGAAATTAGTGAAACTTTAAAAAAGCCAGTTAATTAAATTTATGTGCTCTCAATATTTGTTTGTTTTGTCATATGTGGAATCAGCTGCTCTCTTCTCTTTGTCCTGCTACTTGAGCATTAGCTTCTTGGTACCTGTGATTATTCACAGTCCCAAAACTTCCTTTCCTTTTATGTGACACGTCTGCTACCATCTGTATATTTCTCATTCCTCTTGTTGCCAAACGATCAGAGGTCTGTTTCCTTCAAGAACTGGTGTTATGCCCAGTTCTGTGTGACCGCTGAAAAATCCCCCTCATGAGGGTGCTTGCAGTTGAAAATACTAGATTGTAATCATGACTGAGAAACTTGATGGAGAAAAATCATGGTGAACCTCTAAAACTAGGGTGAACAAGAACTGCATGAAGGTGTAAAGTGTGACTCTGGAATGAGGAGGATCATCCAGGACAACATTTCATTTGAAGCTCGCATTTGTTTCATGAAATCCATGACCAGTGTAATGAATCCCTCCTGCTTCAAACAGAAGGGAACCCTCAGCCTGCCCCCTTCCTCCTAAACTGATCCCATACCTGCTTTTGCAAGTATTCACATTTCTAAAGAAGTACCTAGCAACTGTAACCATACACGAATAGGTCAGGTACTGTACACACAAACCAAAATCACCTGAAAACAGATACAACATTTGGAAATCAACCATAGAAACGTTCTTTTCTTTTTTTCATAATTGTAACATATGTGGCAACACATAAGATTTTAGTCCTTGGATTACAATGCAAATCTTCTTATGAGAGCATTTTTCTTACACGTATTACTCAATGTTAAATGCCACAGTCCAAGCCTGGTTTGTCTATACACAGTATGTGAGTATTTATGTGAGTGTATAAGACGTCATCAAAATATAATTATAGAAACACTCCTAAAAAATGTTTTTAGTGAGTTGAACAATTTCATCTCTCCACACCTTTGGTCACTTGCTTATTCTATTTTCCAAGCAACTATGCACCGCACAGAGACCAAGTTATTATAGAAACACGTTTTTTTCATGAAATCTGTGGGGAACATTTAAGTTATTTTCCTTGTTGCAAATAATGAGGGTAATAGTCAAGCCCCTTGGTGTTGCTTTGAATTATTTAGTTATATTCAAAGCAACGTCGTAACAAATAACAATATCATCAGTAGTTCAGCGAGAATGTAGCCACTATGTCACTGCCCCCACCGCCCCCACCCCCCCTCCCGAAAAAAATCAAAAAATAATATCAGTTAGTGTTTGAGCGCAAATACAGAAATTTCAGGGCCACAGGTCCAGACAGGCGTGGTTCTTATTATGTTCAATGGTGTAAGTGAATGGGGATTTTCTTTGTCCTGGAAATGAGCCGTTTTACCAATAATGTGACAGTGTGAACAGATTAACATCCCAACAAAAAGAGCACGCACGCCGCACGAAAATGGCCAGACACCGAAAATCTCTCACAATTTCTTATGTCACATTCCCTGTTTTGTTGTGATGCTCAAATGTTCAGTGAGAAGAATTATCCGACCTATAATGGTCTACATGTAAGCAGCAAGCAGTACATCAGCTTACTTTAACAAAGACTTATCTATTATTGAAAGAGAGAAAACATCATTACCACATAAGGAGAAGGATCAGAACAGTATCCATCCATTTGTTTTTATAGATGTTGACACTGAATACATCTCTGATCGACTATGGTGGGACATTTGTTCATTATCAGAGGTTTTTGTATTGAATAAATGAGGTTGTAGTTTTCTGTTTTCATAACACAAACTTTATATGACGCTCTCCTGCAGAAAGACACTTATCTTCACATTCCACCCGATGACCCAATGTCTCTTATCAGTGGACAGAAGCTTGAAAGTTTGTCACCTCAAAGTGACACAAATGAAGAGAACTCACGGCTGGCGAGTTATCGATCGGAGGAATTGTTCTGCTGTACTCCCTGCTTATTCAAACCAGTGACAGAGAGGGATTTCCTGCACGGTGACCGGCATGTTTTCAGAACTGCGTCATTCTGCCCCTGCCTTTTCGATTTCCGGAGTAAAGCTGCGAGAGCAGCCCCTCAAGTATAAAGAGAGAGAATCCACTGTGTGCGTAGGATGAGTCACAGATTGCTCCATACATCAGGTTTCAATCTGGATAATCTTGCTACTGAATAAAGATGGTTTTTTTTTCTTTTGCTTTTTCTGTGGACTAGCTAATGAGTAGCTTGTCATTTTTCAGCAGGTGAAGGATTCTTTTGGATAAAGGTCGAGTTACAAATGCACAGAGGGAGAAAAATACGGAACCTTTTTGTCATAATTACAATTGCTGCTCGGGCCAAAGTAATTTAGTTAATACAGCGTGGGATTTCCTGCAAGTAAAGTGAAATCACTGAGAAGGATATAATTTCATGCAGTCGGCTCACCAGGGGGCTGAATAAAGCAAAGGTTCAGGGCATCTCTCTGTGCGCCTCCTGCATTTAAATGTACAGTGAGATACTGAAGCATATTTGCTATTTCTTTCAACAATGCTTAAAAATTCAGTTTTTCAAAATTTTTGTTCTTTTCTTTATGAAAGAAAATAATTTGGGATTATTTATTTTGGATTACATTTTATGGAATAGTCCTACTGGGAAAGTGGGAGGTTTCAGAGAGCGCCCGGTGAGTCTGATGCCACTCAACATGGCACTTTCTTTTTATTTAATTTAGGAAATGTATTCCCTCTCTGCACAAATCTGTGTTTTTGATCATATTTGTGTTCATGCATAGGTATAAATGCCAATATTCCCGAAACAGAGTGTCCGTTTGTGAATATAAAACTTTGTATAAACTGTGGTATGTTGACAACGGAAGAATGAATAATGTCTTTACATGAAATGTTTATAGATGTAGTGTACAAATGAATAGTGCCTGCTGTGTTTCATTTC
Organism: Lipophrys pholis; assembly: GCF_963383615.2. Taxonomy (NCBI): domain Eukaryota; kingdom Metazoa; phylum Chordata; class Actinopteri; order Blenniiformes; family Blenniidae; genus Lipophrys; species Lipophrys pholis. Next base: position 21,098,335 of record NC_137641.1, read on the forward strand.
ATCCCCTCCTCTTTCTTGATGTACGTTATCACAAGCTTCTTTCTGGACTCTGACAGCTGCAATAAAGCAGCACTGCTGGAGGCGGCCATGTTGCTTGTTTGTTTATTGCCTTGTGTAAACTGGGACATGGAGCCTTCCCAATTGGTAACTATCCCAATTCCTAACTGCATGAATGGAGCATAAATCCATTTAATTATACTTTTTTTTTTTTTTTTCCCAATCTAACAACATGTGGCTTGAATAAAAAAAAGAAGCAACGGTAATATTTTTTGTGTGAGAACTGTTTAGGCTACATGCAATGATTATCACAACCTTCAATTTGCAATTTTAGCCATTAATGTGGTGAAACTCATAAAAACACTATAATACATGCAGTCTGTGATTGTGGATCCGTTAGTTTCTAAATGTTGGCCTGCACGAGAACGCTCTTGACTTTTCAGGCTGAGTCCCATTTTAAGAAGCCATTTATACAAATGCAAAAAAAATTAAAAATTTATCTTGAAAAACCTTGCCTCAAGGCCATTCTGCAAAAAGTGGCCACTCAAAATATGATTGTTGCAGAAAGAACCACACCCCATACTGACTGAAAAAGGGGCCACCATTGAGGTTTCAATTGATTAAACATTGCATTGATTTGAGGGTTTCTATCCTACTTTTCAAACGATAATAGATTTCTACAATTTGGAACCATAATAACTGCAGGATGACCGTAAACCTGTCACAGGGGGCTTTTTCCAGAAATCGTGGCTGCGGCTGCAGCGAATCAGGCCTACCTGCCCACATGACTGATGGATAGAGAGGAGAGGCAGTGACCCCCCTCGCTTGCAGAGAAGGGAAACTACAGTGCTCTGGAAGAAAACTGAGATTTTGACAGACAGGTTCGGATTGAATAACCAGGGAGCGAAGAGCTTCATATAAAGGGAGAAAAAAAACACAGAGACTGAATATTCCCACAGCATCGCTACACGGAGTCTGACAGGAGGAGAAACTATAAAGGATGAATGTTTTCGAGAAAAAAAAAGACGTTTTTTTAAATCAACAACATATTTCAATAAGTGTGAAAATACATTTCAAAGTGTTACAAAACGTATTGACTAATACGACAGGATTAGAAAGTATAACAAAGCTAAAATTATTCCCTTTCATTAACATATGCACATGAGTAGACGTATATATTCCACAAGGAGTGAGAAGAAGTCAATATGATTGATCTAATCGCGCCACGCTTCCAAACATCGTTTGAGAATAAATACCTTTCTTCACATTTCTCATTATACCTACATAATGGCTTTATCCCAATAGCTATTTAATCTAGAGCAAATCACCATGTTGCTCCACGATGCATTCGAATCCTAACACAAGTTAATTGAGACTGATATAATATCATTATAAAGAAAATAATCAGAAAACTTTTTTAAATAATATAATAGCTTGTAATTCCACCAAACACTACTGGTAGGCATGACATAAAGAGCATGCACCATGAGTGTGTCACTTTATATTCAACAGCTTTGGTGTCACTCCTCATAAAAGGGAATTAGCAGTGCCGCTTTACTTGGATTTTAAAGAGCATTTGTTTGCAACTGCTGGTGGGGCAGCAATAATCACTATTCAGTGAATAATGCTTTCATTACTCTCAAACGATTGGTTGTGGTTAACTGCAACTATACGTGAGTTCTTCTTCTGAAAGTCTGGTGGTTCTGTCTAGAAAAAACTATTTCCTCTATTTGCCATATCTCTCTGAATTGCTTTGTCGTGTACGGTGCTATCATTCACCAGTCTGAAGCTTTTGACTTTGGGGAAAACATCTGGGGTCTGAAAATGAGCTGCACCACAGTGACCCTTTTTATTTATTGTTTTTCCCAAGACAGTATCTTTGCCACACATTACTCTTTGTAATGAAAAGAAATGGCAAAGCCATGTGTGGATTCCCTTAATACAGAAAACATTCAATCTACACGATTGCAACACGCAATCTTCTAGATTAAAGCAGCAGCCACTGGTGAAACCCTAATCTCTCTGTGTGATGCCTCATGTGCATATAGGTGAGATTAATATGGCTATAGAGTTGAAAGACAATGCATTTCGTGAGAAGTGGTTTAATAGCCCTGATATATCTAAATCAGACAGCTGCTGTCTGCACATAAATCTTCCTACTTCGATAGAACAATGCCACGACTTAATTGGCAGGGTGGTGCGGCGAGGATATAATCACCTGCAGGTTGAATGATAAACACCACGAGCTGTTTGCATTCCCCGGAGGTGAACAAGCAGTGTGACTGGCTGAACTCTTTGGGGATGTACGTTTTTAAGTTAAGTGTCTTTTCAACATGAAGATGAGGGAGGGAAATGTACAGGAGCGGGGACAACCATTGTGCGAGAATGCCTGGAAAAACAGGGAAAAAAAACAAAACCCAGAAAAGATTCGACTCAGAGAGACAGATGTAAGGTTTTATCCAGTAAGGAGTTTCAACCATTGTTATTCATAGAATTGCATGCTTGGATTAGGAGAGGTTTCTCACCCACATAACATGCTCGTGGCCTGAAATTGCCACTTAAATCAATGACGGGGCAATGAGATCGGGTCTGATTAGAAGAAGAAAAAAGCCAGAGCCTGGCAAGAGCCCGGTGGTACAAGATTAAATGCATCTTTAGTTTTTTGGGGTTTTTTTCTTCTAAAAAAGTGAGAAGGTAATATAACTTCAAATACTTAACAAAAAAAAAAAAAAAACACTTCATAGCAAAATTTGCACATGCTGCAGTTCAGACTTTTCATATGAGCCTCATTGTTTTACTGGTGTGCTTTCTGCTATTTAGGAACTAGGTTTTTGGTTTTCACATGAACACAGTGATTTTCTATAATATCATTAATCCTTTCCTTGAAACAGAAACCTGTCATATCAACTAATGATTAACTCAATATAACTTCTAATAAATACTTGTCATTTTTAGACTTGGATTGAGTTTTCACAAACAATCTTAGTTTTTCAATAAAAGCACGAAAACCATCAAAAAATATTAACCAGGCAGTGTCTGATTGAAGGTTCATACACTCTATCAATAAAGAGGCACTGTTGGCCCAGCGGAGCTAATTTCTGCACTCGGGCCTCAAACCACTGAAGTGTCTCCTCAGAAATGAATCTGGGCTTCAATCAAATGTGATCTTGCTTCTTTTGATGGGACGGATCAGTGTGGCAGTCAACCCAGAGAGTTACTCTAAGTCTATCAAGCTCAAATAGAAAGAGATAATCTTCACTGACCACGGGCTCGGGCTAAAGCATCTGATCCCCTCCTGCGGGTACCGATGGGCCATCTTTCCTATCAGACGCACTCCTCATCCAGAGGCATGTTCCAGAGATAACAGACCCACAGTGGAGCGGGGACAATAAGCAGATGAACGGTCTGCGAGGAGCTGAATAAACACAAAGCTCAATACTATTGAGTTTGTTCAACAGACTCAGCGTCAAGCTCATTACCAATACAGAAACATTGACGACTCGACTGAAACTAAATCAAATCAACTATTAATAATGAACTGCGTAGTTGCTAAATGAGTTTGAGGTTATTTTTTACTATGCTCATGCACACGTGTGTATTTCTGCTCAAAGTGGTTGTTAAAACTGCTCCTCTGTGCAAAACACTGCACACATGTGCCTCTGCAAAAAACTACTTTGATCTTTTCTCCCAAGAGCACGAGATTAAATGAACAAAGATGTCCTGTAGCAGACTCTCTCGGCTCAGAAAGACTTGTGACAGACCAACAAAATGCTGTTTACTCCGTAGTTAAACCCGCAAACAAGCACAGCGGGGGGGAATGCATGTTTACTCACAATGCCTGCAGGGTTTTGTTTTTTTTAAATGTACAAGAGCTGAATGTCAATCCCTCCATGTCCCTCACTGTTGCACAAATATTATTTATATGCAAAAACAGCACAAATGAATAAATAAATAAATAAATAAATGGATGGCTTAGAAATGAGCACAGAAAACTATCCATGCACGGATACAAAAATGGAAAATCATTGTTTCTCAGTAAATGAAATAAAGCTCCCTGAAGCAATCTTCATATGAAAAACTCATTCAAAGCTGATTCATATCAATCCTGCTCCTAATGCAGAGTAACAGCATTGCACTGCTGCATCTGCCTCACATGTGAGTCTTCTGGCTGGAGTGTCGCTGTCGGGACTTCCCATCCTGTTTCACTGTGGTAATTGAAACTGTGCAGGTGTGAGGCGCCGTGCACAGGGACTTCATTAGTAACGGGAGAGATTTTTACCTGACCTATTTTCAGAATACCCTAAGTGCTGCTATGGAGTCAATTTCTGACAGTCCAACTCCTGTTTTGACATAAAGAGGAAGGGTGTTTAATTTATTGCTGCAGCATCTTGATCCCTCGAGAATGTCTCCAGGCAATATCCAGACCTTGAGTCCGTAGGGTTTGTGAAGTCAAGGTCAGTAAAGCTGATGATCCGTCTTAAAAGCTCCTTCTTTTTAAACATTGTTAAATTTGTAAGGGAGCTTTTCATCCGAAGAATCCCAAAACTCTACTCTAATGCCAAAAAAAATGATTAATTCATGAAGCTTGTTTGTGTGTGTGTGTGTGTGTGTGTGTGTGTGTGTGTGTGTGTGTGTGTGTGTGTGTGTGTGTGTGTGTGTGTGTGTGTGTGTGTGTGTGTGTGTGTGTGTGTGTGTGTGTGTGTGTGTGTGTGTGTGTGTGTGTGTGTGTGTGTGTGTGCGCGCACGCGCTTCCCAGAAACACCAGGAGGATACAGTCAGAGCTTCAACTTTCCACTCAAGCTGAGAGTGACAGCTGTAGATTTTATGAAATCGCCCCTGCTGATAAATTGATGCGGACGAGCACGTGGGATTGTCTTGTTTGGAAATCGCTTTTGCCGCACTGGACCGACCGCTCACTGGCAGCAGTCGGGCATGAACAGAATATCAAGTGTCACAGAAAAGCAAAGTTTTGTTTTTTTCCTGTAAGATGTACAGCAGTATGTGAAGCCATCCAGAGAATGAGGAAAGCTTTGAAGGGAAGTATGAAAATACAGTTAAAGGTAACGCAATCCAAACGGTACAACAGTATAGATGAAAATTATTTTAACAGTGACACGTGGTATTGGACCACACGCTGCTCTCAGACTAACATAATCCCACAATTCCTAGACTGATTTCACCAATTTGAGGCGCTTGTCCAAGTAGGACTTTCCAGGTAGACCCCGTATGGGCGGTGACCCGGGTCATTCTAATCAGCCACCCACCTCAACTAGTGGCTCCACGCTGTATTGGCTCCATATTGAAACTTCTCCTGGTCTTAGAATTCTTCTTCAGTGTGTTTTATTTTAAAAACTACCCAAAAAGAGATTTTCTCAACCCAGAAATAATAAGTAATTAAATAATGTTATTTTGTTTTGGCTTTGTATCTGTCACAGGATTCCCAAATTACCTGTGAAATGGATCCGTTGTTTGTCTACATTAATACAGAATTATTCTCCTTGCAGGTTTCAATACTTCGGAGACCGACTGAGACGCATAGTTCATTATGGACCGACTTCATGATGAGAATATTTGTTGAATTTAAGACAGACTGACAACATTAAAAAGGTGCTCTGTGTGCAGAAAATGATGCATCCAACATGTATTTTCTCATTAATAATTGCTGCTCCTGTATCCTTCTCTAACAAGGAAAAAAAAAAAATGAGGATATACCTTTGTTCAACACACAGATGTGTGAGTCCTTATTTTTAGACAGGAGCTGTCAACTGTGACCAAAGACTAACAATTGAAGCCTGTAACTTGTTTTGGTAAGAAATGCTTCAGATGCTGCTTTCGCTCCGAGAAAACTATCCTGGAGTTGTGGCCAATCCTTAATGAGTCTGGAGTCGGCAACTGGCACAGACGTAGTCGGACATGAAAAGCTTATTTCACTCTGTGTCAACGAGGGAGGGAGATTTTGATTCATCCCAAATCTGCATACCCAATTTACATTTCAAAAGGAAGCAATCCTTTTAATTTCCATGAAATTGGGTGTCTATTAGAGGGTGACTTGGATGCATGGGATACGGGAATCAGTCCAATAGGACTCTGACTCAGAGGAACTCACAACGTGGGAAATAACCGTGCAGATTGCTGATGTGTTTTTCATGTATCATTAAACAACACTGTGCCGCAAATCTTCATAACCGATGGATTATCAGGCGAATTAATGTTGAAACACATTGATCTTGTGTGTTGTCTTCTTGTAACAACAAAGTCGGGGTCGTTTTGGTGCAGATCTGAAGTATTTCATGATTTATGAGGTCAAATTTGAGGAAAATAATACTTTTTTTTTTTTTAAATAAATGATGTCCCCTTTGCACATTTCTGTATCACTGGTGGTTTTGTGAATGTACTCAGTACCTTGCTCAGAGTTTAAACTTGACAATGGTGCCTTTTTCTGCTGCCCTGTGATGAGAATCAAGATTACATTACTCCCCTTTCCGCACTGATGGATCATCCTCTGATGTTTTCCAAAGTGAGACACAAGTATTTTGTGACCTAATTTCTCTAATACACAGCTGAGTGCTTACATGACAGAACCACAAATGTAGGGCAACGCGTCTCTGGTTGGATCCGTCCTGCTGAGGAGATGAACTATAAGACGCTTTGTGAATAGGAAATAGATAGACTGGACTTCTTTCACAGAACATCTATTTTTTCTGCACATAAAGACCCTTTCCTTCAATTTTAACAGAAAAAAATAATTGATGACTCTCAGGATCACCAAGTCCTGTCTGCATGGAAACTGTCTTCAATATCTATATCCCAGAGGCTGATACGGATACATTTTCTTATTAAACTACATTTGACATTTCTGTCCTAGAGACAGCGACGCCACAAAACTGCTCAAAGTGGTCACAAATTAAGTTTGCCCCGGTGTCTTGTCTCTTATAAATAGTTCTTCCAACTCTGATTCGGATTTGAATGAGGCTCTTGTCTCCCTTGATGACAGTCTGCAACCATCATTTAACTTTTGTTTTGATCCGAGCTGCCAAAGAAAATGACATCTCACTTTTTCAGCCAAAGAAACTGAACTCCTTTCTTACTGCAGCCTTCCTCTGTGGAAGTGAACTCTTTTTTTTTCTGTTGCTTCTCATGGAACCCAATCAAGTAGCTTTCTGAGTAATATGAAGCACCATACCATACTGTGTTTTACTTTTGGACGGAGTGAGCTTCAAGATGAATGAGATTAACATGCGGTCGGAAATGAGGAGACCAGTTGAAGAGCAGTAAAAGATAGTGACACCTGAGTAAGAAACCAAAGCCTGAACGTGACCTCTCTAATGTGTGGGGAAGTCATCAGCCCTCTGCTGCTTCTCTGGGTCTGCCACAGCCACTGGAGGCTATTGTTTTAACTCAATATTCTTTAATCATAGAGCATAGAACGGGGCAGTGCGAGCCTTGATACTACAGAAGCAGACTTGGGATCACAGGTTCACAGGTTCGAATCCCACAGTGGACTGTTGGGCGCAGAGCAACGCATTTGACCTCCACCAGCTCCATGGTAACTGCACCATGGCAGCCCACTGACCCCCGAAACAAGACGACTTAACTAAACTAATAAATCATATTGTAATAATCCCCTCAAGGAAATTCCTTTTCCGCATTGACCAATCTGATTTCGAGGGTGCCAAGGTGACATTACGGTGATCCACCTGATCGGGGCCAAGGGTCTTGCTCAGCGAACTCTGCAAACTCAGCTCTGAGGACTTCAAGGCCACGACCCCCCACAAAATACAGAGAAATTATTTCCCCAAGAGGGATCAATAAGGTATGCAAAATTTCACCATAAGAATCAATCCAACCTGTAACCTCGACAATCAAAAGAGCAATGTTGCACACCTTTCCCCTGCATGTTGAATACGATGATAGTGGATGGATGGCAGCAAGTAGACATATTTGTAAGAGACAAAAAAAAAAAAGACCCTTTATTTTGAATCTTGTGCCAAATTATAAAGAGAGAAGATGCAATGTGTACATTTGAATTTTGCTTTTTTTCCCCATTTAGTGCTACATTAGCATATTTGTCATTTCTATAGGCCCTATTGGGAGAGGCAGATCCCCATATTGTTTTACAAGTAGCAAATTAAGCGCTATTTTGTTTCGTCTCACTGTTCATTCATTCATTCATTCATTCATTCATTCATTCATTCATTCATTCATTCATTCGTTCATTCATTCGTTCATTCATTCTATATATCTTTCAGTCCATAGGTTCCCGGTTTAGGAGGTAACACATTTGGAGAAGTGAAGTCAAGAGGAAGCTCTAAATTCGAGTTGCATGATGCAAATTGTAGCAAGTTGGCACGGAGGGTATTAGTGTGCCTTAATTGTCTCCATGAGCTGCGGGAGCACAGCCACTGGTGCAACTGCAAACCACATTATTTCACTTTGTAAGCCTGGGGGTGGGGGGTGCCTCTTGGTTTTAAAACCCCTGTGGGAAGCAAGACATCTGCTTTCTCCAGCTTCTTATTCAAGAGTGGCATCAATCTCACCAAACAGTCCAAAAGGAAGCAAAGATGAGTGTTAATAAAGTGCTGAACTTCGCCTTGACTGAATTTGGTTGTTATTTTGGAGGACTCGGCTCTCAACTCTGTCAGTGGGGGTTGAGGTCAGAGGTTGCAGCCGAACACAAAATAAAGAAATCGCTAAAGATGTCGAGTGCCAGACAGTAGGGACAGACAGCACTGATAAAGAGAAAGATGACGGTGAAGTTAACAAGATGGAGTTATGAATTGGCCATGCTTGAAGGGCAAGAGAGAGCACAAGATGCTGGGGAAAGATTGAAAACCGCCTGGGCTGAAGGAGAATGAGTCCTCCTGAAATAGAAAGTGGAGGTTAATCGAATGGTAACACAATAACGTCTTTGTGGAGAATCCAAACAATGTCCCATTTGATTTCCTAATTAAATCTCTTTGACAAAGACGAGGGATGTTGAAGCAGAAACAAAGACAGCCTAGCAAGATAAAAAAAAAGAAAACCCAAAGTGTGCAATTATACTGTTAAGAAAATGAATGGAAACTAATTTGAAAGGTCATCAGCTGCTCCAAAACCACATCCATAATAAAGCATTTTTACTCTTGTGAGACTCACTTTTCACTCTCCTGGACATACTTCATGAGAAACCATCAAAACCCTTCCTGAGGACAGACGAGTCACTGTTGTTTTCTTCCCCTCCGTTGTAGATTTAGGAAGAAAATACACAAAGGCAAACAGACCCCAGACAGTTTAGAGATTTAGTTAAATTCTCACAGTCAAAAGACAGGAGTCTTTAAAGAAACAGACCAAATACAGTATTGGGCAAAACTGAATGTTTTAGCTTCATCAATAGGGTTTGCGATTATGTTGTAATGAGAGTCACTGTTGCACAGATAGTGCATCTATTGAGTTTCACATACCACTTTCTTCAATGGTGTCTTTTACAGCTGCCAAAACAACGAAAAAACTGTTGAGTCAGTGTCCTTCTGAAAAAAAAAAGCATTTGATCTTTTGTCTTTGATGAGATCTGCATCAGGGGGAGACGTGATTGCTGACTATGATAAGAGAGACAAAATTAAATATGGGGAACGTCCTTGTCTGGACAAACAGCTGAGCAAACTTTGGTAGCAACCAGAGGCACTGTTGAAATGCAAAAGGCAGCTTAATGTTTTAAGAGTCATTTGTCTGCGAAGACGATCATTTAAAGGATGACCATTTCAAGGCAATAATTCAAAGAAGAACATTTAAAAGCTATTTGATCGAACGTATCCTTCAGCTGTCTTTGTTTTTGTCCTTGTTGTAGTTGTTTGGAAAAAAGAAAACGTCTTCTACCGAGATTTAATGTCCGGATATGTTTGGACATCTTTCCTCAATCGTCATTTTCAAAAACCATGTTGACCTCTGGCTAAATAACACTGCCATTTTTTATTAGCTTGGATGAGTAAAGCTCGAAGGTGCAACTTCTCTGACGTTTTGGCCCACTGCTGTGGTTTGTCCAAAACTCCCACGAAAGGCACGAGTTGTGGTATTCCAACGCAGGCTGCACAATGCCTCAACGCACGCACAGGAAATGTTGTAACACACATACAGATGACATAAAAGAAATCAATGACATAAAACTGAGAGAGAGAAAAAAAACCAGTTCCTGTTAAAATGACTGTTTTCAACATCAAAAGCTGACTCAGTGTAACTCTTTTCATTTGTCGGTCCATCCATGTTCAATATAGTTTTATTCCACTGGATCCCAACGACTACAACGCCCTCTTTTTCTTATTTATTTTATGGTCATCCTGTCCAGTGCAACCCGCAAAATATGGAAAAAGGCCTTTGCACATATATTTAGGCACATGTTGTGGGATGTGAAGGGACTTTAACCATAAAACTACTATACATTTTGATGTATTGTAGCAGGTGTACATAATAAAACCGATAATGATTCCACTGTGGGAGATCCAGATATTTCACTTAGACACTTATTGGAACAGAGCCATGCTTTATTATATTGGCAGCCATGCTTTCCTCCCATCACCAGTTAGGATTCGGCTCCATCTTTAGTTCTGGACTGATTTAAACTATGTAAAACAGGATGAATACAAAAATACACTTCATTGTGTGCGTATTGTTGAGCAATAGAAAACTTCTCGCCTCTCAGAAAAAGAAAAAAAAAAGAATTGGGTGGTAGTGAAATAGTTTAATGAAACCCTCCATGAACAAAAAAATGTATGATTTGTAAAACCTTAGTGGTGATTGATATCTGATGGTGCAAGTATTAGCAGCATGCACATGAGTTTCAATCTCAATGTGTTTAATTTCTTTGTTTGTCTCCTCAGCCTGAACAGTGGCGAGCACTCTCTCCTCACTGTGAAAAAAACCTTGGTTTGATTCTGAGTCGTGACCGCTCTGTGAAGAATTGCCATGTTCTTCATGTGTCCTTGCAGATTTTCTCTGGGCGCTCCAACCAAAGAAAGCTATGGTACTTTGGGGAACTGGTGATTTTAAATTACCCTCAGGTGTGAGAGTGTGTGAGGAGTTCTTTTGCAAAGCTGAGGTGGATTAAACGGATATAAATCAGGTATAGAAAGCAATAACAAGACAATATGTGTGCAGCATATATTACAGCATAACTAGGACATTACAAGATTGTTTTTCCTTTTTTCTTTTTTAAATTTGGCTGCAGCATTGCGCTTAAAATAGAATTTACTAGTCACAATTGTCCTCACATCCCCACAGCTCATCTAACAGTAATCCTTTAACCATGAATTCAGTCACCTTCCAGCAGCTTGGTTCCAGCTCAGCTCACAGCGGGTTGAAATGAGCTCGGCTAAGTCTGCTTGGTAACACTGACCTCCCTGGAGCAGAGTCTCTGCACACGGGTCCTGGGAGACCACCACCTTGCATGCTTTCTGATGTTTCCAGCTCTCAATCACCTGATTCAAATGAGCAGACTGTCCACAAGTTCTGCTAGAGCCTGATGACGAGCTATTCATCTGAATTAAGTGTGCTGCAGCAGGAAGACATTGACAACAAGCAAGATAGAGATTTTTCTACTTTCAGCTCTAATACAGATACATGGAAACTTTATGAATGGTTTTGTTGTTGGATATTGAGGGGTAATGTCAATACTAATACACACTCATTACATTTTACAGGACAGCATTAGTTAAAAAAACATTACCAGATTTGATAAACATAGAAAACAAGGGTCCTCCAAGCATATCACTGCACAATTTTGGGTTGCATTTCTTGAGAAATTCATGAGCCTGTGTTTTTGTCCATCATAGGGAAAATTTAAGAAGAGGAACACGTGAAAAAAAAACAAAAAAACATTGCAAAACTCTCTATGTCGAAAAAAAATGACATCATCAAACTATACTGATGGTGGGAATTCGCTTCAGGAAGGAAGTTTCTTAAAAGTGCTTACATCCCCCAAAACATTCAATTACAGGCTCACAGATTTTCTGCTTTCTATTTACTAGAAAGAGCCACGGTGCTGAGGGTTATTCTGCGTCATCAAATAAAGTTTGTAAAGGGTGAACAAATTTTTGTGTGGTACAGAGGGGGGGGTTAAGGTGCATCAACCTGGTTGTTTGAGGTCTTACTAACCTGCCATACTTCAGTCCACCATGACTGGATCACTGACCACTGTTTTCCTGCTCTGTGACAATCTCTCATACCGTTTCGAGGAGAAACACCAATCCTCAGATGTTGTTGTGATTGGAACATGTGAATGCTCATAACAATCATTCCATCCATCTTCTTTATCGCTTCATCCTGTGCAGAGTGACGGGGCGCTGGAGCCAACCGCAGCTAACTATGGGTGAGGGGAGGGTTCACCCCGGACAGGTTGCCAGTTGTTAACAGAGCAAACGTAGAGAGATCTTATAGGATCTGTGCCACCAAGCTGGAAATCCTCGTACAAACACTGAGTGAAACTCTGATCTTTACCTACAGTCTCTCTTCTAATTTCTTGTCCAGGAGGGAGCTGGCTGCTAAGGATTTGTGATCTTGCTTGGTGAACAGATGTGTATTTCTCTGCAAGATCTCTGTAGTTTTCCAGTTTGTGGCCCATTAAAATAACCATCCATCCATCTTTAATTTGACCCAATTTAGATTTGCGCTGTGCTGGACCCGATTCCAGCTGACAGAGAATTCTCAAACAATTAACCTCAAAATCATGTTTTTGGACTGCGAGAGGAAACCGGAGTACCCGGAGAAATCCCACAACAGCAGCGGAAGAATATTAATGGATAACTGGTTGAAAACCAACAAATGGACGTATCAAAAACCTGAAGACATGAACACCTCAGCCAACATTTGTGTGTGGGGCCTATGCGGGTAGTAAATGGGCTGAAATATTGGCGCCACGTGGGTTTGTCCTCAGCTTTCATAATAGCCCCATGCCAAATGCCCATGTGGGCTCAATGCAGTGTTTATTTATCTGTTACCCATGTGGCACCATCATAGGTTTCCCAGTATGCAAACATTTATTTTACTGACACAACTAGGACCCGTAAAGGAAGCCCACATATGTGGAACTATATGGGGCCCTCTCGGTTTGCCCATGAGGGTTCCCATGAACGCTGGTCATTGTTAGCCCATGCCCTCTTGGTATCCAAGTACCCCAGCCACAAACCATGCGGTGCCCACAGTAGCATGTTTGCTCAAGAGGGGAGAACGTTTCATTGTACAATTTGTATGGAAAGCATTTATCAGGAGAAAGATTTACTCATTTAATTCACTCAAAATGTATGAACAAGTCAAAAATGTAATTTCCTAAATAAAACACATTAATCTGAGAATGTGTCAATGACTTTTCCTTTTTTATATAATGGGAAATTTCTCATTTTAGTTGAAAATATACAAATTAAATCTAATCCAAATTTATTCAAAAAATCTAAGAGCTCCTACAATAGAAATAATTCAAAATATCTCATTAAACCCAGAGGGAAGTTCTTATATATGTCGCTCCACATAGAATAGGAATTTCAATTCATGTAATGAAAATAATAAATAAGAAAATACAGTATATATTCCATATCTCATATGTTTTAGTAAATAAATGGCAACTTTTTCTCAACCGGTCCCAGTTTTCTCATAGTCTTCATAATGGCACTGTCTCATCCATGTGGGATTGATGCTTGAACCTCAGAACAAATCATAGTAACGTTGTCAAATGCATTCTAAAAACCCATCATGCTAAACTCACTTACTGCAGGAATTACTGAGTTGTGTGCTTTATATGGGAAATCCTGACAGCAAGAGAGCAATTATCATGGATTCCTGGGTTCTAGCAACACTTCAAATTAGTTTAGAGCATCTGCTGTGTCATTATGAAATCCAGCCAGAGGATGTTCCTTCTCATGAAAATGAAGAAGAATCAAACTGAATGGTACCCTGTCGAGTCCTTATTGTAAACAAAGCTGTCTTTGTTTACATTCCTTAACATTTTTTGTGTCTATCCTGATGATCCCACAAAGACACTGAGAGCATTTTCAAACATTTGCAAACACAACGCCGACTGTTCATCTCTGTTTGCATCAGCACGTTTTTTTCTTGATGCTTCCAATTTGCATGTAAATATAGGCATGAAAATACATATGAAAACAAGGGTATGATCATAAATTACTGTTATTATTGTTGCTTTACATTGTGACAGCCTCCATGGTTTAATTCCATAATACTGACACTTATATGTGTCCGGGCTCACATCACAGTCCAGTTCTCCTTCTGTGTTTTTTCTCAAGGACAAACCGTCGCATCTTGGCTGCTCTCTTTTGACGGTGATTGGCTGTCAGCTGACACTATATAAAAAAGGCATGACACGAGGGCACCTGAGGTCCAATCCTGCAAAAACCTGCCATCTGTTCCAAAATCTTTGCTTTAATACAAGGAGCTGATTCATCAAGAAAAACAGGAGAGCTGCTTTGGGTCTGATATCACACACCACACAACCAGCCGTTGGACAAATCAGATTATCTCGTTGCTGCACCTGTGACATGTGTGAATTCATTTCTTAAAAGTTGCAGAAAAGAAAGCTCTCCCTCTGCATTTGTCAAAATCAAAATATCTGACTCCAGAATGGACTTGCAGTTCTTTTTATGTGTTGACTCTTCTGTGCATTTTGTCCCACTATAGTCATCGGGACCAAGTTGATCAACAGCCGACCAGGAAACGTTGACGTGCCTGCAGGATTATCAAACATATTGCCATAATATTGCCTCCAGTACGGCAAAGACAGAAAGATGTGTGGAGAAAACAGCTTTATTACTCCGGAGGCAACCGACCCAGAGAACTGTAAAATTGGTCACAGAAATGGTATTGATCTGACTTTTGAAAGCTGTTGTGACTAGACTCGTAATGCTCCTTGTAAATGGCCCCCATCTGCCCTATCTTTACCCCCGCCCTGCCAGCTACATGTGACATCATTATATCATACATAGCTATTGCTGAATAGAAGAGGTTTCATTAGTCTGCTAATGAAAGCTAAAGTAAAACTCATTTTCAAATTCTGGATGTGAATAAAACATGTCTTTGTAGATGGTTTATTCAAACAGCGGAAATCTTGACAAGATCCTTTTGCCGATCAGTGAAAGAAGATCCATCCACAAAGATTAAAACTTTCCTATAATAGAGCTTGAGCAATGCAATTGTAAATGTACATGGGACTGCCCCTTCACAGTGCAGGGTGACCTTGTCTGAAGCGGCGACGGTCCTTACACAGATCCCCACCTGGTCCGCAGTGTAATGGAATGGGAGATGAGGACGACGAGCCAGTACAACCAGCTTGTGCAGACAATGACTGATTGTCTGGCGAATGCTATCTAACATAATGCATTACCGCAACATAATTAACTTCAGTGGAGGACAAGATCCCAAAGGGCCAATAGTTTAGCCTCAAGGTCACAGTTTTTGACAAAAGCACTGTAGAAAATGAATAGGTGGACAGTAAGACACAAGTACAGCAACAACAACAAAAAAATCTATTAGGCTTGACCTTGTTTACAGCTCTCCATATATCTTGCAGCAACAATGACAGCTGTTTAATAAAACCACAGTCTCCTACAGCAACTCGAAAGCTTCATCTTTTTCCAAATGTAATACTTTTCCCCCCCAAAATTAAATCACTCTTCACATAGCAGTGGAGAGTCTTTTGTCTATAGAAACAGTGAAATAGAGAATACAAACCACACATCTTCCTGCAATACAATTATTCCATCAGGAAATGTAGCGGCGGGAGCCACTCCTGTCGTTTAACGAGGCCCGCTGACTGAGTCTGGCTTTAGTCACCGGCCAAATGACAGCATATTTAGTGTCATCACCCATCAAGCATCTGTCACTCGGCCATGCCTCTTACCCTGATTGATGGGCACCCCCTGGTGTATAGAGAACAGCGAGCCATCCAACCGGCGTGTCACTATCTCTAGTTAATGATCCGCTCCAAGGCTTCCATGACTGAACAAAGAGCAGAAGTTTAGCTGCATGTTTGTGCACCAACAATTATAACGGATGCATTTTAAACACACATATACAGACACTCAGGGCAGGCGCATGGTTCATGCAAACAAATGGGTAAACAACCTAATATGATTATTGGTATTCATGGCACATTCTGGTGATGGTATTTATGTTGGTGTGCATAGTTTACTCCTATTATCCATGGCATCTAACTGTGAAAAGAGGGATTATATACACTTTGTGACAACAGCCCGAGCAAAACTTTTTTCCTTTTTTTCTCAGACAGAGGTGTATTGTGGCATTTTATCCTGGGATTAGACTGCTGCAATAAATCTAACAGCAAGATTCATGTATTTATTCATTTGTTTATTTTAAATAGAAATCCACCAGATGTTATGGGTATTTGGAATATACAATGAATGCACTTTTTATGTTCATTCTCAGGGAGGATTCTTTAACTGCTGTCATCGTTTCATTGTTAGATGCAGCAGGTTATGAAGATGGACCTCAACTGCAGCCACTCAGATCCAATAAGTTGTCCTTCTGTTTAAATGTTTATTGGCGGAGTAATCTGTTGCCGCGAGGCGGAGTCGGGGCTCGACATTATGCAGGCATTGGTGTTCACGCAAAAGTAATGTTCCCCTCTGATTGTTACACCCTGAAATGAAAGGACGCTGAGGGTTTTTCACCAGAAAACACAGAAATCTGTCTTCTGTCATCTGTAAAATGAGCTACAAGATCTACCCACTGGGTAAATCCTGTATCTGCAGAAGGAATACAGAGAGGGAACTCTCTGCTGCTTCTGGAATTAAAAACCAAACGAAACACATTCTGGGGGGTTTAGTCAAATCATATCTTCACATCATATGTAAAATAAGTAGTTTCATAACATCCCAACTGTGGATATTGCAGCCAACTAATAATCCTCACAGTACTCCTGTGGTATACCAATTGGATATTTGATTAAATGAAGGATAAAACAAAAAATAAATTGTAGAAAAGAGCTTTTCTTTCCCCCCATAAATTCCCTACAGATGATTCTCAAGAGAGCTGTCCTCCAGCAGGGTGCTGCTATTGAACATAAAGGTTCTCCCTGAGCTGTTCTCCACCTGTCAGGCTGTTTTTATGTCTGCTGGGGCAGAGGTGATCATGTTATAGTGATTGTGGGATTAAATGGATGGGGTAAAGGAAGCAGAGGAGCGATAGCGTTGACAGTCTGTCTTCCAGGTGACACAGTGACAGCTGCGTTGTTTGATGTATATTCTGAGGCTCAATTTAATTGGCAATTTATTTAGTCGTACCTGATGGCAACATGTTGATTAGTGAGAGCAAAACAACATCCCGACATCCATCTACTATACTCACTTTATCCAACTGGAGGTTGGATGATGTCGGGCTGGAGGCAATCCCAGCTGCATAAGGGCAAGCACACACACATTTACATCTCCGAACATTTTAGTGACACCAGTTAACCCAATAAGTCCTCAGACTGTGAGAGGTAACAGCAGACAATCTGCTAACACAAGGAGAACATGGAATATCTACACAGAAAGGCTGTCAACCTGTTTACCACCACACTACAAACAAACAAACAACATCCGGAAATCTAAAACCAGAATTATCTTTGACATTAAGTTATCGTTCTTAAAATACCTAATCGATAAATGACTATTCTTTAAACCTGAAGCATGTATAAACATATTTATCTTCTTCTGTTGTATTTCCACTTCTATTTAATTCATTTTCTGCAATCCTACTTTCAGTTTAAAAAAAACAAGACAACAACAAAAAGCCTACTCATGAGTAATTAAAATATAAATTGTTAATGTAATATAATTTGATCATTTGGGCTCATAGACTTTAAAACAAGAAAACATACTTCATTATATCACCTCAAAAGCATTACTGGGTGTTTTTGTTTCCTACAAGTGACCGAAAATAACTAAAATTTGAGTGTGTAATACGACAGTATATTTATAAGTGTAAAAGACTTGTGTGATTTTGATCATTTGGTGTAATTATCATTATCTTTATTATTTTTCCCATCAGAGCCTAGTTGATTATTGTTTCCTAAATTTCTTTTAAATTAATGCATACGTGTGGATGCTTAAAGCGCCGTTAGTTTTTGTCCCTCCACAATTCTGACTGAAGCAAGATTTGACTTTTCGCTGCTTTGGTCAGTCACGAATTTGGTCTTTTCTTTGCAACTGTTGGAAGGCATAAAGACGGCAGCCAGCCAATCACAGACCTGGACTGCCCGATCGCATTCCTGCCCTGACACACTCAGACAGTCCAGACATGCCCCCAGCAGTCAGAGATATTCAGAAGGCTACTGCAATTGATGTCCTCATTATTTTTTAATACATCACTTGAATACGTGATGATGTAAAAATTCAATAAGCAGTGTTAGGTACTCCTCTGGTCGTCATTTAGGCCTCACAGGGTGTGAGAAGAAATGAATTACACTGCTATTGGTCACGAAGATGCGTGATGAATATTTCATCAGGATGTCAGAGAATTCCAACAATTGCTGTTAATGATAAAGTGTGCCATCTGCCACAGCAACAGGTCATTGAAGGAATCCATCATAATCCGTTGTCACAGGTGTGAACGGCGAGTGATACAACGCAAACAGGCTGCAGCCAACACCCGAATGTCGCGGCAGTCTGCTCCCTGAAAACCAGCTGTAAGTTTAGGTGAGGAGCTCAGTCTGTTGCAGTCTGCTTTAATGTCTTTCAGCGCGTCAGAGTGGGGGGAAAAATGAATACGTTCGAGGACTTTGCGCTTTCAACACACTTTAATTGAACATAGTTTCCAACGGGAGGACATTAGAATCCTTCTCAAGCAGCATTAGACCTTTGCTTCACGTATAAACTGGAGCTCGGTGCAGACCGACCGGACCAAGGGCAAATTAGTGTCGGGGAAGTTGAACGAGCCAGAGCTTATGGTGAATGTGAATCCTGATAATGCCTTTTACCATCAAATATTCATGAATCACTGCGCATCCCAGTTCACGTTACGTGCCAGTGTCTAATTGCCAATTATACCTGCAGCTCACAGAGCATGATGGAAAGAAGATTGTAAGTAACAGATTATTTACAAAAGGCACGTTTTACAGCATTACCTGAAACCACTCATCTAATTAATCATATATATTTTTTAAAACATTCTAAAGCGCACGTTTTGTTGAAACTCCGTTGTTGGAAAATCAGAAAGAATGTGAGAAATTAAAGGGGGAAGTCGCATGTCCATCTAGATAAAGCACAGACAGCGAAGATTAAGAGACGTGTCCTCTGTGCTGACACCTTTACAGCCTGCTTTATGGCGGCCTAACAAGAACAACACACTTCTTTTGTTTGACAGAGGATGTCTCCTTTACAATGAAATACTAAAAGATAATTCACTGGTGTAGGAACAGTCTTTTCACCAGACCTTTTTTTTTTTTTTCCAATTTAATTTTAGACATTAAGCATGATTTATAAAACAAACAAATGAGTGGAGGGTGAAACTAACTAAGTGTTTTAAATACATCATTTTATTTATTTATTTATTTTTATTGCTTATGGATCCAACAGACATTAACAATAATATCTTTGGATGTGAAAAACATTCAGAAGTCTGGCATTCAACCAAGAATGGCTACCTTGGCATGAGACAAATGTGCAGTGTGAGAGTGTGGGTGTAATGTGATTCAAGCTCTGTGAGGAGGACTTCTACTCCCACACATGGAAAACCCTCATCTGAGACTCAGAGACTCACGATTCAGTCAATATCCCCATACTGATGTTTTCTTGTTTTCTGTGTCGCCCCTGTTTGACACTTGTTTGCTGTTGATGATTGAAGACAAACTGTCCCACAATATGATTTTATAATCTTGACTGGCTGTATGATTATAGATAGACTATACTGCTGGCCCCTCTCAAGGAATAGAGGAAAAAAGACTTGCCAGAGAAGTTTTAAATATTCTGGTCACATTCTCTGCAGTGCAAACTCATTGGCTCAGAAACCAAAATAATCTTTGGTCAATTATAAAAGCAATCAATAATCCCAAATGGATGTTTGACAGTAAGTTGTTTTGATGTAGGTGTCACTGATGAGATTTTTTTCTTGATTCTTTCTGCACTGTTAGTTTTATGGATTGCATTCCCCGTGTTTGGAAAACACTGTTCCAGTTTATTTATTATTAAAATGACCTGGGTTTTTTTTGTTTTTAAATAGGTATGAATCTCATTACAGGTGGCCAGGTAGACAACTTTCTAACATTTATCAGAAATGTGCAATATTATGAAGATGCAGTGCAGTGTTGGAATATCAAATAGGCGTACCTGAAAAGTGAAGGAGGAGGGCAGCGAGTGGAACTCGCTGCTCATCCTCCCGCACGCAGCGAGTGAGTGGAGCTTATTGGCTGTTGCGTGTTTTACAGCCATGATCATTACTCAGGAGACCAACGCTCACAAATCTAACCATGGCTCACTCTGTGACCATGGATTCTCAAGCCTTTTTAACAGCAGAGACTTTGGCTATAAATTAAATTAACCTAAACTATACGGTAGCAGACTTTCTGGACTGTCCTTTTTATTCCTTTTTTTTCTTTTTTCAACGACATGTCAATGTGATTTATCGAGTGAAATGGCTCACCTGCAGGACTCAGAGCTTCATATAAGTCAACTGTCAAACACAGAATAGAAATGTTTGCTCTCTCTCTCATTTG